>NW_005842140.1:213370-217520 GCF_000455745.1 Alligator sinensis
TCTTTCCCTTTTGTGCTCAAGTGTGTTATTCTATAAAATGTGCACACAGTATGATGTTGATGGAAATGAAAAAAACACTTAATTTCAGTTAGGGAAGAGGAGAGATCCAGCTCTAAGGATATGTCCCATCCCACAGTCTGTGAAAGTTTCTGTGAGAACTATATTAAAAGGGATTAGTATGTGGAAGAAATGAATGTTCTCCACAGAATCATTATTCAAAGTATTTGAAAAAATAGTATGACAGGATCTGGAAATAGTGGCTTCCATTAGACTGCCAAAACCCAAGAAGCAGCTGAAAACTGGGAAAGGGTGACAGCAGGTCCAGGAAAAAAATATCACTGCTTTCCTATCTGTCACAAAGAAATATCCCACATGGAACAATGCAGGTCCCTGAGTGATTAAAATAAGTGGGAAGCACAGCATTATGATCGACATGGAAATCAAATTTTATATTCTAATATAAAGTAATCAAATGTGATTTAAAAACATTATCGCAGATAATAAAAAGATATTGTTGAATAATTAACATTTATGGTTAGTTGTAAAATAGCTGCATCTAACTAGCTAAAAGAAACATTGTGTTAATGCCTTCATAATTTTTAACATAATGCATTTAAAGCCATTTACTACAAGTAACAGCATAACAAGCAGAGGCTTTATTTTATTTTATTGTTTAAGAATGTACAGGGAAACCTTTAGTGTGGTCACCAATCAAGCAATCAACAAAAATTGATCAGTTATAACAGAGCTGGCCTACAGCACACAATTATAAGATACATGTGTGTACAACCATTTGCTATAAAAATTAGTCTAATAGTGTCAATGTGTTTTTTAGCTTATTTTTAATAGCGTCCCTTAGTAAAGTCATACCTTGTTTTCAGAACTGAAAATCTAAAACTTAAACCAGTATTTTACAAATCATTACTGTAATAAAGGTGTTTTATATGGCACTGAAATCCTGAAGGTCACTGTGCACCTTAGAGTGCTTCAAAATGAAGTGTTCTGACAAATTTTTCATTGCTATGTATCATAAATAATTCTGAGAGCTCTTTCTGGTGTAGTCTCTTATAGGGTACACAAACATATAGTGGGCTGCTATATATATGTATTCCATTTATCTGAATGCATAGGCCCTGAACCTAGAATCAGATCTGCAGAGAGATGGGTCCCATATGTTCATGAAGGTATAACATTTAGTATGTCTACACTGTATCAGCAGAGTGGTCAGTCATACCCTTCCACCTGTTGTGGCTTCTCAAATGTCAGACCTGAAATGAGGTGGTGAGGATGTTTTGAAGAATACCTCTAACATCATGCTTAAGATCTGGATTTCTCAGTGGCGATCAAAATCAGCAGATGAAGGCATCCCCAGGGTAGTCTGCTGCTGTGGTATAGATAGACAAGTTTTTTGGGGTAAATTTGCTATCTTTTATTAGACCAACTAAGCTATGGTATAGACATGCTCATTGACATGCCGCTGGGTGAGTTATAGGCACTGGGAATCAAACACAAAACCTCTGGTTCTGCAAATATGCATTGCTACTGCTTAAATCAAAGGATTTCTCGTGCAGGATTTCAAGCACGCTGACATCTGCTGGGAGGGCAATGCAGCAGTCCACTGATAATCCAGGAAGTTTTTGGAGAGTGTTAGGGACAATTTCCTGGTGCAAGTGTAGGAGAGCCCAACTAGGGGCCATGATCTGCTTGACCTGCTGCTCACAAACAGAGAAGAAATGATAGGGAATGTGGAAATGGAAAGCAACTTGGGTAGCAGCTACCATGAGATGATTGAGTTCAGAATCCTGAGGAAAGGAAGGAGAGCAGCAAAGTAAGGACCCTGGACTTCAAAAAAGCAGACTTTGACTTGCTTAGGGAGCTCACGGGCAGGATCCCCTTGGAAGCCAGATTGTGGGGGAGAGAAGTCCAGGAGAGCTGGCTGTACTTAAAAAAACAAAAAGCCAAACCAAACCAAAACAAAACAAAAAAACCTTACTGAGAGTGCAGAAACAAACCATCCTGATGCACAAGAAGACTAGCAAGTATGGCAGAAGACCAGCTTGGCTTAGAAGGGAACACTTCAGTGAGTTAAAACTCAACAAGGAAGCTTACAAGAAGTGGAAACTGGCTCAAACAACTAGGGAGGAGTATAAGAGCATTGCTCAGTAATTCAGGAATGAAGTTAGGAAAGCCAAAGCGAAATTGGAGTTACAGTTAACAAAGGACATGAAGGGTAACAAGCAGGGTTTCTACAAGTATGTCAGCAACAAGAGGAAGATCAGGGACAGTACGGGTCCCTTAGTGAATGGGGGAGGCAATCTAGTGACCATTGATGTGGAAAAGGCTAGAAGTGCTCAATGTTTTTTTACCTCGGTCTTCACAGGCCGGTCAGCTTCCAGACTCCTGCACCTGGCAGCAGAGTTTGGGAAGGAGGTGAGCAGCCAACAGTGGTGAAAGAACAGGTTAGGGACTATTTAGAAAAGTGATGTGTACAAGTCCATGGGGCTGGACATGATGCACCTTATGGTGCTGAGGGAATTGGCTCATGTGATTGCAGAGCCATTGGCCATTATCTTTGAGAACTCGTGGCAACTGGGAGATGTTCCAGGTTGGACAAAGGGTAAATATAGTGCCCATCTTTTAAGAAAGGGAAGAAGGAGCATCTGGGAAACTACAGACCAGTCAACCTAACCTTAGTCTCTGGAAAAATCATGCAGCAGGTCGTCAAGGAATCCATTTCTAAGCACTTGGAGGGAAGGAAGTTGATTAGAAACAGTCAGCATGGATTCACCCAGGGCAAGTCATACCTGACCAACCTGATTGCCTTCTAAGACGAGGTGACTGGCTCTGCAGATGTGGGGAAAGTAGAAGAAGTGATATACCTTGACTTTAGCAAGGCTTTTGATACTGTCTCCCATAACATTCTTGCAAGCAAACTAAGGAAGTATGGGCTGGATGAATAGACTGTAAGGTGGATAGAAAACTGGCTGGATAGTTGGGTGCAAAAGGTAATAATCAATTACTTGGTGTCTAGTTGGAAGCTGATATCAAGTGGAGTGCCCCAGGGTTCAGTTCTGGGGCCGGTTTAGTTCAAGATCTTTATCACTGACCTGGAAGATAGGTTGGACTGCACCCTCAGCAAGTTCGCAGATGACATGAAGCTGGGAGGAGTAGTTGATATGGTGGATGGAGGATAGGACTAGGATTCAGAGACTCCTAGACAAATTGCAAGATTGGACCAAAAGAAATATCATGCGGTTCAATAAAGAGAAATACAAAATCCTGTACTGGCTGGGGAGTGACTTGCTAAGCAACAGCTCTGGAGAAAAGGCCCTGGGGGTTACAGTGGGCAATAAGCTGAATATGAGCCAACAGTGTGCCCTTGTTGCAAAGAAGACTAACGGCATACTGGGCTGCATTGGTAGAGATATTGTCAGAAGATTCCCTTCCATACCGCACTGGTGAGGCTACAACTGGAGTCCAGTTTTTGGGCACCCACTATAGAGAGGATATAGACAAATTCAAGAGTCCAGCAGAGGGCAATGAAAATGGTTAGGCAGGTTGGGAGCATAACTTCTGAGGAGACACTGAGGGAACTGGGCTTTTTAGTCTGGAAAAGAGAACAGTGAGAGAAGATTTAATATCAGCCTTCAACTACCTGAAGGGGGGTTCAAAAGAGGATGGAGCTGGACTGTTCTCAGTGGTGGCAGATGACAGAACAAGGAGCAATGGTCTCAAGTTGCAGCAAGGGAAGTTTAGGTTAGATATTAGGAAAAAAATTTCTCACTAGGAAGTTAATAAAGCACTGGCATCAGCTATGTAGAGAGGTTGTGGAATCTCCATCCTTGGAGGGACTGGACGTATTTAAATCAGCTGGTCCTGATGACCTCCACCCCAGAGTGCTGAAGGAATTAGCAGAGGTCATTGCGGGGCCCCTGGCACGGCTTTACGAGTACTTGTGGTGTTCTGGTGTGGTGCCAAAGGACTGGAAAAGGGCCAGTGTGGTTCCCATTTTCAAAAAAGGGAGGAAGGAGGACCCAGGGAAGTATAGGCCAGTTAGTCTTACCTCGATCCTGGGTAAGCTTTTTGAGAGAATTATCCTGGCGCATGTCCACGAGGGGCCAGCAGGGGAGGTTATGCTTAGGGGCAACCA
>NW_005842140.1:217581-222249 GCF_000455745.1 Alligator sinensis
GGAGGGCCACACCCAGAGAGTGGTGGTGGATGGGTCATTTTTGACCTGGAAGGATGTGGGCAGTGGGGTCCCCCAGGGCTCGGTCTTCGGACCCACGCTATTCAACATCTTCATCGGTGACTTGGACGAGGGGTAAAAAGCACCCTATTCAAATTTGCTGATGACACTAAGATGTCGGGGGATGTGGGCATGCTAGAAGGGAGGAATAGGCTGCAATTGGACCTAGACAGGTTACAGGGGAGGGCAGGTGAGAACAGGATGGGTTTCAACACTGACAAGTGCAAGGTGCTGCACCTGGGGAGGAAGAACCAGCAGCAGACCTACAGGCTGGGGAACTCCCTTCGCATCAGTGCAGAGGCAGAAAAGGATCTTGGAATCATTATTGATGCCAAAATGAACATGAACTGACAGTGTGGGGATGCGGTCAGGAAGGCCAACCATACCTTGTCATGCATCCACAGATGCATCTTGAGAAGGTCCAAGGAGGTGATCCTCTCCCTCTATGCGGCACTGGTCAGGCCACAGTTGGAGTACTGAGTCCAGTTCTGGGCGCCGCACTTCAGGAGGGATGTGGACAGCATTGAGAGGGTTCAAAGGAGGGCAACCCACATGATCAAGGGTCAGCACGGCAGGCCCTATGAGGAGAGGCTAAGAGACCTGAACCTGTTCAGGCTCCACAAGAGAAGAGTCCCTGTTCCCCTGAGCACTACCAGGAGTGACTAGAAATAATGGTCACAACCTGGCAGAGGATAGATTCAGGCTAGATATCAGGAGGCACTACTTCACAGTCAGGGCGGCTAGGATCTGGAACCAACTTCCAAGAGAAGTGGTGCTAGCTCTGACCCTGGGGGTCTTTAAGAGGAGGCAAGATGAACACCTTGCCGGGGTCGTTTGACCCCAGTGCTCTTTCTTGCCATGGCAGGGGGTCGGACTGGATGATCTGTCAAGGTCCCTTCTGACCCTACCAGCTATGAAACTATGAAGACCCAGGTAGATAAAGCCTTGGCTGGGATGTATAGTTGGGGATGGTCCAGCATTGAGCAGGGGTTTGGACTAGATGACCTGCTGAGGTCACTTCCAACCCTAATTTTCTATGATTCTGTTAGTCAAGGCTGTAACAGGATCATTAATCTCTGGGTGGTCCCGTTGGTACTAGAGGAGAACAGAGTATGCAGATGAATGGTCATGGGGAACTCAGGTACAGAAATCTACTCTTGTTGATTGCATTGCAGGACTGAAATAAGTTGTAGTGAACCATGTGACTTTATGTCGTATTAAAAGCAAAGCTCATATAAGCCTTTGGCAAATGTGGAGACTTATTTTTACAGGTGTAGCATCTATCAACTACAAATTTCAATAAGAGCACTGAAGTTTAACTACACAGTCATTAATCCTTCTGCCAAAATTCTTGTACATTTTAAAACTTGGAGTAGTAAATCATGAAATGGAAGGCACAATTATATATGGCAGTACTTGATGGATTGCCATCCCTGAATTTCTGACCTTCATAAGATGTATGGCCACCCAGGTACTTGCTAAGCTGTGCACTATAGATACACAGGACTTTCAGGTTCATAAGCAGGGATAAAATACATGCCCTTCTGCTTTAGAATTACATACCCCTGCCACTATTAATAAAGAACAGAAATACACACTTCTACAGGGTTCTCATTCCACTAGAGAAGGCTCTAGAGGTTGTGGAATATATAAACCCAGACAATTCTTTGCACAAAACACCTGCACAATAGCTTATAGAGATCTTGTTATGTAAAAGGTGACAATAATGTTTACACATTTTAAAATGTCAGATTTCAACTTAGTAAAAGTACCATTTCTTTTTAAAAAATCTAAATTATTTTACCTTGTTTTTGTTCTAATTTTAGGTATCAATATTGTTTCAGTGAGATGATCTTAAGAATGATTGGAAAGCATAGATGTGGCCCAGTTCATATTTGGCTCTCTGTGTGTATAGAAAGGTTAACTTTTAGTTTTTCTTGTTTGAAAAGTTCTCTCTTCTTCTACAAAATAAAAAAAAGCTGTATCACTGAGCTATCAATGCCTGGAGGTACCCATTGGATTGATCCCAGAAAATTCTGGCCATATGAGAAGTACAGCATCTTTTGAAAGGTGCCCAGTTCCTACTGAAATCACCTGGAACTGAAGGTACTCCTTGCAGGAGGCACCCGACACTTCATATGATCTAATAAGTTAACAGACTTTTTGCATCTCATCTCTCAGACTTTTTGCATCTCATGCAGCTGTGATTCTATGGATTTTATTCTTAGGTATATTTCCAGCATTTTTCCTACAATAATAACAGTCAGATTAAAATAATAAAATAATCTCAATTTTCAAAATCCAATTAAGGATAGCCAATATCAGCAAATGTCACACATTACTGGAACAGAGTTTTGATCAATGAAGTCAGACCTAAGTAGTACATTCTACTGAACATTAAGCCCATTAGCAATTCTTAAAATTGAAAACATCAGATCTTTCTAATCTTTTTTGTACATCAATGCAGACAACGAATAGAAAACTTCTAACTGTGTGTAAAATAATCAATACAACTTTGTTAATTACTTGTTTTTTAGCATGTGACCTGTCCTGACTGGAAAAATTAGGAAGTAAATAGCGATTTAATCCAATTTGCAAATGATCTTTTGATCTGAAAGCATCCCTTTCCCATCAAGGTAGGAAATACTAACCTCAAGCCTAGATTAAATTTCAGAGAATAAGATTTTAGGGAATTCCTACCCTAGGATATATGTGCTCTGAAAACAGAGCTAAGTAATGATTTTACACACACACACACACACACACACACACACACACACACGGCATTCATACCCTAGGGGAGGGTATGTGTGTGTCATCATTATTTAGCCCTGCCTTTTGAATTGCTATTTTATCTTTTTAATGGAAAATTTCATTAAAATGCTCTTTTGTTTGTTTCAAGTATGATAGAGGTTTTTTAATCTCACAAAAGCAAAATTCTTTCTTTGATTGCAGGGCATCATTTTGTTTGATGGTACTATCTTTGTTTGTTAAATTATTAACTTTCAGAGCACTTCATAATGCTAAACCTATATTGCATGCAACTCATGTTCATAAATAATAATCCATGCCATATCCAGAATCCATTTTTTTCTCACTCCTTGTTCATGCAGACTCACATTGACATAGGATATCAGACTTGGTTTATGATCCATTTTGGTGTATTTATCCATTATGAACCACGCTGAGAGCAAAACTTGATGCTAATAATACAGCTGGTTAATCATTCTGCTATAATTTAGTGAGCAGACTATGATTTACCTTACATTATTTACCATTCAGTTAATGTCTTCTCAGGTTTTTTATTTTGTAGGTGTTTTTTTTTTACTCCTCTGGAAGAATCAGGAATATTTAAAACTCAGCCTGTGTTACTTAGCTGAGATTGGCCAGATAGTATATGTAATTATTTTTCCATATCATCATTATAACTTATATGCAACTGCATATGTTACAGCATATCCTTAGCTGGCATAAATTGCCAGCTGGGGGATATGCTCTGTGCGATTCTGAAATGCACTTTAAATGAACATTTATGCCCATAAAACTTAATTACTCAATTTTTTATAGAGCTTCTATGAAAAAATAAGAAACAAAACTTGGTAAATGGAAGAAGTTTAGCATGATTCAACTAAGATTGAATTATAAATAAGAGTTTAGAATCAATAGATTTTAATGGATTTAATTGAATCATTGCCTCGACCATACCTTACTCTCCATGTGCACAGCTGAGCATCATAACAAGTATTTGTTAAGGCTGAAATGTGATAGTATTCATTTCAAAATTTAACAATTCCATTTCCTGTTTTCCTAAGGGATGGGGATAAACCTCTGGCCTGGGGCCTGGATTCAACCCACAAAGCCATGACAGATGACTCACAGGGCTCCCCACATAAGGGTGGGTAAAGTAACTAGTGGGGCAAAGGTGTTGGACTTCAGAAGGGCCAACTTTAGCAAGCTTAGAAGGCTAGTTAGGGGATGCAACTCAAGAACATAGAGCAAATGGGGGTCCAGGAGGGCTGGAGGTATCTCAAGGGAGTGATCCTTTGGCCTCAAAAGGAGTCTATCCCATTACGTAGGAAGGGAGGTAAGGAGGCAAAAAAGCCCCCTCGGCTGAACAGGGAACTCCAGGAGAGTCTGGGGGCAAAGAAAGAGATGTATAGGCAATGGAAGCAGGGAGCAGCCACCAAGGAGGAATATATCTCCCTGGTGCGCTATTGCAGGGAATTAGTTAGACAGGCCAAGGCAGGGATTGAGCTCAGGCTGGCTTCAACAATCAAGGACAATAAAAAAGTCCTTCTTCAGGTATATAGTGGGCAAAAGGAAAGCTCAGAACAACATAGGGCCCCTGCAGGATAGATCAGGACAGTTGGTGGTTGACACGGGGAAAAAAGCAGAGCTCTTCAATGAGTTTGTCCCAGGGGAGCGGGGACGCCGGGAGACCCCCATGGCGGCAAAGGGTCCTGCTTACCTCCCACAGGGCTGGAGGAGCCAAAAGGAGTCCACGTGCCGGCGCGGGCCGTCAGCTGGGCATTTATCGGGCTGCGGCTGAGCGGTGGGGGCGGGGCACGGCGGGCCCGCCCAGACAACACCGGAGGCGGGAGGGGGGGGCGG
>NW_005842140.1:223822-224917 GCF_000455745.1 Alligator sinensis
GCGTACAGCGACAATGGATACAGCTGCGCGTCATGGAGCACCAAGGGGAACTACTCGTAGGAGTGGCACCGAAGATGGCATGTGAGATGCTACTAGGACGGGATTGGACACCCCTCTACGATGTGCTAGAACAAGTGAGAGATGTAGAACTCACGCAAAAAAAAATGGGAGCCAGCGAAGGGTGGCTGGGCAAGGAAGAAGTGGACCCGACTGACGTTGAGGGACACATGAACTTCGACCCAAGCCATATCACCAGTAGCCAACATTTCCGGGAGGTGCAGAACGAGGACCCGGAGCTCGAGACCCTCTGGAGATGAGCCCACGAGGGCCAGGATGAGGCCGCGTCACCCAGAAGAGAGCAAACCCAGTTCGAGGTAAGAAATCACCTCCTCTATCGCGTGCCAGGGCCCAGGCGGGAGGGCCCCGCAGAAGCGCAGCTAGTGGTCCCGAGACAGCTCCGCCAGGTGGTCTAGCAACTCGCCCATGTGAGCCCATTGGGAGGCCATTTGGGGTGAGATAAAACCCTGGCCAAGGTAGGGCGATGGTTCTTTTGGCCCAGGATGGGAGAGGAGGTGGCCCGCCAATGTGCAGCCTGCCCAGAGTGCCAGAAGACCCGGACTTAGCGCCCTTTACAGCCAATGCCGGTCATAGACACCCCCTTCGCGAGGGTAGCCCTGGACATTGTGGGGTCCTTACCCCATAGCAGTTCCGGCCACCAGTATATCCTAGTCATGGTGGACTACGCGACACGGTACCCCGAGGCCATCCCATTGCGAACCGCAACAGCCCCCCGGGTGGCGGAAGAATTGATAAAGTGGGTCGCGAGAATGGGGTCCCTAAAGAAATCCTGACTGACCAGGGCAGGAATTTCATGTCCGGCGTCATGAAGGTGGTGTGTCGGACCCTGCAAATACGGCAGATACGGACCTCGGTGTACCACCCCCAAACCAACGGGCTGGTGGAATGCCTTAATGGCACCCTAAAGAGGGTATTGAAACGGTGTATCCAAGAAGATCCTCGGAAGTGGGATTTACTGTTGCCGTTAGTCCTATTCTCGCTCAGAGATACCCCCCAGGACTCCATGAAATTTTCCCC
>NW_005842140.1:225105-225715 GCF_000455745.1 Alligator sinensis
GCCACGCCGGGGAGCCGGTTCCTAACGCAATGGCAAGGCCCCTTAGAGATTCTCCGGCAAGTCGGGCCCGTGGACTATGAAGTGCACTGGCCAGGACATCGCCGGGAGAAGCAAATCTTCCACGTAAACTTGCTGCGGGAATGGAAAGAACCGACGGGCTGGGTAACTTTGGGGAAACTGAAGGGGAGGATTTGGGGCCCCAAGGGCAACAGTGAGATGGGACACCGTCCGGCGAGGTAGAGCAGCTAATCGGGATAGGAGAAGACTTGTCTGAACCACAGAAGCAGGAAACACAGAAGATAATTCAGGAATTCCGGGATGTGTTCTGCAAAGAGCCGGGGTGGGTCCAGGGCACAATGCATACCATTAAGACACCCCCTGGGGCTATAGTAAGGGAGAAGTGGAGGCCCATTCCGCACCACTTGCTAGACGCCGTGTAGGAGGCGGTGGACTCCATGCTGCAACTGGGAGTGGTGAGACCTTCCCAAAGCTCTTGGAGAAGCTCATTGGTCCCCATACGAAAGCCAGACGGGTCGCTGCGACTATGCGTTGATTATAGAAGGTTAAATGCACTGGCAGCCTTCGACGCATTCCCCATGCCCCAGGGAGA
>NW_005842140.1:226002-226388 GCF_000455745.1 Alligator sinensis
GTTGTCAGAGCTGCGACGGGCAGGGCTTACAGCAAACCCACAGAAATGCACCTTAGCAAAAAGGGAGACCAAATACCTAGGATTCCTGGTGGGCAGAGGCACTATCAGACCCCTGGCCGACAAGGTAGAGATAGTACGGGATTTCCCAGCCCCTCAAAACTGCCGTCATCTCCAATCATTCCTGGGGCTGACCAACTATTACCGGAGGTTCGTGCCCCACTTTTCAGAACTGACGGCTCCCTTGACAGAGGCATTGAAGGGGAGGAAGAACGGGGCGGTAACATGGACGGACCAGATGGAACAATGCTTTAGAAAATTAAAACAGGCCCTCTGCGAGGACGTGATAATGCACGCTCCTAACTTTAGAAAAACTTTCGTTTTACAGA
>NW_005842140.1:226423-227007 GCF_000455745.1 Alligator sinensis
GCCGTTCTCACGCAGGAGGAGGAAGGAATTGAGAGACCCATAGCATATGCCAGCCGCAAGTTGACGCCAGCAGAAAAGAGGTACGCCACAATAGAGAGGGAATGTTTGGCCATTCGGTGGGCCGTGGACCATTTCCGATATTATTTAATGGGTCGAGAATTCAAGCTAGTAATGGACCATGCCCTGCTCCGATGGCTAAGCACTGCCAGGAATGATAATGCCCGGATCACCCGATGGGCATTGGCCCTACAGCCTTACAAGTTCCAAATTGTGTTCAGGCCAGGGAAATCAAACACTGTGGCAGACTTCCTGTCTAGGTGCAACAGCAGCAACTCGGGCGAAGCAAGGGGACCGCAGACGAACGAGGCGGACAGCTCCCCTGATGTACCCCGGAAAGGTAAAATAGGAGTGCCCCAAGGCATCTTGAGGGGGGGGTTGTGTCCCAGGGGAGCGGAGACGCCGGGAAACCCCCATGGTGGCAAAGGGTCCCGCTTACCTCCCGCAGGGCTGGAGGAGCCAAAAGAAGTCCACGCGCCAGCACGGGCCATCAGCTGGGCATTTATCCAGCTGCGGCTGAGCGGCGG
>NW_005842140.1:227400-227751 GCF_000455745.1 Alligator sinensis
GAGAGCTGGGGCCCGGGCGAAAGCAGCGCGTGATCTCCTGGTCGAGCGGCGGTGGGTACAGAGTTCTTTGCTCCAGTATTTCTAAGTACCGTCCAAGCCAATTCCCCCACCTCGATCATTGACGGATGTCCACATGGCACCAGTCCACCTACCTTTAGTTCTGAAATAGTTAAGGAGCTCCTGGAGGAGCTGGAGGGGTACAAGTCAGCAGGCCCAGAAGCCCTCCATCCACGGCTGCTGAAAGAATTGGCCAGCATCATAGCTGAGCCGCTGGCACAGCTGTTCGAGCACTCATGGTGCTCTGGCCAGGTCCCTGAGGACTGGAGAAGGGCCAATGTGGTGCCCATTTTC
>NW_005842140.1:227935-239847 GCF_000455745.1 Alligator sinensis
GAGGGCGTGGAGAGCACCCTCTCCAAGTTCGCTGATGATACCAAATTATGGGGCAAAGTTAGCACACCGGAGGGCAGGGTGCAGATTCAAGCCGACCTGGACAGGTTGGATCAATGGGCAGAGAGAAATAGGATGCAATTTAATAAAGAAAAATGTAAGGTACTCCACCTGGGAAGGAGGAATCCCCAACACACCTATAGGTTAGGGAGTGTCCTTCTCAGCAGGTTGGAGGCAGAGAGGGATCTTGGAGTCATAATTGACTCCAAGATGAACATGAGCCGGCAGTGTAATGAGGCCATCAACAAGGCCAATCACACCTTGTCGTGCATTAGCAGGTGCATGACTAATAGATCAAAGGCGGTGATGCTGCCCCTCTATGCAGCACTGGTCAGGCCACAGTTGGAGTACTGTGTCCAGTTTTGGGTGCCGCACTTCAAGAGGGACGCGGAGAATGTGGAGAGGGTCCAGAGGAGGGCCACTCGCATGATTAGTAGCCTTCATGATAGACCCTACAGGGGGAGGTTGAGAGAGCTGAATCTCTTCAGCCTTCACAAGAGACGGCTGCGGGCAGATCTTGTGGCCTATACATTTATTAGGGGAGGTCAATGGGGAATAGGGGACGCGCTGTTTACTAGGGCACCCCAGGGAGTGACTAGGAATAATGGGTGTAAACTAGTTGAGAGTGGATTTAAGTTAGATATTAGGAAGAAATTTTTCACACTAAGGGTGGCCAGGATCTGGAATGGGCTTCCTAGAGAGGTGGTGCTATCACCTAGCTTGGAGGTCTTCAAGAAGAGGCTAGGTAGTCACCTGGCTGGGGTCATCTGACCTTGGTCCTCTTTCCTGCCTGGGGCAGGGGGTCAGACACGATGATCCATTGTGGTCCCTTCTGACTCCACAATTTATGAATCTATGAATCTATAAATTTCACAAATATTGGAAACATCACTGTGGGGGAACAGTGGCAATGTTAATTGCTGCTCCCCTGCTACCATATTTCCAGACCCAGAGCAGGCCCACAGGCCAGATAACAGGGCCTTGGACACTAGATCACTCTGGCAGAAGGCTGGATGCAGGCTCATGGGATTGGGCAGGGTGAAGGCCCTGCCAGGATCTGGGTGCATGGTGTTGGGCCTTTGCAGGGCCAGGATCTGGCAGGCCCAAGGGATCTACCCCATGGACTTATCCTGTGCTACTCATCTGGCTGTCGGCTCCATTAGGTTAAGTGACACTGCTCTCAGGTATGTCATGCTCAGAAATAGAATTCTTTTATTTGACTAATTTCTTCCTTAGCTTAAATACACTGATTTCCATTATCTTGTATTTCAGTGCATCATTTACTGGAACAAAATATGAACAGAGCTGTAGCAGTGTGTGGTTTGCTAAATATGAAATGTCATAATATAAGCACAGAAGTATTTTGCTCAGTGGCTTAAGAGTTGATCTTATTATTCCAATAAAGTCAAGCTTCTTAGCTCAACCTAACAAAGTTCATAAAATATAACATTTCCTCAGTAGTTCACTGTGCAATAACTAGAGGATATTATAAAACTAATTCCATAAATAGCACAAAACTCTGGCCAGTGCAAATCCTAGATTTTTATAATGCTTGTACTGCATTTAGGTTGATTAGTGTGAAGTTTAAGATTCATTTAGAGCTCACAGTGTTGCCCACACTTGTAAAGTTACTCTAGTAAATATAAGTTTCACAAGATTTGGTGTGTTTAATAAAGCCCATGCTCCTAGGACCAAGGGATAATGTGAGAATCTTAGTTTCAGTTTAAAAAAATAAGTAATGCCAGAACCACAAAAGGACTTGAACCTGGTGACATTTAGTGTTGCAACATCTACTTTCTGGGCCCTTTTAGTAGATTCTACTACTAAAAGGATCTAGTTCAGTGTGTAGGCATCCATTAAAAATGCATAGAGACAGTTCAGCAACTTGAGAGCCCTAAAAATTAGAGCCCTCCAAAAACTCATGCTGACCTTAAGTTAGCCAATGGGAACACTGAAGATGCATGTAAATCTTCAGTATGCTTTTCCCTTAGGTTTAGGCGATCTTATTCACTGTGATTGGAAGTTGCCTCTGTTCTCTCAGGATTCACAACCTAGGACGCCTAGGTTGGGCTAAGTACAGATATTTGGGGATATTAGGAGGAGGTTAAATTGATTCAAAATGGCTGCCCGATATCAGGTAAGTCAGGATGGGGGAGGGGCTAGCAGTGGGGGTTGGGGGGTCTACCAAGGAATAGGGGGGAGATGTGACACATGAAGAGTAGGGGGCAGGTGCAACCCTTAGGTGGGGTAGGGGGGAGGCTGGTGCAAGTTGCAGGTGGGGTGGGCAGGTAGGCATGACCTGTAGGCGCAACTAATGAGGGATGGAGAGGCAGGCATGACCTGTGGGTTTGGTGTGGTGGGGTCATTCCCCAGTGAACCTACATCGCCATCCCTCCATCCCCTGCCCCCACTGGGACTTATTTGCTCAGCTCTGGCAGAGGCAAATGCTGATAAAAGTGGCTGCACTCTGAGCAGCTTGTGGAATGGGGGTTGAGAAAGGGGTGGGGAAGCAAGGGGCTGGGTGGGCAAAAAATAGCCCAGTGCAGGGGATGGGGGGTGAAAAGAGAAACCCTGGGGCTGGGGCCAGTGGCTGGGTTTTCCAAGCTCATGCAGGGAAAGTGGACAAAAGTTCTATGCACCCGTTTGACGTGAACCAAATAAGTTTGATACTACAGTAAAAGCTGCCTTAACCAGAAGCAAAACCAGAAGTGCCCACCAT
The DNA here is from genome assembly GCF_000455745.1 of Alligator sinensis. Classification (NCBI taxonomy): domain Eukaryota; kingdom Metazoa; phylum Chordata; order Crocodylia; family Alligatoridae; genus Alligator; species Alligator sinensis. Next base: position 230,712 of record NW_005842140.1, read on the forward strand.
GGCACTCCAGTTTCACCAAGCCCCCATGGCCTGGGGCAAATCATCCTGTGCTGCCAAGCCCCCATGGCCCGGGGCATAGCAGCCTGCATGGGGCCTGACTCCCTGTCCCTCAGGGCTTGCAGGACGGGCGGCAATGCGGCAGGAGTAGCAACGATGCCCTGGACATGGTGGGAGAGGCAGTGGCCCGAACAGGCAAAGACACCTGTTCAGGCCTCTCAGTTAACCGGTATATTTTGTTATCCAGCACCCACCGTTCCCCATGGGTGCTGGATAACAGAGCTTTTGCTTTACATAGATCCAGGTTTATCTTAAATCTGGCTCTGCAATTTTTAGACTGATTTGTGAGCTTGGAACTTCTGTACAATCACAGGTTTAGGCTGACTGCCAGTCACTGAGACCAGATCGGTACGTGTAAGGCTGGCACTGGGACAAGCTAAGATTAAATTGGGTGGCCATTTTGAATTGAATGTAACGTCCCCAAATGTCTAAGGAGCAATTGAGACCATGACACTTTAACCAAGCAGTTGAGTCAGAGGGAAGAGATGTTAGTTCCAGTCCCAGCTTCAAGGACTAGTTAAGTATTTTATATTAAACAATCATTGGCTAGAATATGTAGAGCAGGGGCTGAAATCTAGGACCCCACTCTTCCAGTTGAGTACCTGAATCACTAGGCTATAGTGTCAGGCTTCCCTTCTTTTTCTCCCAATGACTCTTTACTGCCTTCAAAGGTGGAACAGCTTCTATCACTGGAATTGACAGTTCCCAGTTTCCTCACCCTGCCAGAATAGCTGGTAGTATAGTAGGCAAGGCAGTCTACAAGGCAGTAAGAGAAGTATGTTTGAATGCTTTTAGGCAGAGGAAAGACTTTAACCCAGGTCCACTACATTCTGGACATATACTGTAACTATTGAGTTACTGGCTAAAAGGAAGAAGCAGCTGCATTTTATGTAGAGCCTAGTCTGGTAGTTGTTCTTTAAGAAGCTAAGCAAATCCCCACCTTCAGGTGAAGTCACAGGAGCAGCATCCAGTTTGTGGATCCTGACAATCCACTTAACTGTTCAGCTCTGTCAGGATTGAGATGATTCTGGGTCTGAGCAAAAACAGGACACCGACAGAAGTTATGTTTGTCACAGGACTGACCCCCTGAACATGCTTTACAGCCAGGATGTAACACATGTGCATGGCTGCAGAGCACTTTAAAAGTGGTCTATCACGTGACAAATTAACCCTCATCTAATGAGGGATCAGATGAAAGTACTCCAAAGAGGAGCACCATAGGGAATTTGTGTTCCCTGGGGTCAATCTTTCAGCATGATTGGGGCTTGGCTGCCCTGGGTGCTGTCTTCAAGAAGGGAAGGAGAAGAGAGAGGGGGAGCTGCAAGCTGGGGTTTGCCCAGCCTGAGCTTTTGGCGGGGAGAAGTGAATTGGAACCCCCTGGCCCCCCCTCCTTCAGTTCAGACTAGGCAAACCTGAGACCTCAGCTTCCCCTCCCCTTCTTCCTTCCCCCCTCCCTTCCTGCAGACAGCACCAGAGCTGGGAGGAGGGGGCAGGGCTGTATCAGCCCAGCCATGATCACGAGATGGGCAGGCAGGCTTGATCTCTGTCTCTGACCCAACAGGTGAACATCTGTTGGGTCAGGGGGGTTGTTCTAACTCATGGTGCTTTATGCAAAACACCATGAGTTAGAGCAGGGACCTACACATCTGTCAGCACCCAGAATGTTTGGTGCCCAGGGAACTTTAACATAAAAACCTTAATTATCTATAAACTTCAGGCATCTCAAGTGTGAGGCAGCGGTTGAGTGACAACTTGAGAATCTAAATTGTGGATTTCTAAATTCCACTTAAGTCCTGCTTAGAACTTTTGTAGCTTAGGTCCTAAATTTCTACCCCTCATGATTGCGCACACAAGCTTGAAAATATGAATCCTTAACATTCAAGGGTCAAAATGCAAATTAAAAGAAATAAAAAAGAATTATTTTTAAGAGAATGGTGGGATTTGCTGACTTATGATTTTTATGTATGACATTCACAGTACTGGTCTCTAAGATTCTGATCTGTGATATGAGAGGAGGAGGTGTATTTATCCCAGCAGTAGTAACTGCACTTATTACTTGCAGTTTTGAAGGCATGTTCTTATCTCAGAGTAGGGTATATTAACAGTAGTACCACTGCAGGCAGTAGAGTTCAGCAGCATAACTAATACTAAAACCAGATGACTGGTTTAGTCCAGAGCTGATTGTTCTGGGTTTTGACTCGCATCAAAACAGGGCTAGACAATTATTTACACATGCATTTTGAATGGCAATTAACTAGAATTAGCTGCGATTGTCCTGAAGTGTTAATTCAGATACTTCATAGCTACGTGAAGTGGGACAATAAGCTAGTATATCTAGTATTCTAGGATAAACGTTTTTTTCTCCAGCATAAACTGGTCATCTGTTTTTAGCCTAAGGGATCTTGCAAAATTGGGCAGTAGTTACAGCTTCCAGCCAGCTGCTGCCACCACTACCAGCAACCTGGCCAATGCAAGTGCTCCCTGCTGCCTAGGGCAAAGAATTGACCTGTTATGCCTATGGTAGAACTACATCCCTGTGAGATTAGAATTAGTCCCTAAACCTGTTGAACAGGTAAATTGAGCAAACATAGTCCTTAAGGGTGCAGACAGAAGTGCAGCTGTAACTAAGAATGCTTTGCAGGAAGCATTCTTAGTTACAACGATCCCCTGGAACGAACAGAAATTCACTGTTGGTTCCAAGCGGGAGGGGAATCTAGCTGCTGGCTGCAGCCTGCAGCTGGTTTCCCCTAGCAAAGGCCCCTCCTCCCTGTGAGGCTGCAAAGTTTTCAGAATGGGAAAGTGAGGTGAGGGAGCTAGTTCTAGGGGTTCCCCAGCTGATGCTGGAGGGTGGGGTGGGTGAATTGGAGCCCTCCACCCCAGGGCGGAGGACTCCCATACACCTGCCTCACCTTCCAGTGGGGGCTGAAAAACCTCCTCCCTCTGTTCTCTTTCCCCCGTCTGATTCTGAAAACAGTTACAGGCTAGCAGGCAAGCAGACAGAAGTTACAGAAGATACTCTGTTTTGAAACAGTTTAATCTGGCCCTTCATGCAATGAGTGTGCAGATTTTCACTTGATTGGCCATTTTTTAAGCTGTCTGTACCTGTGCACTTGTATTTGGTAATGGCTATAAACTGCTTTCTTTCTGTGGCCAGATTGGGTGAAAATTGTCACTTCTGCCTGTGCCTTAAAACCCTTGCTATGTGTCTGTGCTGCCCAGGAGGATGTTCTGTGAGGTACTTCTTGAAGTGCTAGTGGCAGTTCTGTTCTCAAACATTTCTGGCTTGCCCCTGTGTGGGATACTTGGTGCCAGAAAGGCGGTCTGGGCCAATTCTCAGTCAGCACATTCATGCTGCAGCAGCCATAATTCAGCCCCTCGTATATGAAAAAGAGGAACAGAAGGGAAGATGGAAAAACTGGCTAAATAAATGTGATATTTTGACCATTGTGTTTTTTATCAGAGCATTCTAGGATTTCACTTATCAGTACCTCACAGAGCTATACATGAATTGGTATGTTCTACAATTTATTATCACATTGAAATGGTTTTCTCCCTGATTGGCTCCTTGGTTTGTGTGGCAGGAGCGACGTCAGGGTCACCGCGCTATCCCCTGTCGCCTCCTTTACTGTGCCAAGTTTCTGACTCATACCCTCCTATTCTCGCCCGCCATGACTTTGATTGTATATGTATTTTTATAGGGAGGCTACCTTTCTTCTACTTGGCCACAGTTTTCCTGCTTTGGGTGTTCCGTGTATCCAAGCCTGGTGGGCTAGGTGTGGCTCCTTCTACCCCAATACCACGCCCACGCTCTCGCTCTCTCGCCTCACCACACCACTACCACCTCTTCTGGGGTTTCTCAGCCGCCTCTCTCTGGAGCTGGGGTCTGTACACCCTGTACACTATGCCCTCACTGGGGCTGGGGTCCTCACACTACCGTGAGTCCCCTATGAGGCCTCCTCCATCCCCTTATAGCCTCACCCAAACCACCGGTGTAATCAATAACAAACATAAACAGTAACATAAACACCAGCCTCTTGGCAACAATTTAAACATGAGCCACTAGCTATAACTATGCTCAGGCCTACCAGGTTTTCTATCCTACCGCAGTGACCAACACTGCTCTGGCATTCAAGCTTCTCTTTTCTAACAGGGAGCTCCTTCATCCTTAGCTGCTGGTAGGGAACTGCCTCTGGCCTCCTGCTTGTGCTTTATATAGGGGCCAGGCCCTGCCCCTTCCTTCAGCTGGCTAGGCAGGTGTAAGCCATTAGCTCCCTTTGGTTGCCTCAGCAACTGGCACCTGAAGGGTTATCCCAGCACTTCTAGTAGCAGGCATCCTAGTGCCCTGCTACAGTTTTCAACTGCTGTCTACATAATACCATGGCTGCACCAGAACCCCATTTGAAGACAACAAGCTATGGAACTGAATGCATTCATTGATCTGAAGGCTCATCATTGCAAGTGGTCATGCATGAGAACTTAGACTGAGCTGAAAAGTGAGTTTTAGGGCTGGTAGCTAATAAAAAAAAGTATTTTATTTCTAAAATGGTAAGTTGTATACAGAATCCCTGATACACAATAGGCATGGAACCCAACATAACAGATGTCTGTGATATTTGTATTCTGATATTGGGTTTAATAGTTTTCTGATTATAAAATTCACACCTGCTGATAAACAGGTTTAAAGGAAAATGTCTTTAAATCTCATATGCATTTACTCCAGAACCCAATAAGTGCTCTTCCTTATAATCTGGCCTTTAAGTTATGTGAAGCTAAAAGTCTGTTAACTTGTTATTTTATTATTTATAATTTATATTACTGTATTGCCTTAGATTGTCACAGGTCAGGATCTAGTTGTGGTAAGGAGTGTACAAACAGGGGAAAAAAGACAGTTCCTGCCATAAATAACCTACACTATACAATAGGGATGCATGGAGCAGTGCAAGAAAGCAATGAGACAATATCAGGCAGCATTCACGGCCCACTGGTAGCCTAATTTGTCAAGCTTTTTAAAGGCGTCCAGACAAAGGAGATTTCTAGTGAGAGTTGGAGGATAATAATGAAATAGCTTTATGGACGTTTATAGACATTTCCAAGCATGAGGGGCAGCATGGGAGAAACACAAAGGTGCTTTTTGGAAATCTATTAAGTGTGCAATGGACACAGACCAATTTGAAACAGAAGTCAACTTTTTTAATACTGACTGATAGACTATAGAGTAAGGATAGACTGAGAAGGAATTTGAAATAAAAACAAGAAGCTTATATTTAAAGCAAAATCGTAAGGGAAACTAAAAATGGAAATTTTTGAAGGCAGGTGACAGGCTAGGAAAGTGACAATTGCAGCAGTATTCCATATGGATGTATCCAACGATATCAACAGGGCAAATTTGCATTTGTCAAGGTCAGAGTAATTGAGACATGAGATGGAGAACCTGGATGACAATTTTAGTGATGTGAATAAATAGGAAAGGGCACATCTTGAAGAGATTATGTTGAAAAAATCTGTCAGACTTAGATATAGCCTGGATGTAAATATCTAGAGATAGGTCTGAGTTGAAGATAATGCCAGGTTACAAGCATGAGTGATAGGATTGTGATGCTTTCCACAGTGATTGAGAAAGAAGATAGCAGGATGGGTGTGTGGAGGAAGATTAAGAGATCTGTTTTAGTTGTGGGTGTAGACAAGCATTCAAGTGAACCAGTAGAAGTTAAACCCTTCAGTTTAAGTGGTTGGAAACTACCAATAGTACTTTGTACAAGTTTTCATTTGACTGGCTGTGTGTTCTGCAGACAGACTGTGTCGCTGATGGCACCCGGTGAGGGAGCCTCAGGGCACACATCCCAGCATACTCTGCAGGCTCCATAATCTGCCTGGAAACAGTTGACAGCACCAGCCCTAGACCCTTGTCTTCCCTCCCTCCTTCCCAGCAGCCAGTCATTCAGACAGCAGGTCCAGTGTGTGTCTGCTGTCTTTTTCAAACTGTCAGTGCCCCTTCCAGCAACCCAATGGATCCTTACCTCCCTGGACCCAGTTCCAGTGCAGGCTGGTTGAGTCTAGTCAGGATCAGGTGCTGCTGGGTTGTGGTAAGCCCTGGAAGTGTGGCTGCTATTTGGGTGCTCACAGATTGGGTGCTGGTGGGGGGTCCAAGTTGAGCCTTTCCAGTTCTGTGGGGGAGGAAGGTCTGGGATTTCCAGTCCTGGTGAGGGCTGGGCCAGGCTGTTCCCTGTCAGTGGGGAGTGGGGCAGGAGGGGAGCGGAAAGTGGGCTCCGCTGCTGGTGTGGAACAGATTTGGAAACAGGTCCTCCAGGTCCCACCCCATCCCATGCCTAAACAGCATGATTTTTTCTGAGAACAAAGTTCACTGGCTCTTCAGCAGGGTCCAGATGTGAGGGGTGAGGGGAATGGTAGGGTTGAGGGTGGGCTGATCTAGGACATGTGTGTGTGACTGGGGGGTGGGAGTGGGGGCAGGCCAGGCTAGGCTGGGTCTGTGTCATTATCCATGGAGGAGAAGGGTTAGGGGATTCTGAGAATAGCGGGGAGAGCTGGTCCGTGTAAGTGGTATGGGGGATTTGGTGAGCTCCCACTTTAAAGCTGTGCATGGGGCTGTGGATGCAGGGCTGTCATGTGCTGTAAGGACGAACTTCTCCCCTGTGCAACATTTTAATGTCTGCAACCATAGCCCCATGAGCAGGGTTGTGAGCGCTGATATCTGCTGCCCTCTGAGTGGGGCTGGGGGTCCAGGGCTCTGCAGTGTTGTGCAGGAGCCATCCCCCATAGCACATGAAAGCCAACACCTGCAATCCCTCGAGCAGGTCTGCAGGCATACAGTTCTTACATGCTGACAGAGGGAACTTTTCCCCTGTGCAGCACAAAAGCCAGCACCTGCAGCCCTTCAGAGTAGAGGGAACAGGAAAAAGCCCCTAATCTATTTCCCAGACCAGTCCCTGCCATGCTCCCCTCCCCTCTAGCATGAGTCCCTGGTGTGGGGTGGGGGGAGGCAGGGATCGTGTATCAGTGGGGCAAAGCTGGGGACTTTGGTTTGGGGAGTGGGCAGCAGTTAGTTCCCCACCCTTGCTCCTGGGCCTCAGACTTTAAATGCTGCCCCTGCTGCCAAGCTGAACAGCAGAAGTGGCATTTAGAGCCAGGGGGACTGGTCATGAGGACTATCAACTATACATCTCAGGGGGAGGATTTTGCTCTGTGACTTAGCTGGAGCAAATGAGTCTGGTCAAGTCATAGAGTGTCTCCCTGGAGGGGAGAGGGAGGAGTGTAGCAATGCAGGCTGGGATACTGGAGGACAGCGGTGGAGCATCTGTTGCTTAGACAAGTGTACAAGTGTTTCTTAAACCCATCTAACTCCAGACTTAAACCCTGTAGGAAGAGGTTTAACTTTCCACATTTTAGTCCTCTCTAAGTACACTGAATGTTTGTACCAAATTAAAGAGGATTATATCGATAGAAATGTAGCACCTGTATGCATTCTAAACTGAGCTAAAGTTAATGGCTAGTCAGCCATGAATAGATGAATGAAAGAGACTGAGATTTTAGTTTGGACACAAAATGATAGGTCTGGAATAGAGAGGCAGATCTGTGAGTCATTGACAGGATAGAACTGTGGAATTTGCATTTGTGGAGAAGATTGCTCAGAAATAAGGTATAGAGGGAGTAGAGGAGAAAAGTAACAAGCACTCTGGGCATCCCCATGGAAAGCTGGGGTCTGGGATGGGATTGAGGAACTAGAGCTTTAGGAGGATAGCAAATGAGAAACTTATGAGTCTGGGGAATAGAAAGCAGATTGTGCAGAATGTGAAGGGAGAAGAGAAGGTAAGCTCAGGGTAGTGAATTAACATGATGAGTGTATGTGGAGTTTCAAATGTACCTATAAGAGAGAGCGAGCTTTATTTTATGCACATTGTGGGGTCATTCCTCTTCCATAACATAATTTTTTTTTTCAAAATAATAAGTTATTTCTTTGCTTTCCCTTTTAGATCTACATTACCGTATTTACTCAATTCCAAGATGAGGTTTTTCCTCCCATTATTATAACTAAGGACCTGCAGGCAGTACTGGGTTCCCCACTGCTCCTTGCCTCCCTGCTGAGCTAGGGAATGGTGGGGGAAGCAGCCCAGAGCCAGAGAGCTGTGTGAGTCAGCACTGATTCCCTTTCCACTCTCTGGCTATGTGCTGGGTCCTGCTGCTGCCTGGCTCCCTGAATACAGCCAGAGAGTGGCTAGGCAATCAGCATGGAGCCAGAGAGCAGTAGGACCTGGCAAACAGCCCAAGAGTGGCAAAGGAATCAGCACAGTCCTGCGCTACTCTCTGGCTCCATGCTGATTCCCTTGCTGTTTTCTGATTTCGTTCCGGTTCTGTCACTGTTTTTTGGATGCACACTGGGGTCTGCACTGTTCTTGGCTCTCTGCTAAAACAAAGAACAGTGTGATAGGGGAATCAGCACAAAGTGAAGGAGCAGTGCAAGTCCCAAGACACAGCCAAGGAGGGGTGAGGAACCTAGTGAAAAACCACCCAGAAGCTCAAAGTGGCAGTCAGGGGAACAAGTGGCTGGAGGCATGCAGGAGGAGGAGTATGTCTGAAGGAGGCATAAACACTGGGGAGGGGCACAGGGGGACAAGATATGGAGGGGGCAAGTATGGGGTGGGGGGAAAGTAAGTGGTATGGGTGCAAAATGCAGGGGAGGAAGGGTCTGGAGTCAAGCTACCTGCTTTCCTGACACGATTTGCTTCCTTGGTGCTTGCCCTCTGTTGCTGCTTTCTCTACAACAGAGATAGGGGAGATAAATTTAAGACCATCCTCCAATAATTAGATAATTTCTATGGAAAAATACAATAAATTTATAATTTTCCACATACAGAGTGTAATTTTGGGGGGAGGCGGTCAGCTTAAATTCAAAGTTGTCTTGAATTCAGATAAATACATTTCTGAGGCTGTGTGCACAAGTTTAGGCATCCTGTTGGGGAGGTGCTCTAACTATGGTGTCTTACACAAAGTGCCATGAGTTAGAGTGTCATTGGACCCAACAGCCTGTTGAGTGGATGGGGCTTCGAACCTGCCTGCACTTGCA
>NW_005842140.1:240726-248797 GCF_000455745.1 Alligator sinensis
CCCCTGTTGTAGTCTTGGGGGAACCAGACTGGGCCCATAAGGTATGGGGGGATTCCTAGCAGTGGCAGTCTAGTGACTACAGCATCCAGAGAAGGAGTGGAGAAGGGGAAACAGAGACCCTCCACCTCATGGTCCCAGCAGGGACAGCTGGGCCATACCCATGGGGTGAGGGGCTGTGTTTCCCCCCACCCCAGTTCTTGGTGCAGCAGCCACAAGCCTGCCATTGTCAAGAGCCTTGGTTAGGAGAAGGAATGGAGGCCCTCTGCCACATGGGCCCAATCTAGCTACCCCTTCTGGGGTCTTGCAGGGAGCTGGGCCAGGCCTGCAAGTCAGTGTTGGCTCTGGATTTAGGATCCAGATGCCTTGTTCCAGTGGGGGGACATAGCTGGGGGGACATGCATGGCTCCCCTCATCCACCCCTGCTTAGCTGCACAGGGAGGAGACAGAGGTTTTCTGTCTCCTGTCTCTAACAGTACTGGGGGTGGGGCTGGGCCAGTGCTTGCCCGCATGAGCACCAGCACAGCCCTGCAAAGCTACATGGGATGCAGGTGGAATCACTCAAAATTAACCCTCACAAGGAGCCTGTACACAGATTTATTAAAGCACTTTGCCCTAGAGCACCCATGTCTGATACTACATCAGACAAGGGTTAATTTTTGTGCAGTTGGCCATTTTTAAAGTGCTCTGAAGCCATGAATTTTTTGCATTATGATTACAGAGCACCTTTGGAGGCCTCATCTTGCAAAAAATGTAACTTCTGTATACACCCTAAGAATAATCACCACTTATCTAATGCAATTGGCTGACTCAGTGCATGTGTTAGGGTTTCCTACGAATGCCTGGCCTCGCTGCACATACAACCTGCCATTTACTCCTTTAACTACCACTGGAGTGCTGATTTTATGGCCTGATCCAAAGCCTACTGGAGTTAATGGAAAGACTCCTGTTGGCGGTGGGCTTAGTATCAGGCCTCTGGAGCTGAAGGCACTAGCTTCTACTCTCCTAGACCATTATTATGAAAGGTATTTACTTGGTAAAAAAGCATACAGTAGCAAGCAACATTTTCACCAGACAGTGGTTAGAACTTGTTTTTAAGCAAAAAGAAAAACTTTCGGAAATGAATGTGTCTTCCTTTGTAAAGATTTAAGCCTTTTCAGAAAGACGTTTCTAATATTGGTAAAATGGAGAAACTAGCTGTCCACATCACTTATTTTCTGCTAACCCAATTTGTTCATATTGCAGGTATTTTATTAGGTTCTTGATAAATAAAAGTTGCTAGATATTGTCAGTATGTCAGCTAGTAATTCATAATTAAGAGACCATTAGAAAAATGTACAGACTATCAAACCTAAAAACCCCCGAGCAATGAAGTCACAAATAGTTAATATTAGCATAAACTTGAAGAACCGCAATGTATAACTTGCAAGCATTCCAGTGGTATTTCTCATATAAAATAAGATAAACTTTAAAGTATAATATTTGAACCATATCCTTACATTAAAAACCTGTATTTCTTTCAATGATTAGACCTACAGGATAGCTAGCTTGCTTAGAGCGGCGTTTCCCAACCAGTGTGCCGTGGTGCAGTGGTGTGCCGTCGGGCATGAACGGGTGTGCCGTGGAATTTGGGGGAGCCATGCCCTCTGTCTGTCTGTCCTCCTCCACAGCAGCAGGTGGGGGGCGTGGCTCCAGCCAGTGATTCTAGCGCTGTGTCACCATCCCCCTGCCACTCAGCATCTGGCCATGTGCCACCACCCCGCCTCTGGGACAGAAAAGATTGGGAAACTCTGGCTTAGAGAGCTGGTTTGAATAAAACCAAACAGTCAAAACACAAACCAGACTAACTCCTGAGGGTACCTGAGCTACATCAAACTTTTAAATCACCTTGGGTGACTACACACATGCAGAGAGGCTGCTTCAATGCGCTGTAATTACAGTGTGTTGGAGCAGACTTGATTAATCCACGAGTCTGGAGCATGGTAATTATTGGGGTCCAGCAGACTCCAGAGTCATGTCTCAGGGTCCCTCCACTGAAAATGGCAGTGGGGACATTTTAACTAAAGCTCGTTCAATGAGCAATAAGCTAGAGACCAAAAGAAATGCAGACTTCTACCTCAGCCTAAAGTAGGAAGTACCAGTGCTGTTTGTCAAGACTTTCAAACCATTTCTGCAGGCCCAGGATTGTGGGCTTGTAAAACAGGAGCAAACTGAATGCTTTAGAAAAAAAGAGGGGGATATCTAACAACAGAGGGAGTACATATGCAAAGTTTTGGGAGAGTCTAGAAAATGTTTCTTAAGTCATAACAGTGTGGGCTACAGTTAAGACAATAAAAGAAGTGCTCCCTAGTATTTTGCTGTCATGCCCAGTTGCTCTTCTTTGATATGTGTTGTATAGACACCAGAAGAGGAAGAGGAGGAGATTTCCCTCTGTTTTAGGTGGAGGAAGAAAAGATATATTCTTTCCTTTTCCTTACATTATCTCTTCTGTAACAGCAACTATCCCAAACAAACCTGTAGGAACTACCCTTGCAGACAGCCTTCTAGTTACAAAAGGAAAACATCCTTCTCATTATGAGGATGATCTTATAATTATCTTACATTGAAAATAAAAACTGAAGAGAAGTGTCTTTTATTCATTTGAAGAAAAAAGGTCATGAACAACCAAAGGGAAGCCAAAATGGTTTATGCTGGCCTAAGATTAAACCCTTATTTAAAGGATTATTTTACTAAAAAATATGTGAAATTGAAACTGCTGGCTCCCACCAGTTTTAATTCTAGTTCACCTGAGTCAGTGAAAATGTCCTATGATGATTGGAGAAATAGTAAAATGATATCACGAGGTCAGGAGCTGAGCAACTGAGGGAGAGAGTTTTTGTAGTTAAGCCTGTCTAAAATCGAGCATGCCTATTTTTGTTTACACGTAGCATAAATTACTAACATTTTGACAAAGATTATTTAACATCATCACACCTTAAATATGTTCTAAGCTATGCCAGGAGACTTTTGCAAAATCATGGAAAACCAGATGTGTTACTCTTGTTTCTCCATGTTAAAAAAATCAAGGAAGAATGTATGAAAGTTTATCATAGCATAACAAAACAGGGATAAAAGCACAAAAGGGGTTAGTAAAAACCCCCTTTCAGGATGACACTTGAAAAAGAGGAATGCCTTGTTTCAATGTTCAGATTTCTGAGCTTCAGTAAACTGAGAATTCAGTTGAGGGTCTATTTTGTGTTTATGGCATTTATAGGCACATGGTGGTATCTGTGTATTCTTGGCATCATAACTTCCTGATGTAGTGAAGTGCTATTATCAGCATTTTAGAGATGGGAAACTGAGGGACAGGGACGCGTCAGATCATTCCAGGTATCAGTGTGCTCAAACGTACTATGGAATAGCATAGCATGTCTTTTCATGCTGCTTCCTGGCATGGTAGGTTTGTTGTATTGACATGTTTTAAAGGCTGCATCAACAAAGGGACTGATGGAAAGCCCTCTGTTGAAACATACTCATGCTGGAGATGATAGGCGTAGGCTGGACCCCAGGAACTCTGAACTCTTGTCAGCGGTTGAGTTTTCCCAACAACTCTGGTCCATTATTCCCTTCTTTCATCCTCCCCAGGTTTACAATTAGAGATATACAGTCATTAATGACATGCAGCTATCCATAATCTGTTTGTGTATGTGGTAAAGAAAAAAAGGGTTGGTCATGAAGACCTCCCCACAGCAAAGTGATGAATTTATTATAAACACTTAACACCTGTTTAATTAGAATAGTCTGTCAAAGGTTATCAGGTTTTGACTCTTCACAATGAGTGCTATTTCTTATGGCAATGGGTTTCGGGTTCTTTATGTTACTATAGTCAAACACTTAAGACATTCCTTTCCTGTTGAAATAATAAAAACACGGAGTCTGACCTCACAACTTGTCTCTACACAAGGTTAACCAACACTTGTTCCAATTTTTAGATAATGGAGGATGTTACAAGATGGAGGCACTTCTACCGAGGCCTCTCACATGTTTCTTACAGGGACTTAAATTCCTAACTGCTACTTTAGGTGCCTGTATCCAAAAATTATATCCTCAAAAACCCAGCTCAGTTTATGGAGGCACCTAAATTCTCTTGGGCCCATATTTTCTGGATAGGCCCACATTTCTGCTAATGGGCATGTGCAAAAGTTCCCACACCCTGACAGTGTTGAGCTGCTAATTGCCTAGGCCTGGCAAGATTCAGACTATGTGTTTCCTCTGCTAGCACATCTGTAAGGCTTGATCCAGAGCACCAGCCCTTGAACAAAGCAGACTCACCCAGAGGTGTTGCTGAGATCTTTATACCTGATGGCACAGTGGTTGGAACACCTGCATGGGTTATGGAAGATGAGGTTTGAATCCCTCCTCTATCTAATATGGAGCAGGGTCTGCTGAATATCCCACCTCCTAGAAAAGTATCCTAATCAGTGGGCTGTCCAGTGTTCTCAATCTGGAAAGGCAGGCCTTTCTCAATCTCTTTTTTCTAATACTCACTGGGAGAAATTGGCCATCTCATAGCCTGATCATTAGTGCACTGATCTCCTGTCTCTGCACAGTATGGCGATTTCTAAGGGTCCTGTTCTTAGCACTTAACTTTCTCTGTGTCTTGTATATGGGACTTAGAAACCTAACTCAGGACTGTGGATTTAATTCAGACAGAGCTCCTGCAGTGTTTAGCTTACAGTCTTTCTGTGGATTTAGCCTCAAGTGACATGTCCAGGGTTATGTTGATCGGAAACCAAACCTAGCTCTTTCATGCTCCATGTTAGTCCAATCACTAAAATATCCTTCTCCCATAAGCTATATATAGGTTTTAATGTAACATTTATCAGGTAAAGGATATTTATTTTACTGTTGTGTATGCAGTGCATAACTTCCAGTTACTGCTTTTGATGCTATTTCAAGTAGAAATGTGCTCTGGATAGATTTTTAAAGAATTATTTGGTTAAAAAGAACATTATAAAGATCGATTCTTTTAGCAGTAATTTTTATTTTGATGTGTAGTTACTGTTCTGTTGCGCTTCTCTTTTCATCTGTGTGATAAATCATAAATAGATAATCTCCTTGGGAAGAAAGACTGTCAGACAAGAAAACACATAACTCCCTTTGTGGTTACTCAAAAATTATAGTTTGAGGTGCTTTTACAGAACTTGAAATGTAAACGACCAATGATAGAATGTATAACAAGAGGCAAAGAGGAGGTTATATTAATATTTTTCCTACAAAAAGGATGACATGAATGGACTTTTAAAGACAGAGGGTACCATTATGATAATTTTGATCTCCTATATGATGCAGACAATAGATTTTCTCCAAGTAACTCGTGTCTGAAGTCTATAGCTTCTATTTGAGCCCATTAGGATCAGAAACCAGGGTAGGAAACTAAGGCACAGATGAAGAGACCTGCTGAGAGTCACTTGAATTACTGCCAGCTGGGACTAAAACAAGATTTCCTGAACCTCATCCTTTGTTCTACCTGCTGTCCACTGTCTCTGCTTATGGAAACTGTTCTTGTCATAGCTGTCTTTGGTGTTTATGAAGTGTAATGTATATGCAGCAAATATTTGGATCTATGCCTTTTGTGGCTTGACTACTTCCAGACAAGAAACTCGGGTGGTATATAACACATCACTTAGTAGTGACTCAGGCCCAGTATTTTTGTGGCTTCTAGTAACTGATGGAGGTAAACTTCTTTCCAAATAAATAGGAATTTTTTCTATCTAATGCAGACTATTTAATTTTTGAGGAACTCTTTTCAGCCTTGTTCATCTTCTGAAGAAAATGCTATGGGTTAACCTTACCCATATGAGCAAAATCACAACCCTTCCACAACTAGAGAAGTGCCACCTGCTAAAGGATGTGAATGTAGTTGCCGTGAGTCCCAGGCTGGGGTTTAGGAAAGCTGAGAGTCCATAACCTTTACCAGTATTTGCCAAAAGGACTATGCATACACTTGACATTTCCAAAACCAGTGAGTCTTTGCTTGGCATGGGTGGAGGTACCATGCAAATCACCAGCAGTCCCTCCTTGAATCACCCAACTGGAGATGCCTTGATTTACTCTAGCTGTCAGGCTAGATGTTCTCAGCTTGGGGAACTACAGCAATCCGATTGTAGAAGGTCGGTAGTCAAGATTTCACCAGTGATGACATGTTGTATGAGGCTGTGGGTCGGTTTCAAATACTACTGCAGAGAATGTCTACTATACCTGCTTTAGGATTGTGAGTTGGTACTACCTACCCAGAGTGAAGTTGGAAGAAGTCTGTCAGTGGACATAATTAGACATGTATTTGATTGATAAAATGCTCTTGAGAAAATTCCTCACTTAATCCCAAGGCAAGAGCATTTTATGGTGTTCCAAAGAAGTATAACAGAAAGCAAGGAAATACAGCATTACTTGCCAAACAGAGAAAAGAGATCAAGTTAAAATGTAATATTCATGCTAGTGTTTCACTCTGGTAAAGGTTTTTTTAAAATAATTTTTGCCTCGAGGAAAGAACCTCATGAGATAATCTGTTCAACTCTGATCTCTATAAAGCGCTAAAGAATTAACATGCACAACAAAATGGCTTATCTGTGGTTGGATCTAGGTCTGCTAGTTATGAAGAAATTTAATGGCACTGGGGCCATTCTGAGCTACTGCAGGTGTGTAGTTTAATGAGTATTAATTGGGTAGCTGTTAAACACAAGCAGGGAATACAAAACGGTTTTAGCGGCTGTCACAAACAAAAGAACAGCGTGGATTTGGAGTGCAGTTTACCTAGCTGTGCTGCAGTATTCATTGTATCTTTTGTAACCAACTTCTTCCTTCACAGACTTTTATCACTTTAGCTTCATCCACTTGAATTCCTTATGTCTGTACCATTACTCTGCTTTCTTATCTAAAGTCCATGAATTAATCTGATCACCTAAAAAAACTGTACCAAAACTCCAAGGCAATTACTAAAGGGAACTCCAAGGCAAGTACTAAAGACTCCTTGTAATAATTACCTTTATCTACATAATTCAAGTTGCAATACAGTAATGAAATATCAGTCTTTCATTTGAGCAAATACATTTATTTTTGTTTCCAGGAAGCTGGTGGAATGCTTGTTGTTCTGTATCACATTTACAGTATGTATAGCATACCTAAAGGTATTTGTGCTATCCTTCAGTGAGCCGTGAATGCCTGTAAACAGTTTTATTTATTCATGCATATGAAAATCAACATGTGCATTTTATATAGGGAAAGGGATATTCTTTAACTGCCCAATTTCTATAGCTACATGAATGTTTAATTCCCCTAACTTAGTCTGCATCTGTATAAACTTCCCACTTATCAGAACAGAAATTAGGGAAACAATGCCTTTAGACATGGAGGTTCAGATGATAGAAATATTTTTATTTGTGTACAAAGAGGAAGGACCCACACGAGATAACCTAAATTCCAATAATGCAGATAATTGTATTTCCACATATTTCTACAAATAAAGAAATGAAGCCATAGAGTGATCTTTAATCAATAGATCTTCCTAATTAACATTCTGCATTTTTTTTCTTTTAAGAGTCTGACATTAATACACTTCTAACATTTACTGTAATTTTCATGCAAATATAACAGTTAACGCAGTTCCAGCCTTTACAGTTTACATACGAAGAGTTTTGTTATATAATGTTGTCATATGTTATTTCACTTGTCATTTTTAATGAATGTTTTACAAATGTGAGACAAGGTTCTTTGCGTAAGTCTGATATCTTTTATTAGACTAACTGAAATATTTGGAAAAAATCTTCTTTGCAAGTTTTCGGGTATAAATACCCTCCGTCAGTTTGATCTGCAGTTGGTGTGTGCTCTTCCTGGTGGAATGAATAGTAAAGCAGCCAGAGGCTGGTCTGCATGCAATAAAGGGGAGGGAGAGAGAGAGGAATAATGTAGCTGGTAAATAGTGGAGAGGTACCTGGAGAGTCAGATGTCCTTAGACCAACATGGCTACAACCTATACCCCTGTTACAAATGTGAGTAAGTGTTCTCTGTATGGCACGCTTTACAATTATTACAAATG
>NW_005842140.1:248828-256157 GCF_000455745.1 Alligator sinensis
TTCCTGCTGTTCCTACAGGTTTCTAGTTATAGTATAAAATTGACTTCGGGATTTAAATTCACCTTCAGATTGAGAATGAATTTGTGGTTTGAGTGACTATAGCTCAAAGGTAAGGCATATTTTAAGTTGCTTTTATGCTGCACATTTCCAATTAGTATTCACTAGGGTTTAATAGATCTCTTTAACTGTTAATTTCTGCAAATTTCTTTTTGTCAAAACATTTATGGGATTTTGTTTAGATATGTGGAACAAAGCACAAAGGAAGAAAAAAATGATTCAGGAATCTAGAAATCTAATAATTAAAAAAATGGGTGATATCTTAAATGCAACCGCTTTTAAGGATAAGTTTCTAATGCTTATATGGAACAGTAAAATGAGAAAATTTAAGATGATATAATACCATAATGGGGTTAATTAAAGGTTTAGCACTGAGACTGTAAAGTGTAGAAACTACTCCATTGAGAGTCTGTCAGACTGAATATCCTGTTACAGAATGAAGCCATTTAAATTTCTGTTTTAATGTCACAGAGACCTTGGAGTTAAATTATAAATTAGAAGTCTGTTAGTCACTAGTCTGATACTATGGAGATAACTGTCTGGTACTGTCTTGAAAATGATGTCAGCTATGAGTTAAAGGTACTACTGTTCTCTAACAGCATGTGCTAATTTTTTTCAGTTAGCTTAAGCCAAGGGTTCGCTGCAGCAGAAGCTGTCAGTTATGTGTATGGCATAAAGCCTGATACCCATTAATGAATGGAGCTGTGTGAAGCTATCCATTATTTTTTTCAGAAGCTTTTGATATGCAAAGATTGAGATTTTTTGCAAAAAATCTAGATTTGATCTAGGGTGAAAATTTGCTGTTTTTAAAAGCACCTATAGACTTTCATGACAAAAACATGGGTGTGTGGATGAGGAAATCTCTGCCTTGACCAAATCCTGAAATTGATGTGTGAACATTAGCTGCTTTTCCCAGAAAAGTGGCACTCTTCCACATTGAAACACTGCTTTGCTTTTTATATAAATCAACAGAACAGCAACACCAACCAACCAAAAAAACCCTAAGGTCATTCAAAAAATATTTCATTTCACAAATGCACTTCACTCCCCTCAACTGCATTTCAGGCAAGATATGACTGAATTTTTGTAAGGGTCTTAGTAATGAGAAAAAGTGTCTGTCAAAAGCCTATGAGAGAAGCTTCAAAGTGGTGGTGCAGCTTTAGCTATTTTAGACAAGTATATGGAGATCCTTTGCTTTTAACTATATAGTTTTTCCTTTTGTTCTAGGCAGAGGCGTAACTGGGCAGTTCTGCACCTTGGCATATTTCTGTATTCCCTCACAAGTTGATGACCAGGGTTGGTGCCCCATTCACTTTCCCCTAGGAACTGGATCTAAAGTGCTGAGAAGGTGGGTGCAGCTGGTGAGCTCCATAGTGCATATATCTCACACACGGTGGGCTCCTTAGCTAAGTACAGACAGTCAAAAAGCCTGAGGCTAAATCAATTTAGTCTTTGCAGGTTAGTATAAGCTGCGAAGATTTAACAGAGAATAGGACTGTGTGAGATTTCTCCAAGTGTTTCATTTTGAAGCTGTTTTGAGCTCAAAAAAGTGAAATTGAAATGAAACAGAAAGTTTTGAAACAGCTTCGAAACAAAATGAGGGTACTCAAAATGTTTTGAAAGTTTCAAAGCAGCCTGGTTGTGGGAGGCAGGGGAGAGCCAGGGCTGTGCTCTAAGTGGCTCTGCAGCCCCGTGGAGCTCAGCCCAGTGGCGGGAGGTGGAGCGCAGACCTGGCTCTCCCCACCTCCCACTGCGGGGCTGCACTCTGAGCAGCTTCACAACCCGATGGAGCTCAACCTGGCAGCAGGAGGTGCAGAAAGCAAGGGCTGCGCTCCACCTCCTGCTGCTGGGTTAAACTCCATGGGGCTGTGGAGCTGCTCGGAGCACAGCCCTGGCTCTCCCCTACCTCCCACCACTGGACCGGATGACAGGAGGCTACTGCTGCTGCCTACGGCCAGCGGCAGCATCAGTCTTCCCCAGCGCTGGGCACAGGCTGCACCAAGCTCTGGTCCCAGGTGGCAACAACATCCTCCTGTCATCTGGTGCAGATCTAGGGGCCCTACCCCCAGGACGAGTCTGGCACAGCCCTGCAACCCTCCTAGGGGTGTGGGCCCCTGGATCTGTGTGCCATAAGAGGCTGCTGCTGCCGGCAAATGTCACAAGTTCTGCTTTTTGCAGTTTGAAGTGCAGTTTCTGAGAAAACTCTGCACCAATCTCTTTGAAACTTGGCAAGCTTCATGCCCTCAGAAGGGGCTACCATCCCTGCAATTTTCATCTAAATCAGACAGTGCATGTCAAAGGTTTGGGCATTTTCATGATTCCCCATTATAACCTATGGGCAAAATGTCAAAATGCATCTGTCCTAGGAGAACAGAGACAAGAGCATGAGGGACCCTCCCCACAGCTTGACTTGGGGTAGACACAACCTGGCCCCACAAAGAAAGCCCTGAAGGCAGGGCAAACTTACCTGTTGCAGGAAAGGAAGAACCGAACAAGCTCGCCACTGGCTCCACTTCCAGATAAAAGCGGCGTGGGCAGATAACATCATCGCCAAACACCACCTGGCTGAAATAAAAGCCGGCAGCAAAGGAGCAATGGGAGAGGCACAGCAAGTAGTGAGTGGTGAGGATGCTTCCCATGCCAGGCACAGGCTGCACCGGCTAGCACCCAGAAGCCTAAGGACGGGCCCCTCAGAGGGGTCCACAAGCTACTGAAGGGACAAGGACAGCGTCGAAGGACTCCAAGAGCCACAGACACTGGACTTGTGAGTGGAGATGGGCCAAGGCCTTGCTCCCCTTCTTCTTTCTTTGTTAATTTGTTCCTTTTAGTTAATAGCCCAGAGGGACCCCTAGATGAAGGTCAGGGCCCAGGGCAGCACTCGAGGATCAAGAGTGGTCAGGGTGGTGCTACAAGCTACAGCACAATTAAGGAAGGCATGAAGGAGCATTGTGGTGGCCTAGCATCCCGAAGAGGCCCATAGCTAGGTGAGTGCATCAAGGGCCCCACAGACAAGGAGAGTGCCAGAGTCAACACCAGAGGGCAAGCCAACAGGTCATGAAGCGGCCATCCTAAAGGCTGGTGCGTGGCTGGGGTGTAGGGGAGGTGCAGCCCCAAGAACTCCCACTAGGGAGTGTGACTAATCCATGGGGGACTACAGGAGGGAGCCCCACCACTGAAAAAAAGACCAAAGTCATGGCAGGAGAACTTCAGGGTTTCCCTTGGGGAGAACGCGAGCCCACACTCAGGCCGCAGGAACAAGCGTTGTTTGCAGTCCAGTGCTAGGGAGTGCCTTCTCAAGACCAAGCGGGCACGGCGTCAAAACAGTTTAAATTAAATAAAACAGTGAAACGAAGCAATGAAACCAAACACTGTCCCTTCGAAACAGTGAAATGGACATCAAAATGAAATGATAGTGTTTTGCACAGCCCTAACAGAGAAACAACTGGACACACATTTACCTTTGATTCATGAAATGCAGCCATACGCCTGCAGTGGCTCAGGCCAGAAGCTGGGGGCCACTAGAGTATGGCTCTCTGGCACTTCCTCTTCCTGCTCCCCCTGAGGTCTCTGGGATTTGCAGTCCAGCATCACAGCAGCAGGACTCTGCACCATTGCTCATCATTCCTCTTCCTGCTTCCAGGTGCCTCTAGGATTTGTAGTCCACAGTTGCAGCCAGCAGTAACTTTCAGTAAATTTAGCAGGGCAGGGCAGTTCTGTACTCGGGGCGGGGGGGGGAGGCAGAAGTGGGGTTTAACCCCCGGCCTCAGACCCCCGCCAGGGTTTGCCTGGGGTAGGGGGAGTAGTCCCTGCCTCTCTCTCCTTTCCTCCTCCTAAACCCTTCTCTGCTGGAGCAGACAGCAGAGCCCAGCCCAGGGACAGGAAGCATGCTGGGATACTGGGGGACTATGATTTAACTTGAACCAGGAAGCATTCTAGGACAGAAGTTTCATAAACCAGTTTGACCCAAATCAGTTACGTCTGATACTAATCTTAAACCAGTTTCAGCCATTTTGAAACTGGTTTATCTGCACTGACCTTCTGTTCTGTTACAGCTTTAAACCAGTTTCTGATTACTTAAACCAGTTTATGTGTAACTTCTGTCCCTAGCCCTTGTGCATATATCTGGAGACCAAGACCTGACCTCTTGAGGGTGAAGTGGGGTATGACCACACCACTTAACCCTTCCCCCCCACCTGCTGGATCCACTCCTGACCCCTGTAGTTATAGTACTGGTTCTAGGTTTCATACATCTGAAGGCTTGATATATAAAGTATAGAGAATGTAATTCTGAAAACTTGTGTGTTCCTGGCAATTACTAATGACTTGCATTTCACTGCTTGAAAATAGAATAAAATTTCATACAAGAGCATGACTGTATTAAATAATTAAAGTATTAAACATTTCAAATGGGTGTTGCTTAGAAAGCACAGCTAGGATAGTTAGAAGTAAGACTGAAACTCACTTTTGACTAATTCCTTTTGCCTATGACCTATAAGAAGACGAATACAGAGCTTGGATTCCACATACATTAAGTGTATTCTTCTGTAACTGTGGTTGGAACAGGGACAGGCAATCCTTTTTATGCCATGTTCCTGGCTTCATAAAATCTCTAAAGTTCTGTCCTCACAATTCTGCATGGACGAAAGCAGAAAAGCAAGCCTTTCAGGGTGGGAGATTTTGTTGTTTGTGGCAAGTGCTTTCTTCCTAAACCCATAACAACAAAATACCTGCACTAAATCATGCTTAGTGCATTTAAAGGTTTAGTGGGGACCTTTAAATTTTTTTTTGTTATAAGTTACAGCATTACTCATATGGGGAGGAATTCCCTATTTAAACATGCAGAAGATATGTCTTCTGGTAAAGTGTCACACATTGCACAGGCTCATGCTTCTGAAGTTGAGAGCCTTATACATGATACCCACTCATCCATCTCTGAAAAAAGGTAGCACTTCTTATAACTTTCAAGTGACCTCCTCTGGCTAATGTTCAGAGACATTTTATAGTCTAATCACTTTTAATAGCCATCATCATGACTCACAACCTGAGTGCCTGTTGGTTTGAGGCTAATGGTTTGGAGGCATAATGGGATGGTGGGGAAGAAAAAAATACTTCAGAGAGTTTTTTTAAAACTTGTTTTCTCACTTGATTGATGAAAAATAGCATCTATGCCTCAGATTTAAAAAAGCCTTCAAAGAATAATCACATTAGAGGAGGCCTCATGAATAATTCACTTTCTCTGACTTAATGTATTTTTATAATGGAAAAACCAATTATCAAAACAAATATTTTGGTTTAAATCAATAGATGGAAAAATCTTATTTCAATCACATGTAATATAAGTTTACATTTGTAAATTGTACCAGTAAATACAAATGTTAAGTGCCTCTCTCTCCTTCCATATGTGGTTTATTAAAAAGAAAAATCTTAGGTCAGATACAGACCATTACACTTATTGTGCAGTAAGCACACAGGAAGTGCTCTACAAGCATAACTGAACCGATGATCAGGGGCAGATAGAGCACTGTAAAAATGGTGGATCCTTTTCTAAGATAACCCTGGATGGATATGGTATCAGACTTTGGTACTGTAGATTAGAGCACTATAACAAACATCTGTACCAGATCCCACTGTGACTCATGTTAGGTCATGTTCTGCTGTTAGCCCATGGGGCTTTGCAGCATCCCATTCACCCCCTCCTTGCAGGGTGATGTTCTAGTCTCAGCTAGAGCTTGTTTGGTCTGCCCGTGTGTCAGGCCAGCCCTGCCTCTGGGCTGTCATTGACAAGAATCAGCAAAGCCTCTGTCCCTAGGCCTGCCTGCATCCTTCCTCCAGCTAGCATAGATACATCCATACAAAGAAAACTGCCTATTGCTCATTTTCTCTTATTGCATATTGTTATGGGTGCAGTTGAGCAAGTGCTAAATGTGCTTCAGCTGCTATTTTGCCTCTGCTCACAGTTAACCTATCTTAAGAATGGATTCATCTGCACTAATTTCTGGCACTGGGCGAGTTCCCCTATAGACATAAGTCTTTTGATATAAAATTGTATTTAACTCCTACCTATTTAACATGGTTCAGAATGGCATCAAGATAAATTTGGAGATGACAATGCCCTCTAAACCAAGCCTCTACCAAGGTACTTAACAGTTCTGTAACACTATCAATTTGTATTGTGTTTTTCAAATACTGCTACAGAATTCCTGGTATAGACAGTATCCCCAGCTCCTATTACTATACAAATATACTTGAACATGCCCAAATGTACATTAGCACACCTGTATATATTAATATATAACAACACTATTTTCCAATTTGTCTGGGGAACCTAAATGCATGTGTAAAATGTAATTTATAAGCCTGCTTGTGCTCAATACAGAATGCAGGACCCGAAACCCATGAGTCCAGCTCACAAACCTGAAGTCCCAGAAATCTTGGATGCATTCAATAACCCTTGGCCTGCACAAACAAGTCATTTTGCACTGTCCAGGGCACACACAGCAGGGGCACACTTGGGGGCACAGCGGCAGCGTGGCAGGGGTGCTGGCCCCAGGGCGCTTCCCCCTGAATGCTGACTCAGGGACACCACTGTGCCCCAGCTCCAGACCACACTGTCACTGCTGTAAGATCCCAGTCCTGTAGCAGCTCCCCACCCAGATCCATCCCCTGACAGAGCTCTGGATCCCTTGCAGTCTGCAGACCCACAGGGAAATGACCAGAGGTTGGGATGCTGGTCACCTGCCCCTGGGCTTTGCCCCCTAGGCACCCCCACCCCATGGCCCCCTACTCCAGGACTCAACAGAAAACACACCTTTGTACATAGTTTCCACAGGGAAGAGGATTTTTTATTGTTGGTGGGTGGGATGGGTGGTGGAGTGGCTTTGTGTATTGGGGAGGGATGGGGGAGAGGGCTCTGTGTATTAGGGAGGAAGGGGGAAGAGGTCTGTTGGATGTGAGGGAAATAAAGACTTTTGCTTCTGACACATGTTTGCAGTGAGTGTGGTGCAGGGGGTGGGCAGGAGGGATGGGGAGGGTCCATGGGTAGTAGTGCAGGTGAGCTACAGAGGGGAGTGCAGGAGGAGATGGTCAGCCAGGGCGTCTGGCACCCAGTACCCTGGGCCCCTCTGGCAGGTGCATGGCTCTCCTGGGGCCTGGGTCTGGGGTGTCCACTGGGGCCAGCAGGAGCACGGGGCACTGGTTGTCACTGCCAGGGGCAGGGGCTGTAGTAGCCATGGCACAAGGATGCAGAGTGAGCAAGGGAGGAGATGCCACATG
>NW_005842140.1:256167-256508 GCF_000455745.1 Alligator sinensis
AAAAGGGCCGGGCCAAGGACCAGAGAGCGGGGCTGTCTTTTAAAGATGGCTGCCAATTGCTGGCAGCTGCAGCCAGAGCTTGGAGCTCCTCTGGATAGCCACAGGGGTACATTGCAGAGCTGCAGGGACCTGGCAGCAAATCTTCTCCCTAATCCCTGCATGTGTAGACACCTACTGAAAAAACCCTTACTGTTCAGTAAAACTAGGGTGGAGTAAACGCATGTGTAGTGTCTATGATGTTCCCCATAGGAAACACCTCACATTTTCCAATGGGAGGACAAGAAACTCTTTGCCCACCTTCCCAATCTGTTGCCGGCAAAAGAAGCAATGAATTATTTTTT
>NW_005842140.1:256518-258194 GCF_000455745.1 Alligator sinensis
GAACCCAGTAGATTCACTAAAATCTGTATAGAATTTAGGAAGCTAAGAGACATACAGGTCCACCTCCTGAAGCCCTAACGAGTGGAGGCTGTTGTGTTGTCCCATTTTCCATCTCATGCCTCAGAAAGGATGACTTAGGATCACCATGTATTTGGAACTGTGTCAATATTCCATCAGTTCTTTTTTTTTAATGACAACTTATCTGGCACCCTAACATTAGCAGCCAATAGGAGGCACTGTGTGTCTGAAAGACAGGCAGTGGAGGCACAACCTGCCATGCCGGTACAGTACATTGTTTATCAAGACATTGTTCAAAGATTTTCAAAGGCATAGTTTGTTTGTACCAAGGGCAGTAACCCTCCTATTGTGTGTTTTCTGAACTCATCACTTTGGGGGGAGCAGGGGTGTTTCTTTTTTTTTTTTTCTAAATTGATCGTAGTTCTTCAGTCACATGCAAGTTGTCAAAATGTAGTAATATTTAAATTTGAAATTGGGCTTGTCGTTTTTCAAGGTTTTACGGGAGGAGCAGGTAAAGTCCAACCCATGGGCCAGGTTGAACCTGCAGTGGACTCCATTTCCAAGCAGCCCCTGCCCACATCACTGCAGTTGGTTTTCATGGAGACCCCAGCAGTGGCAGGGCCGTGACAGCACAATGCCAGGGTTTCCATAGAGACCAGCCCCAGCAGTGCTGTCAGGGCATAGAGCTGGGTGAGGAGCTGCTCCGGGACTGGGATCTGGCGGCGGTGACAGTGTGGTCTGGAGCCAGGGCAGAGCTGCGATCCACTACCCACACACCCCAGACAGCAGCTTGCAGGTAGCAAATCATGGCTCTTCCCTGGCTTCAGACCACGTTGTCACCACTGCAAGATTCTAGCCCCAGCTGCAAAGCAGCTTGCTGCCCAGCCATGTGCCCTGCCAGTGCTGCTGGGGCTGGTCTTCATGAAAACACTGTATGTATGGTGTCACGGCACCACTGCTTTATTTTTTGCAGTGAATTTTTAACAGGAAATACAAGGAGGTAGAATCAAAAGGAACATAGGAAAAGAGAGCAAGATTTTCCCACTAGGCTTTTTCCTAAATCCTCTGACGTGAGAAAAGTTAAGTATGGTAGGAAAGAAATGAGGAAGATACATACAAATTAATGCAGGGTACTCAGTAAAAGTTGCTTTCAAATAATATGGTTATTGTAACAGGGGGCAAGTTCCCAGGCCCAGTCACAGTTCCGGCCTACCCACCTGCCTTTGGGCAAGCCGCCCGCGTTACTCACCTGCCACACCTTGTTGTAAATTAATAAGGATATTAACTAGGCGGGAGGCTGCCCTTTAAGCACCCTGATATCAAAGGGTGGTACACACATAACTCTGACCTCCCTTTATTGTGTCCTATGCCTCACAGATGTCATCTACGAGTTATGCTATACTCTGGCTTGAGGCCAGGCCTGCCTCAGCACATTGTTAGGCCTCTCTCATACTTCCCTGTTCTGAGCCTCACACATACAGCCCGTCTCACTGGGGCCTCTACCACTCCACCTGCTCTCACCAGACCTCTCACACTCTTGCCCTTTACTGGGCCTCATTCACCCTGCCCCATTCCCTTGAGTGACCACGTGGGCCATCAGGCTTGTTCCTTCACTCCTTGGCCAGCCCTGGCATAGCCTTTTGGGCCTCTCCTGCCAG
>NW_005842140.1:258213-259203 GCF_000455745.1 Alligator sinensis
CACTCCCTGTCAGGCCATGCTGCCTGTTTAGCCAGCGGGCAGGGAGGCACGTGGGAGCTCCCGTGTCCCCCCCTACGAGCGCTGGCTGGGGAGTGAGGCCATTTCTGAGGGACTGTCCTGCCATGGCCAGTCCCACCAGGCCTCCTTTCCCCAGGAGGGTGCAGTTTTCAGTCATACCCAGGACCAGGAGCCTCTTGCCCTTACCACCAAGATGTTTCATGAGCGGCAGTGCAGCTGGGTGTTGTTGCTCCCTTGCTGCTAGTAGCAAACTGATGCACCAGCCCTGAGAGCTAGGATCTTAAAATGGCTGCCTCATCAGGGCTGGCCTGCACCTAACTGCTGCCTCTCTGCTGTCTGCTGCCTGCTTCTTAAAGTGGCAGACACCAAAGGTGCTCTGCCACCTACCTTCCCCCTTAAAATGGTTCCTGGGGAGGCTTTCCCTGCTGCTCACAAAGCAGGCTCACAAAGCAGGCTCACCCCGAGCCTTAAGTAGCGAGCACCCTGTTGGTGCTCCGCCACACACCTCCCTCCTTAAAATGACTGCTCAAGGGGGTCTCCCAGCAGCCCTCCTTGCAGGCACTTCTCCAGCCTGCTGCAGACTACACGAGGTGGCAAGCACCCCAATTGTGCGCCACCATAATTATAAACTACATGAATTTGATGTTTTTTTCTCCCAGCTTTTTTTTTATGTATGCCCTATATTCCTTTCTTAAAACTGAATGTGATAGCCCCACATTAGGAGTTGAAGGTCAGCAGTTCATTACATTGCAATATATAAGAGCTAGGCTGAAAAACAAGGTCAAGGAATACTGTGAAGATCAGGCAAGGTCAAGATGTACTGCAGTGGGCACCCCACCTCAAGTGGGATTGACCGGTGGATCTCAGAGCCTCTTGAACTTGATCCTGGGGTGCAGGTGCTGCATGCTTGCATGCATGCATGCAAAAACCCCCTCCCCCCCAGCCCAGCAGGTCAGTCAGTGGAGGAGGGAA
>NW_005842140.1:259213-266637 GCF_000455745.1 Alligator sinensis
GCATGTGCAGCAGGGTTTGGGATGCAAAACCCAGTCTGCCACGCACAGATTGGGGGGCGGGGGGCACGTGCCCTCTCAAACATGGGACAGCACCAGAAGCTGCAGCAGTTCTGAGGTAGGGAGTGGGGCTGGGGCAGAGGTAGGTTCTGCACAGTTGGGGTGGGGCAGGGGGTGGAGCCATGAGCAGCTCATCAGGGAGGCGGGGCACTCAGTCCAGGAGGACATGGCGGGGTATTGCCCCTGGAACTGTATGCAGGGCAGGGCAGGGTGGGGCTGGGGTAGTGCCGAGCTCTTCTTGGCCAGGCTGCACTCAGGCTGGGCAGTTGTGGCAGTGGTGCTGAGAACGGGGCCACTGGGGGGCCATTTCCCCCCAACCCCCATTCCCAGCACTGCTGCTGAGCGCAGCACAGGCCAGGCCTGGTGGGACTATCCCAGCACAGCCTTCCCTTCCCCTGAGGACATGGGGGCCAGGGCTGGCAGGTGTGGGGGGAGGGCAGGTTGCAGTTGCGGGCTGGAAGGCTGCGCCAGGCTGTTCCCTCTGGGCCTGGTTCATGCTGCGCTTGGTGATGGTGCTGGGAGCAGGGGTTGAGGGGGCTACAGCCCCCCCTGTGGCCCTGCTTCCAGCACCCTCGCTGCAGCCACCCACCCTACACGCAGCCCAACCAGGAACAGCCAGGTGCCACTGTGGCCCTAGCCCACCATGCCCCACAGGCAGATCCAGGGGCATGCATCCCCCGCATGCCCTCCTTGACTGCATGCCCCCACTCCCTGTACCTCCCAGAGAAGCTGCTCCTGGCTCTGTCCCCTGGCCCGCCCTGCCCCGCCCTGCCTGTGCAGGGCTTGCCCTTCCCTCACTACTGTTGGGTGGGGGGTGCAGATCGAGGCCCCAGCAGTGAGGGAGGGAGTGGGGCTAGAACTGGGGCCTCGATCTATACCCCCAGGCCCTTTCCCCTCTCCTCTCCTCTCCTCTCCCCTCCCCACAGACTTACCTGCTGGGTGGGGTGGGTGGGGGTGGTAGATCTTTGGTTCCTTTTCAATTCCAAAAGTGATCTCCAACCTAAAAAGGTTGGAGACAACTGATGTATTGTAACCCCAAAGCAAAGATGTCGACAGTAGCATATTGCTTAGATTCCTGGGAAGGGAGATGTCTAGAACAAAAAGTTATTTAATGAAATGAGCTGGTTTGCAAATGCTGTTTACTTCTGGAGCATTGAGAACTGGATTTCAAATCTTTATTATGAGAGTCAGCTATAGAGCTATTTTTATGTGCTGGCTAAAGTGGGTCACATTAGTCATTGCAAACATTTTGTTTGGTGAATTTAGTCTTCTTTCCCATTCATGATGTATGAACAGTTCATATTTTTTAGGGCGCCTGTTTGTTCAAAAATGTTTGCCGAATCATATGTTTACCCAAATACTTCAGAGTGTAACAAGGTAGGTTTTTTTCTCTGAGATCACTTCCCGCCCACTCCCTGTCAGTATATCCATTCCATATGTTCTTAAAAGTAAATATAGAACAGCTTGCTGTTGGCCTAAGAGAAAAGAGTCTGAATAATCCGCTTGTCACTTAGGTCACATCTTATGTTTTTATTCTCTAAATGGAAGATGTAGGTGCTATTTCCATTTCTACTTAAAATAATTTTGTTCCATCATAAAGGGTTTTTTTCCTCCTTAATAAACAAATAGGAGTTGAAACCCCAAAACCTGCTTTCTGCCAGCATTCATAAAATCATACTTGCAATATGTTCACAGAAAAGCAAAATAAGGGACATGAACAAGGATACATCTAGACATGCATAAGAATTGCAAATTCCCTTCTTGTCCCTCCTTGCACTCTTTATCTTCTGTGCCCTGCTCTAGTACTAGGACTTGGCCTAAAATAATATAAAAACAAGGCACACTTTTTATCTCATTACTGATATGCAGCAATATTGCCCAGTCATCCATGAACATGGCTGTACTTGGACTTTATGTTGTTTTAAAATATAAATCTAGGTATTTATTGACGAATAGGACTTTGGTTTTGTGTTTTCTGTTCTTGTGAGTCTGATTCTGTGCCATGCAGAGCACAATTTCTAGCTTATGCTGCAGACTTCAGTGGGATTTTAAGGCAAATGCCATTTTCCTTGATAAGACCTTCCAAGTAATTACATGTGATTCTGGAATGATCTCACAGAAGGAACACTGCAGCGTCCTCTGCCTCATTTGTAAAATATTTGTTCGTATATTTGCCAAGGACTCTGATGGCATTTTTCTTTAGGATGTTTCATAGGAGAAGAAACTGTTTATTTTTTTTACTAGATCCAATTTTTATAAATGCCATGTATCAGAATTGCAAATTTCATATAATAAAGATTTCCTTTTAATAAACTGGACCTTGAGTCTACAACATTCACATAACTGATGTCATATCACAAAAACCATACAGGGAAGCATTTAGCTCAAGGGTTTCAAATGTTTGCAGAAATTTTTATTCAGTTTTTTCTTTATAAGATGGTCCATTTGAATATTGTTTCTACTTTCAATGCAAGTTGCAGTTTTTCAATAAAGTCAGTTTAACTAGATATAAAGCAAAGTAGAGGTGTAACAGGCAGCAAAAAAGCTCTTTATTACCAGGAATTAATTTATGGCTATGTAATAGAAAGTTTATAAACTACAGTTCTGAAGTGTACAGTATTTTACACTTGAAGATGAGTCTGCCCTACCAGGCAATCCCCATAGAAGAAGAAGAGGGTGTACACACTGCCATTAAAGAGGGAGTAATTTGAATTCTATATCAGTCTTTCAAACTGCCTTTATAAGGAGCTGGGATGAGGTCTCCTCAAAAGGGCTGCAGAAGGGGCTGAAGGAACTTTACTGTTGTGTATAGAGAAGAGACAGTAGTCCCACTGTGATCAGCTATGCTATAAGTAATTAATACCTTTTAGACAGGAGCCATTTCTAACCTTTGTGGGAGGTCACCTTGTTGTGGATGTCCTAAAATTCACGGGCAGTTTACTCTAGGGCTGTCCAGATTATGGAATAAATGTCCTTGCATTATTTGAGAGCCAGCACAGATGCGCAGTTCCTACAGAATTAAGCCCCACCTTACTACTACTTTTTGTCTATCTTTAAAAAAATGATTACATTCTGACAGAAATATTTTTTCAGGGAAAATGTTAAGATTGCACAGTTAACTGAAAAAAATAAGATAAGATAAAATTATTAATTTTTTTTTAAACTACCCCCCCTGTGTATGCATGACAATTCAGACTAATTACACAGTCACAAAGTATCATTTTTTTCTATAACTTTAAATAAACCAGGCATATCATATCTAATAGCAAGCACGTACTACTTGAAGTGATTCTCAACCTTGGGGTGCTATGGGATCCCTTGAAGTGTGCTGTGGGGTGCTGGGCAACATTAACACTGCTAGGTGTGAAGACACCTACCTACCCATGATTCACAAGATAAACCAGGAGATTTCAAATAGGAATCTATATAGTGTCAAAAACATTCTGACCTGTTGTGATATATATATTTAAGTTCTTTGCAATACAGTTGTTCTATTATTTTTCCATAATCAAAAGCTAAATTAAATTAGTTTTTCACTTGGGATACTGCTAAACTCAGAAAAGTTATGAATGGGTGCCTTGAATTTAAAGGTTGAGAACCACTGCCCTACAGGATAGGAACAATTGTGCAGATAAACATGTTAGATTTTGAGATGCTCAGAAAATAAATTTTCTTATATGGGAATGCTTCCAATCCTTTCACAAATTTCTGTGATCATGCTATTATCCATTTAGCATATGCAACATAATTGTGTTCCTTTCAAAATAAGGTTGATAGTTGTCTTCTATAGGCTAGTGTTTCCCAAAATGGTGGTGTGTGTTGGCAATGGTAAGTGGTCCATAGCTGGTTTGTGGATAGTACTGGGCCCTGTGTTCAAAGAGGCTCCTCTAAGTGGCATGTCCTCATTCAGACACAGTACAGTGCCACAGTTTTTCTCACACCTCTTCAATCAGTGAACCTGGGTGAAATACGTGAGAAGACAACCACTGTGAAAGGGTGAGCAGAGGAAGGTCCAAGTGGGATAGAGAGAGAGAGAGACTCAAGTGCTTGGATGCCTGTGAGGGTGTTTCAAGAAGACCCTCCTTCCTTTATTGGGAAAGACCTCTCTGTTGGAAGGACATTTCGGAGTGATGAGCGTGGGATCTCTCAGACCGCACACGGTAGGGAGAGTTGTAGGCTCCTTTTCCAGGTGGGATCATCCACAAGAAATTCTGAGGGTTATCAGTGGTCCATTGGAGTAAAAAAGTTTGGGAACTACTCTTACAGGCAATTCTGTGGTACTATGCAATACTTCTGAAATATAAATGAATTACATTTCACAACAGCTTAATGAAGTTGGCAACTTTATCATATTTCAACAGGTAAGGAATAGAGGCTCAGGGAAGTCAAGGAAGTTGACAGCATAGAAAGTTTATGACAGACTTGGAAATTAAATGTGGGTCTCCTGCATTTCCCGGCTTATTCTCTAAGCATACAAAGATTCTTCCTTCCAGGTGAAGTATACCTATATTGTGGATTTTGCAGCCACAACAAAATTGGGCATGTTGGATATAGAGAATTCCATGCTCAAGCAGTATTTGCCAGAGGCATTTGGCCTGCTGAGTACTTGGGAAGTTAGTTTGTCACTGCAGTACTGCAGGGTACTCAGGAGAGTTACTACTAATATTGGTACCTTGAAAAATATGAAATACTAGCTCCTGGCTGGAGAATGTTGGTAGGTGGAAAAAGGTGGCCCAACTCTTCCTGCCCACCCAGACATAGACTACTGCATGCTCCACTGTTATCCTGTTTGCACTCAGTGACTCAGCCTCTTGCATGGGTGTATAGGAACAGTGCAGCAGAGTATGTGAGCCTACCCCTTGAATATTCAAGTAAGGACAGTCTAAATTTATCCTCTTTATTTGATATGCACGTGCAGAATAAATGCAATCGGTCACGCTTCTTTTATATCTTCTGCTCTCATTCTCCTCATAACTGTACACGAAGTCATGACATTTTTTGTTTTCCTTTGGACACATAACATTACTAATAAGAATATTAATTTTTTTCTGGATAGGTGTTTAATGTGAATCCAGAAGTTCTTTCTTCAGCAGAGGTAGGTACACCTAGCTTGTCATAATCTCAAGGTGAGAACATTTTAACATTCATAGTTTCATAGTTGGTAGGGTCAGAAGGGACCTGAGCAGATCATCAAGTCTGCCCCCCTGCCATGGCAGGAAAGAGTATTGGGGTCAAATCACCCCGGCAAGGTGTTCATCCAGCCTCCTCTTAAAGAGCCCCAGGGTAGGAGCCAGCACCACTTCTCTTGGAAGTTGGTTCCAGATCCTAGCCGCCCTGACTGTGAAGTAGCACCTCCTGATATCTAGCCTGAATCTATCCTCTGCCAGCTTGTGACCGTTATTTCTTGTCACTCCTGGTAGTGCTCAGGGGAACAGGGACTCTCCCAGTGCCTGCTGGTCCCCCCTGACTAGTTTGTAAATGGCCACTAGATCCCCCCTCAGCCTTCTCTTGTGGAGGCTGAAAAGGTTCAGGTCACTTATCCTCTCCTCATAGGGCCTGCCCTGCTGACCCCTGATCATGTGGGTGGCCCTCCTCTGGACCCTCTCCATGTTGTCCACATCCCTCCTGAAGTGCGGTGCCCAGAACTGGACGCAGTACTCCAGCTGTGGCCTGACCAGTGTCGCATAGAGGGAGAGGATCACCTCCTTGGACCTGCCTGAGATGCATCTGTGGATGTATGACAAGGTATGGTTGGCCTTCCTGACTGCGTCCCCACACTGTCAGTTCATGTTCATTTTGGCATCAATAATGATTCCAAGATCCTTTTCTGCCTCTGCACTAATGAGAAGGGAGTTCTTCAACCTGTAGGTATGCTGCTAGTTCTTCCTCCCCAGGTGTAGCACCTTATACATGTCAGTGTTGAAACCCATCCTGTTCTCATCCGGCCACCCCTGTAACCTGTCTAGGTCCAATTGCAGCACCCTTTCTTGGGCTGACCCCAGGCAGCAGCAGCAAACCTAGCCCAATGATCGGGTACAGTTCCCAGGTCACTGCAGGCAGGTCTCAACCTATCCGTATCCCACCCGGGATTCTCCATCCCCGTCACCTCCTTAAGCAAAGCTACTAACGGGGCCCATGCAAATCCCTCCATTCCGACCTTTCTCTCCGGACCAGAGCCTCTCAATCCTGTTTGTGATACCAATTTATGTCCCAGCCACCTGCGGAGGGTTTGGGATTGAGAGTATGGTTGGGGGTAGAAAGGTAAGAGAGATTTATTGACTTAACAAAAACACAACTATGCGTAGTAACAAAACAAACAATGACAGACAAAAGCAATTAGCATCGGCAACTTATTGGCAGTCCCCTCTGATGCCTGATACACAGCAAGCTTCTTTTCCTCAAAGTTCAGTGAAGTTAGGTGTCCCCGAACGACACTCTTCAAAGGGGTACCGGAAAGGACCTGGGATGCAGTTTTTGGGCTCTTCGAGGTCCACGGGCCCACTGATCCAGGCAACAGCTAACTAATTCTTTTACAGCGCTGTCTCTTCCTTTCGAATGGTTTCCAGATATTCTAGCTCATTTAAAGCTTCTGAATGGTTCTGATAATGTACAACCACTTAGATTCCTTTTACTTCAACTGTCCTTAGACTGACTAATTAGCAGTACAAGCCTTGCATTTCTTTGGTAAGGTAATTTTAACTACACCACACGGCCTTACTATTTCAAGGCTTTGCAAAATTTACTAGGTCTTACTTTATACTAACCAACCTGACGATGGGTGGTTGGACCCAGAAAAGTGCTGCGTGAACAGGCCAGGGATGGAAGGGTTACGGAACCTTGTTTCTCCTTCTCTTATCTCTCTTCCCGTTGACGGAAAAACAATTAAGGAGGCGGTGTAACAAATAAATGCTTTACTCACACTTTCGTATAGGTGGTTTCTGTCTCAGACGGCCAGAGCCGACTCGAGGTGATTTAGAGATTACTCGTTTGCTGGGCGGGCTGGTGAATGGAGAGGCAGACAAAGCTTCATGGTTGCAAAAACTTTACTTACGCCACTTGTAGCCGTGACGCAGACGGTTCGGTCATTTGAACAACTATGTGAGTTGCTCCAGCTGGCAAGGCTCAAGCCAGTCAATCCGTCCACAAATTAAGCCGGCGGGGAAAGGGTATGCCGAGGATTGCGCTCGGCAGCGGGGAGAAGAATCAATAGGTGATCAGTCTATCGATCAGCTCAGCCGCAAGTCAGATCTCTTTAGAGGCACTCTGTAGCATGCTCAAAGGTCTCCGACTTGGGCAGAAGTCGCATGAAATTTTAAACGGCTAGCAAGCCAATTACTAGCCGCCACATAGGAATAATTTAGAACTGG
>NW_005842140.1:266738-282689 GCF_000455745.1 Alligator sinensis
AAATTCCATCGTGCCAAGGCACCAAAATCACTGGGTTGTGACAGTTTCCTTTACAGCAGTTTCAAGATTAAACTCGCTGTTAACTTGAGAGCTCTAAACACGTTCGAATGATATACTTGGTCGTGATGGGGGCGTCCGGGGGGAAGGGATTTCGTGGACGCAGGACCTCCGGTGAGGGTGATCAGGCCTCTCTGATATGGCACGGGTCCCAGCTTTTTGGCGCGCGCTTTTTCTTTTAAATGGGCTGCATTCGCCCGCCCCCTGCCAATCAGCGCAGGCTGGGACTGCCGATCTCGCGGCTATCAGGCCGCGCCCACTACTTCCCCCACGCTACGAGCACAACTTGCTCTCATGTTTGGCGTTTGGTCATTTATATATTTTTTTTCTTTATCACATATACAAGACCTTACTACATCTTAAACTTTAATTAGGCTTTTAGCAACAACATATAGCTTAATATTTAAACAAATACAGAAAAACACTTGGTCTAATCTTCATAGAGCCTTCAGCAAGCACCTTTATCACACAGACATAATTTCAGCTGTCACAGTCAACGCCACAGTCTCCTAGTTTTTAAATGAGAATGGGGTGAGAGACAGTGTTGAAGGCCTTCCTGAAGTCCAGAAAGACTATGTCCACTGCTACCCCTGCGTCTAAGGATTTTGGGACCTGGTCATAGAAGGCCACCAGGTTGGTCTGACAGGACCTGCCTCTAATGAACCCATGTTCGTTGCCCCTAAGCATAATCTCCCCTGCTGGCCCCTCGTGGACATGTGCCAAGATAACTCTCTCAAAAAGCTTACCCAGGACCAAGGTAAGACTAACTGGCCTATAGTTTCCTGGGTCCTCCTTCCTCCCTTTTTTGAAAATGGGAACCACATTGCTCCTTTTCCAATCCTCTGGCACTGCATCAGAGTACCATGAGTGCTCATAAAGCTATGCCAGGGGTCCCACAATGATTTCTGCTAATGCCCTCAGCACTCTAGGGTGGAGATCATCCAGACCTGCTGATTTAAATACGTCCAGTCCCTCCAGAAGTTCCCTGACTAGGTCCTCACTGACCCTAGGCCTGGGTGCACCTCCTCTGGGTCCTACAGGGGTCCCACTGGGAGGGGGTGACCCGGTCCCTGCTCAGAAAAATGGAGGCAAAGAAATTGTTAAATAGGTTAGTTTTGCCGTCTGGTGCGATGACCAGATTTTCTAGCGTGTCCTGCAGAGGCCCCATATTACCTGGTACCTTCTT
The DNA here is from genome assembly GCF_000455745.1 of Alligator sinensis. NCBI lineage: Eukaryota > Metazoa > Chordata > Crocodylia > Alligatoridae > Alligator > Alligator sinensis. The sequence continues at coordinate 267,982 of NW_005842140.1, forward strand.
TTTATCCCCTATGTATTTAAAAAAGGACTTCTTGTTGTCCTTGATCTGGGTAGCTAGCCCCAGTTCCATCTCCGCCTTGGCTTTCCTGACTGCCCTGCTACAGCCCCAAGCAACTGAGGTATAGTCCTCCCTGGTGATGGCCCCTCCCTTCCATTGGGTGTATGCCTCCTTTTTAGCTAGGAGATGTTCCCATATGCTTTGATGAGCCATGGGGGCTTTTACGCCCTCTTGCCCCCTTTGATCCGTGTTGGGATTACCTCTCTTTGGGCTTGGAGGATCGTCTCCTTAAGGAACGACCACTCTTCTTGGACACCTGACTCCCCTCCCCTCAGGGACCTCAGTGCCTCCCCGACTATTCTCCTTACCTCATTGAAATCCACCCTCCTGAAGTCCAGGGCTGCTGCCTTGCTGCAGGCCTTTGCCACCTTGCGCTGGATGGTGAATTCCACCGGGCGATGATCACTGTCACCCAGGTGGTCGAGCACCCGCAGACCCCTCACCAGGTCATCGCCTGTGGCCAGGACCAGATCCAACAAGACGTCCCTCCTGGTGGGGCTGTGCACCTCCCTGGGTTAGATGGAGGTCCTGTATCCTGGCTAGGAACCTACGTGAGTGGTCAGACCTGGCTGACTGCTCTTCCCAGCAGATGTCTGGAAAGTTCAGGTCACCCATGATGACCACATCCTTTGACATAACTACCTCCATGAGCTGACTTAAGAATTCCCAGTCTAGCTCTTTCTCTTGGTTGGGTGGTCTGTAATAGACCCCCACCGTTAAGTCCCTTTCTCCTTGACTTCCTTGTATTCTAACCCAGAGCACTTCAGTGTACCCCTCCTCTTACTCAGTGCTACTCACTGAGGATGTGTATTTCTCCTTGACATAGAACTCCACATCCCCACCTTTCCTCCCTGTCCTATCCCTCCTGTACAGCCTGTAGCCCTTGATATTCACCGTCCAGTCATGTGTTGGGTTCCACCACATTTCAGTGAGCCCCACTATGTCTGGGTTGGTGCTAGCTAGCAGGAGGGTAAGTTCCTCCTGCTTGTTTCCCATACTACGAGCATTAGTGTAGAGGCAGTTGAGGCCTCCTGAAGATGCATGCGCTGGCCTCCTAATCTCAGTACTACCCAGGCTCCTGTTGCTTACCTGGGTATTTGTTCTGCTCATTGTCGGTCTAGGCTGGGCTGTTCTTGTGGGTGATGCTTGGTTTAGTGGTCCAAGGCTTCCTCTGCCCTCATCTTCCCCTTCCCCCGATGAGCCTAGTTTAAAGCCCGCCAGAGGAGATCAGCCAACCTAGAAGAGAACACACACTTACCTTTGGGGGAAAGGGGAAGCCCATCCCACCTGAGCATGTCTCGTCCTGATGTGTGGGTCATTGTCTAGGAAGCCGAAGCCTGCCTCGAGACACCATTCCCGAAGCGGCAAATTGACCTCTCTGATGCAGGTCTCATGTTGTCTTCCACGTCCACTCACTGGTAGGACAGAAGAGAATACCACCTGTGCCCCTATCTCCTTCAGCATGCCCCCCAGAGCGTGGTAGTCCGTCATCAGGTGATCAGGACTTCTGGCCACATCATTAGTGCCCACATGGATTAGGACCATGGGGTAGTAATCGGTGGGCTGGATAATGGCCTGGATCATCCCCGTCACATCCTGAATCTTTGCTCCGGGCAGGCAGTAGACCTCACGTGTCGAGGAGTCCTGGCGACAGATGGGACCCTCTGTACCTCTCAGGATAGAGTTGCCTATGACGATCACTCACCGTTTCCTCTTCTGGTTCTGCTTAGCTCCTTCAGCCTGTTCAGAGTGTGGAGAGTGTGGAGTTGCCTCCTCTCCGGAGGTTTCCTCCACTCCTTCCTTCTCCTGCAGTGTCGCCAGGGCATTGTACCTGTTCTTCAGCCAGACTGGAGGAACTGGTACTGCTCTGCTGCAAGCAGCCCTGGTTCTGGAGGGGACCACCTGCCACTCTGCTGTGGAGGGCACCTCCCGGGGTGCTTCTTCCTTGGATGCATGGCCCTGCAGGGAGAGAAAATACCCATCAATTTCATCCTCCTCCTCCCTGATTCCCCTCAGCTCCCGCACCTGCGCCTCCAGGGCCCTAAGATGGGCACCTGCAGGACAGGTGTGGGGGCCCCCATTCACCTTTTAAGATGCAGCTACATTGTAGAACTCTCTGGCCATTCTTTGGCTACACTGAAATACTGCCACAAGACCCACATTACTGTTCTGGCTGCATATGCCAGGGGAGACGTTGTTACAAGCTTGCGGTTCCTGAGCCTCTCTTTGAAATATCAAATGTCAGCTTGAGTACAGCTCCTAGATCTTGGTTAAAAAAAAAGTGCTTTCAACCTTTCAATTTCTTAAATCTCTCCTTTTTTGAATGCTGCTCTGTAGCTTTCTGTAATAGCTGTCTCTAAAGTGCACAGTTACTAAGAATATTTGTAGAATGAATTAAAAAAAAAAAGAAGTTGCCACCATCCCTAGAAATCCTTGTAGTTTCTGTTTGCTGTGTGGCCCTGACATTTCAGTAATTGCTTCAACCTTAGTGCAGTCTGGCTTTGTGCCTTCCCCAGATGAGACATTTCCTAGATTTCCTATTTCCAATGTTTCAGCCCTGCAGTCTTGGCTTATTAAATTACAGTCCCTTCTCCATGGCCGTATTCACTGCTACTTTTAGTTTGTCAATATGTTCAAGTCAGAAGTAAACCAAATAAGAATATCTGTGATGCGAAGTTGGTAAATAACTTCTTAATTGTCATCAGGGGCTGGCCTGCCAGTTTTTAATCTGCAGCAGTGTAAGAAGCAGTGCACAAGTGCAGTGTCCCAGAACCAGGACAAGGGTATGATTCAAGCTGTAGTTGGTTTCTGCTTCCATCCTCTTTGCTAGTACAAGGGTCTGCCCACTCTATCCCAGCCACTGAACTGCACAGACTTTGTAGAAAGATGCTTTTCATTTATATCCTGTGTCATGTGACTTGGGATACTGGCAGCTCATGCCTTGTGCCTTCTTGCATATCAGTATAGGTGCATACACTGGCTCATGATTGAGCTCTAAGTTTTATATTAATTACCTTGTGTGTCCTAAAATGCTCTAATCCAACAGAAGCACAATACAAGTTATTTATTTTGTTACTATAGATTATATGAGAAGTGTGGTAATATTGCAATAAGTAATGTAAGCCATGGTGCTGTCACTCCACTCAGGAAACAGACTTTTACCTAGATCCTACTGAAAACAGTGGTAAAACCTGCTATTGTCTTTCATTATAGTAGGATTATATTCATACTCCATAACGCTTTTCATAATCATTACAATGTTAAAGACGAAGTTAATGTATTGCAGAATTACATTAATTCAGTAGAGTGCAGCTTACATATCTGCTGGGTTTTTTGCTGTAGCCGTGTTGGTCTAAGGACATAGGCAGGCAAGATTCTTTGGGTAGATGTGATATCTTTTATTAGACCAACTGAGCAGTTGGAAAAAAGCTTGCAAATAACATTTGTCCAACTATTCAGTTGGACTAATAAAAGATATCACATGTACCCTAAAAACTTTGCCTGCTTACACCATCTACACTGAATCACAAGTGAGTTTTACAGTCAGCTTTTCTCACATACAGAATTCTGCCAAGTAGGAGCTCAGTATGCAAAAAGACTACATAGAATTTTTAACGTGCAAATGAAAATGGTCTGATATGGTAGTTACCGCAGCAACATAATATGGTAAGTAGCTTGTCTGAGGAGAAATATTGGTCAAATGGAAGGTTAGGTATGTATCTAAAGCTGCTCTTTCTTTTTCTGCTTTGCATGATGATAATGCAAGGAATTTGAATGGGCAGTGTTAGAGTCCATGTGTGCTAACTACAGAAAACCAAGGCTTACCAACCTGAGTAATGCAGCTTGGAATTCGATGACTGACCCTAGAGGGCATATACATTTTTAGAGCAATTCTACTCAAGTCCTACCCAAATGCAGAGGTCAAATTGGCAAACTATTAAAGGAGATATACCTGAAAGTGACTGATCATTTCTCTTCTCAAGAGCACAGAAAGTAATATTTCATTTGCAATTTCTTTTAAGTTACTTCTTGCAAGCCTACTTCTCAGTAATCTGGCTATTCTTAGAAACTTATCTATTGCAATTAGTCTTCTGAATTTACTTAGCCTAGTCTGCTGAATTTTCTTTATGATGGCCAAACTCTCCATATTTTGATACCTCAGTGAACAGTCTTTTTAGGAAGGTGTTGCACGGTAACATTCTAATCTGCATCAGATATGAGTAGTACTGCAATGCCACTTGATTTACACATATAAAAAATAAAGATTGGAACTGGTCAGAAAGCTGAAATAGTTTGGGAAAACTACTTGACAAAATGTCCATTATTAAGATCTCTTTTTTGGTGTTCTTATGAAAAATACCAGTTCCATTTAAGATTAGGTTGCACACTCTAATTAATTATTTTTCTTTCCTTTTCTTTCCCTCTTTCCTTTTCCTTTCAATTCTTGGGTTTGACTGTGGGTGAATGTTCTCTGCTGTATTTGTTTTCCTGTGTGTGTTTGTATGTATAGATCTAAAATATCGTATTTTTTTCCATGCTACATGTCCCAGAATATAATATACATTTTGGTTTTGAAAGGCAAAATGAAGAAAAATTTTTTTTTTCAGAGTTATGGCTGCATACAGCAGAGACAGAGCCTAATTGTCAGGTGTCTCAGCCTCCTTTCCTGCTTAATTAAAGCTGAAATCCTAGCTGCCCTTGAAGACTGGTCTCCATGGGTGGATCTATGATTCTGAAAAGAGTTAAAGAGTCTCAGAGGCAGTGAAATAGGAGAGAAGAGAGCCAGAGCAGCTAGCAGACAGCAAAATGGCCCTAAGAAAGGTTAGATTGGTTAGCGGAACATCAAGAGCATTGAAAAGGAGAGACAGACAATTGTTAACACCTGTGATGTGAAGAACACTGAGCAATGGGTCAACTGACTCCCTCAGCTGCCTAAATAGTAATTGAACAGTTGCTACACCGTGTAGCAGGAATCAAAGCAGGATTGCTTCTATCCTGGGCAGAAAATCAACTTCCCAGCTTACTATATGCACCTCAGTTGAAAGGTTGGGGGGAGGGGGCTAATATTGGGGTGAGATGCATGTTGTTTGTGAGAAAATATGGTATTTCCAACCTCTTTCAATTGTCAGGTCTGTTTGGATAAGCTTCTTGAGAACCCCAGTGAGTTCAGTTGGGCCCTGAAAGGGTTTGCACAGAAACATAATTTTAGTTAGTCATCACTGAGGCTCTCCCCTATATCAATTACAAGAATGGAAGTGCTTGAATTGCAGTGAGACTGAAAGTGTCCAGTACTGTGCATACATTTGTAATTAACATGTTGAGATCTTCCTAAAAATGGAAGAATATTTCTGGTCTGAGGTTAGGAAACTGACACCAAAGATATTTTCGGATATATACCCCAAGCTCTTATCATTAAGAAAATACACCAAGTTACTGAAATTAAACAAAGGTAGATGCCTGTTTAAAATACTTGTGATGTGCTGCCATACTGCTTTGTCACTATGGCCATAAAAAGAAATATACCAACTCTGAAGTTATAGAGGAAAAAAATAAAAAATTGAGTCATGGAACAATTTACTGCCTGTATTAAATAAAAAACTCAACTATTTGAGACGCTGGAACAAGTAGAATGAACTGATAAGTTAGAGCAATGATATTTTTATAACAATACGCTGTATACTTACTGTAATTCATAACCCATACTACTTCAGCTCTTCTGTATTCCCTTATCTTGTATATCTGACACCTGATTTAGTACTTCTTCTGTGAACACTCCTGTTCATCTTAAATAAAAAGTTAGTAACTAAATATTGTAGCTTGCACTGACTCTGACTTCCCATCCATGCAATTTCATTTCCACAGTTGTGACTGTGAGATTTAACCACAGTCTGTGCCACATACTAACAGCCTTTAAATTATTAAATTTCTCTCTTTATTATTCTACTGTATTTCTCTAAGGATTTTTATAGTGAGTCCCCACAATCTTATGTCTTACTTCTTACTTTAAATCTTGTAATATATGTATCAACTGTCTTCTCAAGTTGCTCTACACAAAATTTCAACACAGTGTTCATTTATCAGGTACTGGTGCTTTCATAAATATCTAGTTATAATGAGTAAAGTGTCTCTCCTTTTTTTTAAAACGTAAATATAATATCAATCTCTAAATGTGTTTTTGCAGCACGTTGCAACAAGATTTTTCAGCCTTTCTGTCTTTTTGTCAGGCCCTGTAGCCACAGAATAAATCAAGAGATGTTTACATTTTGTTCACTGTTCAGCTTCATTTCCATCTAGTTAAATATGTGAGGGGAATGTAATGTATTCATTTTTCAAGAAGATTATCTATTCTTTGGAAACCCTGAATGATTCAGCAAGGCATTATCAGAGTCAATAATAGCTTTGCTGAACTGCCCAGCTATCTGTAGTCACGTTACCAAAATATGCTTCAATAAAGGACACTTCCAGTCCCATACTGATGGTTCACGTGTTTGCAATATCTCAAAAATGGTGGTTTGTATGCCTGCTGATCAAATTTTCTGCTTATATCTACTGTATAAACAAACTTCCTTAGTGCTTAAGGCAATCTAACAACAAATTTGCCAAAACTTAAATATGCGTATCTATTTTTTAATAGATACTTAATATTATTTTTTTTAATAAAAAATAGATTATCTAAAGTGGAGGGTATAGCAAGGGGCATGTCTGTTCTGTTAAGGGAGTTAGCAGCCTTTGAGGCTGCTTGTAGGTGGCACAGGGGGCTAATGAGAGACTCTCCTGACCAGAAGAAGGTTCAGCCTGGAGCTATGCAAATCCAGAGCCTGGGGCAGTCAGGCAATCTCTCCCTGGCAGCCTCAAGGTGAGGTGCTCCTGGCAGCAGAGCTCCACTGGAGTTTAAACAACTCGGAAGGCCTGGGAACAGAGAATAGCTACCTGGGCAGAGGAAGGCATGGTTTTGCAGATGAGTGGTTTTTGTTTTATTTTGAAGCCACAGTGGGTCTGTGTGCCCAGGGAAGGGCTGAGATGGGCCAGACAGCCCACAAGCCCAGAGAAGGGGCGGTGTGCTGGACCAGGAGTCCAGAGAAGGGGCGGTGTGCTGGACCAGGAGTCCAGAGAAGGGGCGGTGTGCAGGACCAGGAGTCCAATAAGGGACCAGGGAGGGTCTGAAGGCCCAAGGGGGATGAGTATATAAATATCACAGAGAGAGAACACCCGTGAGGCTTGAGGCGTGGTGTAGGGAAGGTATGGAGCCACGCAATAAGTCCTTAACTCAACAGGTGGCCAACAAAGGTACAGACAGGCTGAGAGGGTCTGCTAGCCTGGGGGCACAAGACTGTGACCGAGGGGACCCAGGAGAGGCCCAGTAGGAAACGACAGAGTCTCAAGCTCACGCAGAACCCACAGGCAGCCTCCCTTTCATCAATTACGAACAAAGTATGGTGGGCAAGATTCAAGGGAAGGGCTGCAGCTGAGCCTGAGCTGGGCAGGGGCCACACGGCCACCAGGGGGACAGAATAAATTTCTGTTAAAGGTGATTAAACCTATATTTCCTATTCAGTAGGCTCTGGGTTTTAATTTGTGGTTATAGCTCATACTGGAAAGTGTTCCTATATAAAAAAAGTTTCTGCTATAATCACACTATTAAAAGCAGTAAGAAAGAAAAAAAGAAGAACTAAATAACTTACCTCAAGTGACACAAGAAGCCAGGAATTGTACCTGTGTCTTTCACATCCCTGGCTAGTTGTCTTAGGGTGGCATCATCTTAACACTTACTAAATTCAGTTAGAATGCAAGCAGATACTTGTTTAAGCAGTTTAGCATGTGTTAAGTGCCCTCTTGGCATTGCAAGGTGGTTCCTGTTCAGGTGAGGATTATCTCCTAATACCTACTAAGTTTAATAGGTCCCTACATTCCAGTGTCTAGCAGCTGATACTAGTGGATGTGTAATAGGTACAAATGTGTTACCACCCTAACGGATACAAATTGTGGTACCCCACAGCATTCCAATGATTTGCAACCATTGCAAGTGAACATGTGACAAGGCCCTTAGGGTCATCTTTCCCCAATGTACCTGTTCTCTGGATAAGGACCCAGGCTGGAGAGGGGTTATATGTACATCTGTTGCTAGAAATCAGTAGAGTTCATTATGCAGTATGTGTCTAGCTCCTTATAGATTCATACATTCATACATTGTAAGGCTGGAAGAGACCTTGGAAGATCATTGGGTCCAGCCCCCTGAACCAAGCAGGAAAGATAACGGGTTCAGGTGACCCCAGCAATGTGACTGTCTAGTCTCCTCTTGAAGATTTCCAGGGTAGGTGATTGCACCACCTCTGGAGGGAACTTATTCCACAGTCTGGACACCCTGACTGTGAAGAAGTTTTTCCTAATATTGAGCCTGAATCGATCTTCCAGGAGTTTGTGGCCATTACTCCTGGTTTTCCCCTGGGTGCCCTGGTGAACAGTTGCTCACCGAGCACTTGATGTACTCCCCTAGTGTAGCAGTAAGCTGCGACCAGCTCCCCTCTCAGCCTTCTTTTCCTCAGGTTGAAGAGTCCCAGATTCCTCAGCCTTTCCTCGTATGGCTTGCCTTTTAAGACTCTGATCATACAGGTGGCTCTTCTTTGGACTCTCTCAAGTTTGTCCACATCCTTGTTAAAGTGCGGAGCCCAGAACTGGATGCAGTACTCCAGCTGCAGTCTCACCAGTGCTGAGTAGAGCAGAAGAATCACCTCGGCTTTGCTGGAGATGGACTGACTAATGCATGCCAGAGTATTATTTTCCCTACTGGCTACAGCATCACATTCATACTGTGGTCTATTATTACCCCCAGGTCCCTCTCATTCATGATGCTAGTCTGTTCAGTGCCTCCAAGCCTGTAGATGTGCTGGAAGTTGCTCGTCCCGAGGTGGAGCACTTTACATTTTTGAACGTTGAACTTCATCAGTGTTGCTTGTAGGTGTTATAGGATTTTGGCCCCTTTTTGGTCAGTGCCTTGCCCCCCAGCAATGTCAGGGTGAGATCAGGTCTTGGTGCCATCTAGATGGTTCAGGTGCTGCCCCTTCTCACCTGCCACATCTTTGATGTTTGTTATTGGGGAGGCAGTTCCCTGTAGGTGGCCTGAGGGGGTCTTGGCTCTGGGCTGTCTTTGTGGGACTCCAACCTCCCCTTTACCTCACCCTTACCACGTCCTCAGCCTGAGTAGATGCTGCTCACCTCAGGTCTTCCCCTGATTTCAGCTCATCCACACTGCCTGCTTCGAAGAGTTCAGATCTTTCTGGCTGTCGGTCTTTCCAGATCTGTCCCTTGTCTTCGGGCTGGCCCCCCCGGGCAACTAAACCTGCCCCGTCTGGGGCTAAACTGTAACTGAAGAAAACTTAACTGAAAAATAAATGGCATCTGCTGGTGGGCTCCTGAGATTCCATCTCTCCGGGCCCTTGGTCCCTTGGGGGACTCGTCCATCCCTTGTATCCTAGTAGGCGTGGGCACAGGCAGCCACCCTGTGCCGAGCCTCTGCTGGCTCTCCCAGCATGACCTCCCGGGGGTCCAGCTGACCTGTGGTCGAGCTGTCCTGATCCCACCAGCCAGTGTAGTTTACTTCCCCCTCCTGGGGGTCTGTGATCCCCTGTGCTCTGCTCACTGCAGGGCTGCCCAGGGGTGCCCGCAGTCCTGAGGGGCCATCCCTGGTCGTGGCATCTGAGCTCCCAGTCGGAGTCCTGCTGTTCCCCTGTGGCATCCCATGAGGCTGCTGTTCCCCGGTGGCGCTCCCTTGCCCCTATCAGCTCCCGGGGCTGCTCTCTGCCTTGCCCATCTGGGTCCTCTGGCATGCGCCCAGCTCTTTCCTCTGGCATCCAGGGTTTAAGCTTTCTGGCTCTGCAGCTGGCATCTCCTGGCCAGCGTTCCACTCCCCAGTGCCAGCACAGCTGGATCTCTGGCTGCCTTTTGAGCAGCTCGTGCTTCTGGCGAGCCACACCCCCGATGTTTGCTGATTCACAGGCTCAGGTAGCTGCAGAACTGCTGAGCCTGCATTGGCATTTCCTTCCAGGTGCTGCTCGTCTTGGTTCCTATGGTGAGTATCGGGGTGCATCAGGTGAGGGTTTGGGATGCGTTGTGGGGGCTTTTGCCTCCCCTCTCACAATCAGGTTCCTATCCACCTAACTTGCTAGCCTGTCAAAGGCCTTTTGGAAGTCTAGGTATACAATGTCAACCTGCTCTCTCATGTCCAGATGGCGAGTTCCCTGGTCATAAAAGGAGATGAGGTTGGTAAGGCAAGATCTGGTCATGACAAAGCCATGCTGGCTGTCATTCAGAATCTTACCTTCTGCAAACTTATCACAGACATACTCCTTGATGAACTTTTCTAGGATTTTCCCTAGGATGGAAGTTAGGCCGAGAGGCCTATAGTTACCCGGGTCCTCCCTCCTGCCCTTCTTGGGGATGAGCACAACATTGGTCCTCTTCCAATCCTCAGAGATTTTTCCAGAGCACCATGAGTTGTGGAAGAGTTTTGCTAGGGGTTCCGCAATGACTTTGGCCAGCTCCTTCAGCACTTTTAGATGAAGATCATCTGGTCCTGCTGACTTGTATACATTTAATTTTATTAACTGGTCATACACCAATTCTATGGAAATAGTAGGAAGGCAGTTATTCCTACCGTGCTCATCCTGTACTCTACCTGGCATGGTTTTCCCCTTGGTCTGGTGAAAGACTGAAGTGAAGTAGTCATTCAGGAGTTCAGCTTTCTCCTGGGTGCCAGTAACCAGCGCTCCTGAGTTGTAAGCAATGGCCCCAGCCTTCCATTTGTTTTCCTCCTGTTCCCTATGTACCTAAAGAAGGACTTCTTTTTGTCCTTGATTCCTGTTGCTAATCTAAGTTTGGTGGCTGCTTTAACCTTTGTTATCTGTTACCTGCAAATGCAGGCCATTGTGGAATAGTTCTCCTTGAGGCCCGCCCCAAGTTTCCATTGTTTATAAGCCTCTTTCTTCTTTCTTAAGAGGACCCTGATTTGCCTGTTTAGCCAAGAGGGCTTCCTAGCCCTTGTTATCTTTTCTCCACATGAGAATGGACTTCCTTTGTGCTTCAAGAATCGTGTCTTTAAGGAGCAATGTGTGTTTATTTCAATGTAATGTAGGAACCTCCACATGTGTATACTCTTATATGTGTGTATTCGGATCTTCCTTTATTGTTTACATGTTTACTGAGTGATCACTTACACATTCTGCTCTAAAATATTTCCATATGTACCAACACAAAAACTAATAAAAGGAAAAGGGCAAATCTGTCATTCAAATAACTAAAGTGGCTTTTCCCTCCCAATATAAAACGCATCTGTATTTCTTTCAAATGGAACAAAATCAACTCCAACCCATGCCTGGCACTGCTGGGCAGCACATTAAGTGATTAAACAGAGCATTTTCACTTTCTACCCAAATAAATAAATAAATTGCTATTGGGTTGAGAACAGGCGTGAAAACATTGAGTCCAAGTGTAATTTGTTTAGAAGATGTTAAGCTCCTGAAAACATGGAATTAGAATTAAATGCCCTCTCAACCATAACCACAGGATTGCAATAGTGATGCTAGAATACACTGGAGCACAAGTAGTTTAGACAAACATAACAGGCTAAACAAACAAGTACGAGGTGCTCACCATGCATAAAGGAAACAATTTGTAAGCAATTCTCACTCTTCAGCATAGCAAAGCAAGCAAGCACCAGTCAAAACCACATAAACCATTACCATTTCACAAAATTCAAATGTAGTGATGTGCCTTTGACTCTAATTATTTTGTGTTTTATTCCCTACTAGTTCTGTTGATGTTCTTTAGCTCTTCTGTTGCAGATCCTATTCTTTAAATAAAGGCTTTAAAAACACCAGATTGAGAAGTCTTATTCTGACTTGTGTTCTGTCTGAGGACAGTATTTTTCATCTGTCAGTAAATTCAAATTTGACAGTTTCCTAACTGTAGTTGTCAGAAGATGCCAAGATTTATCCTATTCTATGTTTATTTTGTATGTTCCATTGAACACAAGATTCTGGTGCAGGCTTTGGTCCCTTTACAGTGCCATTCACAAGGATTCAAACTAGCACTTCAGGTCCTCCAGCATTTTCCATTAGCCAACGGAACTGGAATTGTCTGGAAGCTTCTCCTAGTTTCCTCTGAGAACTACTCTGACTCATACTTGCTGCAAGGATTGCAATAATGTCAAGATGAATAGGAGTGTCACTTGCAGGTCAAGGGAAGTATGCTACTTTGGATCATCAGAGAAGGTTGTTATTTATGTCAAAGTGGGCATTTTTGTGGCTTGGTAGTGCTTGATGAAACAGGTTAAATCAGTTGTCTCTCCAAGTGTTACAAAGAATGAGAGAAACAACAGTTCAGTTTTTACTGTTAAAAAAAAAAAAAGATAGGTGACGTCCCTCCATTTATAGTAACCTATAGTATGTAAAGCTTTCCTGTATTAGAAATAGCACCACATTGCTTAATAAATATTGTTTTTCCATTTGATCAGACCTAAATAGGACATGTACAATGTAAATTGTTATTAAAGATTAGTTGCTGTACCTAACTATTGATTGTTACACACAGACATCTTCATTTCAGTTTCTTACATAGGATAGGAGAAGGAATTGGGACACCAATTTCTGCTATGGTGACCTACAGTTATTACATACATCTCATTGAATTTAGTGTTTCATTTAGTGAACAGAGAACTGTTATTCACCAAGTCCCAGAATACAAGAACTATAGAGCACATGCTGAAATTGTTAGGTGACAGGTTTAAAACTAACAAGAGAAAGTACTTTTTTAAACAATGTGTATTTAACTTGTAGAATTCATTGCCACAGGAGGTGGTGGAGGCACACAGCATAGCCAGACTGGTTTAATTCATAGATGATAGATCTATTAATGGCTATTGAACAGAATGTTTGGAGATGTTTCCTCTGGCATCGCTAATAGGGCTGTGCAAAGCTTCGGTTACTGATTTGATTCAGAGAAGATTTGGCCTGACTCAGCGGCTGAACCTCTGAATCTGAATCAAATTGGGAGACCCATTAAAAGGTCCAAATTGAATCCAAAGCCTCCAAATCAATTCAGAAAAGATTCAGAGAGGTTCAGAGACTGGGATCTGCCAGGGAAAGCCAGGCACAGCTGGGTGGCTGCAGGTTCTCTCGTGGCTCCTCTGGCTGTGCCTGCCTCTCCTTGGGCAGAGGGAGCAGCGGGAGAAGCCCCCATGGTTGTCCTGCCTGGCCCCATCCCCAACCCGACTCCACCTCCCAGCACTTAAAAAAAATAAATAAATGAAAAAGCCCTGCACTCACTGGATGCAGCAGGGGCTGTGGGGGCTGTGGGGCCTCCTGGCAGTGCCCCTCCATGCCCTGATTGTCCCCACATCCGGCCCCATCCCAAGGCCCCCATCGCCCCCCGCCTGGCCCCAGCAGTCTGGGAATCCAAGCCGCACCCCATCCAAAAAACCCACACTCAGCAGCAGTAATGGTGGCTGTGGGAGCTCTGGAGCCATGTGGCAGAGTCCCCCCACCCAGCCCCAGCATCCTGGCACTTCAAAAAAAAAAAGCCCCACACTCACCAGCTGTAGCAGCAGCAATCAGAGCCTCTGAGGGCTCATGGCAGTGCACCCCGCCATGCAGTGCAAGGCAGTAGTGGGCAGCGAGGATTGTCCCCCACTGCCTGGCAACCACATGGCAACTGCCCGATGACATGGGTGCAGCACGGCTTGGCAGGGCGCCATGTGCTGTCTGGGAGCTGGGGCAGCTCCAGCAAGCAGCCGGACCCAGGCACCACTCAGCCCCAGTGGCCCCAGTTCCCAGACAGTGCACGGTGCCCTGCTGAGCTGCACTGCAACTGTGTCATGGGGTAGCTGCCTCGCAGGTGCCAAGTTGGGGGGGAGAGCGATCCCCGCTGCCCTGTGCTGCATGGAGGGGCTCTGCCATTAGCCCTCAGAGGTCCTGATTGCCACTGCTGCATCCGGTGAGTGCGGGGCTTGTTTTTTTTTTTAAGTGCTGGGATGCTGGGTTGGGTGGGGGATGGGGCTAGGCAGGGCAGCCATGGGGGCTTCTCCTGCAGCTCCCCTTGCCCAGGGAGAGGCAGGCACAGTTGGAGGAGCTGCAGGAGAATCTGTAGCTGCCTGGCTGTGCCTGCCTCTCCCCGGCCGATCCAGATCTCTGAATCAGCACTGAATCAGCACCGAATCTTCAATTCTGATTTGGCTGAATTGAATAGGGACAGTGATTCAAATCATCGAATCAAATCACTGTCCTCTGAATCAGCCAAATCCAAATCAAGTACTTCCCTAATTGTACAAGCCTAACTAAACCAGTAAATTGGTAGATGCCCGGAAGGTACTGAATAAAGGATAGATTACTCTCGAGATATCCAGTTCAATGCTCTCTCTGTATAGCATCCACTTCTACCACTGTTGGAGACAGGATGCTAAGGCTAGATGGACCATTTGTCCGACTCAGTATGGCATTTATGTTTTTATGCTTACCAGTAGGCCTATGCGAAGTAGCTAGTATTCACTTTGGATTCAGGTTCAGCCCATTCGGGGGACAGCGATTTGATTCGGTGATTCGAATCACTGTCCCGATTCGATTCGGCTGAATCTGATTCCGAGATTTAGCGGCTGGGCGGCC
>NW_005842140.1:282748-283223 GCF_000455745.1 Alligator sinensis
GGCCCGGCTTAGTGGGTGCTGCTGGGTGGGGGTGCAATCCCCACTGCCCCTCACTGCCCCATGCTGCCTGGGAGGCTCTTCATGAGCCCCCCTACTCCCTCCCTCATTCCCCCAGCCCCTCCCCCCCCAGGCCAGCTCTGGCCTTTTAAGAAACCCCCCCCCAAAAACCTTGGATTCACCACTCCTGCCAGTGGGGTCATTCCCCACTGCCCCCCACTGCCCTGTGCCATGTGGGAGGCCTCTGCATGAGCCCCTGAAGGCCCAAGGTCACACGAGGAGTGGTGAGTCTTGGGGCTTTTCTCAGCTTTTTTTTTCTTAAAGGACTGGAGCTGGCCTAGGCGGGGCACCCGTGAGGGGGCTGGGAATGTGAGGGAGGGGTTGGGGGCTCATGGTAGAGGCCCCCCATGCAGCATGGGACAGTGAGGGGCAGCGGGGATGGCCCCCCCAGCAACACCCAGTATGCACCGGGCCTTTT
>NW_005842140.1:283238-294347 GCF_000455745.1 Alligator sinensis
GGTTGGGGGGCTGGCAGGGGTCCCCCCATGGTCCACTTTCCCCTCCCCCAGCCCCTCCCACCCCTAGTACTTACTAACTCGGAGTCAGGTGCAGGTCCATGCTGCAGCCACCGGGGACTGTCTGAATCATCAAAGCTCTCCAAATCTTTTCTGAAGATTCGGAGAGCTTTGAATCGATCCAGACCTTTAAACTGGTCCCCAATTCGATTTGGATTTGGAGATTCAGCCAGCGAATCAGGCTGAATCTCCTCCAAATCAAATCACTAACCAAAGCTTTGCACAGCCCTAGTTACCAGCTGAAAACAACCCAAATGGCCAGGTTGTACCAGGAAAAGCACTGGAAAATGTTCAGTTTCTTCCCTTTCAGAGGGAAGCACCATCTCTCAGGAACTCCTTGGTAGACAAAGAGCACAGCCACTTCTCTATACCTCAGCAGGTTTTAAAATATTCACTCTTCTACAGCTAGCTAGCTTTATTCACTGGAATTAGATCTTATCATAGTTGCATTAGGGAGAATCCATGGACTAACCCTTTTGACTGAGAAGGCACAAATACAAATAACTCTTTTTACCAACTCCCATTTGTACTTCAAGGACAGGGCACCATGTGGCTTAAAATACTTATCTGCTTTTAAAACCAAGACAATTAAGGTAATGAAAGAGAAATGCTGTTTAAGATGGGAAATTTTTTACAAGAGATAAGACTTTTTATGACTTGCTGCACAAATATAAAATGAAAGATTTCCCAATTGATCTTTTGTATGCTAATATAGCTGCATAACTTTCATTCATCCCACACTATGGCAAATTAAATTATACTGCAATGATTAAAACCCCCCTGATAAAGTATAGCTTTCAGTTATTTGGTTTTATGAGGTATCAAATTCCTCTGTCTAGTTGTAATTCACTGCATGATTTGGCATTTGGTATCTTCAGGGTTTAAGTTTAAATGAAATTTAGGTTTTCATGTTATATCATAGATGTTTAAGCAGGAGTCTCTTATTAAAATAGTGGCTTTTAATTATGGTCCAAGAGGAGAGCTGGTCTGATTCAGTTTTTTTTCACTTGTTTCTTTTGCCCTATCTATAAGTTGCATGTATATGTGTTCTGCACATTCACTGAAGGCCAAGTTAGTGAAAACTACTATTTTGCTACTTTCTTCACCACTGAATTCCAGAGATTACAGTAACTATCTTCTCTTGTATCTTGGATGCATTTGGCCTGACATGCTGCAATTTTAAGGCTTTTTAAAAAGATTTATATGGTAAAAACTGTTGCTTTGCTATGCTGAAGTTCTTAATCTTTTGTTTTGGGCATATATCATTTTAACTGAGGTAAGTAAATGTATGAAATAGGTGGCCAATAAGTCCATCAGTTGAATGTCAACCATTTAGGGAAGAATTGACCTTTTCTGAAAACTGAAGTGTAAACCTACTATGGAGACACTGAGTATCCTCAACGTCCCTTTTGTAAATTTCTTTTTTTACTTGGTTCACATTCCCTACAATCTGAAAAACTCTATGATTTTAAATATAATCCCTTAAATACCAATATGTACTTGGCACTTTCTATATTTTACTTATTAAATGGAAGGCCTCAAAATCTGAACTGTTTCCTTGTTCTGTAGACAGAGGCAACAAGCCCTCTTGTTTGGCTATTAGAACATAAACTTAACTGCATTTTGGGTATGCTAAAATTTACATTAAGTTGATTTATGCATCAAAGGTTCAACTTTCAAGAGTTTTTGTTTTTGACCAGGGGCAAAGGTGCTGACCTGTGATTTGGGTTCTTATGGTACTATTGTACTATTGTTTGAAAAAGGTCCACAAGTTAGACAATGATTAATTATTGCAGATATAATTTGAATTATATTAACTGAACACTTTGCATCATGGTAATTTACACTAATTTGGAAGAGAAAGGGGAACTCTTCACTTCCTGATGTTGCTTCAGGCTTTAGATATAACTTTTGCACAGCTTTCTTGCTTTTTATCTTTCATTGCATGTGTTTCTGCCTGATATAAGAATAAATAGGACCAGATGCTGACTCAGCATTGCTACCTTTCTAAAAGAAACAACCTTAATCTTTTCCAGTTTCTCCACACATGGCTGTTTTTTCTGTGCCTCTAGTATTGAGCTTGCCCACTGCTGCACCACTTTTACTAAAACTGTTACAAGACTGGAAGACTCCAAAGTAGGTAAGGTGATGATACATTAATGACATTATAATTTCAATATCTCGTGTCTCATTTTTTATGTATCTTAATATTGTTTATCTTTTTCACCGCTACTAGGTATTGACATGTTTTCCATGAGCTGTGCATAATGTGGCATAGGTCTTTTTTTCTGAGTGCTCAGTGGTTAGCTGTATAAGTTCATGTTATTCCTTTCAGGGTACATTGCATTTGTCAACACTGAATTTCACCTGCTATTTGCTTACAAACTGCCTCACAGTTACATAACATGGGAGTTTCTAAGACTCTTCTCTCTTATGTTTGATTAATTCCACAAATAAGGCAGTATGGCCTAAGTGGCTTGGAGCGGCTCTTACTGTAATTCTGGGGTGTATGCTCAAGGCTAATCCAAACTTCTCCTGAGCAGTTGCATCATCTAATTTATTGGATTTCTTGACAGTGCTCACTTGAGTCTGGGGCCTTGCTGCTCTTTAATTTCTGTTTGTTTCAGCGCTTGCTCTTCTGACAGTTTGAACTCTTTGATAATGACACCACTTCATCTTTAGTGTCTAAGACGAATAGGTATTTGCCCAATGTCGTCTATAAAGAAAAATGATGCAGGAAAATTATTTAGCTTCTTTAAAATGTTCTTAGTCTACAGATTTATACCTTGTGGTTGAGTGGATTCACCAGTTCTGTTGCTGACTGCCTTTTAGCTCACCTAACGTTCATCCTATATTTTACCTGCTATAGTTTGGTTTGTGGAGTGGTCCAGAAAGTGAATTCTCTCTGTGCTGTATCTGGCAAGTTAACATCATAATAATTCAAATCTAACCTTTTTAATTTTCCTTCAGTATCTACTGAGTCTAAACCCCAAATCTTCACAAGGCCTTGTTTTCTATTTTGAATATTATTCAATGCAGTAATTCAGGAATATAAGACTGAAAGGGAACACCTGGGTTACTAAGTATGGCTCTTTATGCCACAGTCAATCATGTACTAAATGTAATAGCTGTTTATTTCAGAAGTTTCCATAAGAACAAGCCACTCAAACTCCTTCCACACACTAGAGCTATGAAGCATAACCTAACACCCCACAACTAACTTGAGCTTTTCAGTAAAAGAGCCCCAGATCCTCATAGAGCTACAATACACCACAGAAAGTGAGCAGGAGGGACAAAGATGCCAGCAATGCCCTTTCATAGAAAGTTCTGATTACGTGCACATGCAACTTTCATCAGGAGCTGCCATGTTTACTAATGGTAAGTGCATAAACGTAGGCACATCAGATCCATTTCAAATGTGAAATTGGCATCTTGACCAATCTAGCACTAAAACTCACCATTAGATTTAATAAAGGAATCTTTAGAATTATAGTTATTTTTTGTTTCCTAATGGACAGTCAATGAATGGATTGATGATTAATATTTACCGACAGCTAAAAGAGAAAATACATTTTTAATGCAGTATCTTGAAAAATACTTTTACTTTAATACTTAAAACTGGCATATCAATTCTCTAATTGGCCTTTTACTAAAATAAATTCCATACTTAGCTAGTCTCTGCAACCTTTTCCAGATTAAATTAATAATATCCTCTTATCTGGGTAAACATTTATGATAAAAACTAGAATTGGGATAAAGCTGCCAAGAAGTATTTATTTTTATGATATTCTCTGGGTACATCTACATGATAAAATGTGCAGTAGATTCATTCTACTGCACATTAGCATGCCCAGCAAAAACCATGCTAATACACTAATTCATAGTAGTATTAGTCTACTATTAATTAAGTGTCACACAAAAGGCATGCAATCTCACTAATGAGCAGCATGACAGCCTACTGTACATTTATTTAGTACTTGATTACAGAAGTACTAAACTTAATGTGCAGTAGGTACTGTGCATTAATAAACATGTAGATGCACACACCGTTTCTTTTCCTTGCTTTTCACAAACATTGGTGTGAGCAAAATGTTAATGTCAAGTCATATTTAGAAAAAGAGGAGATCTCACATGCTCAGTTGAAGGTGTATTATAAGTATTTTTGCAAATAGTTAAGATGCAGTAAAGGAGGTTGTATCTAGCGAAACTGAAGCAGAGTTTGTCCTCTGTGCAGCCGTTCCTTTACATTAGCACTTATATCCAAATTGTCTTGTCAGGTTCAGGAGACAATTCCTATTACAATAAAAGAGGTGAGAGGTTGGACATTATATGACAGGAGAAAAATTGTTTTCCCAATCTGTATGCAAGGAAAAAGAAGAAAAACTATTTTTGGACACACAGGTGTACATATAGTGGCTTGCTGGGTAAGTATTAAAGTTTAAAATAAAAAAAACCCTATTTGTATAAAATCCTTAATAAACTTGCATGCTACCTCATACAAATCATGTAAAAATGAATCATTTTCATACTGGTTAAAGTCACCACCAAATACATCAAACAAACAATATTTAATAGCTAAAACTAAATATGTAACACAACGTTGCATGAATTCAACTCATTAAAGTTCTCCATAAAGTCGTCTCACAAATTTAAATTCTAAAACGTACATAACATTGACTGTAAGAAACTTGTACTTACTAGACAACAATAACAGCATTGCCATAAATAAAACATAATAACTGTCTCCCAAAAATTGTAACAGTTACTTCTACCTACAGCAGAGAGCTGTATCATCCAATTTCGTTTCTTTTCTGCGCTTTGAAAGTATGTATATGGAGCACTTCTAGTTAGGTAGTATACCTGTTGCAACTGTGTTTATTTTGGCCACACCCTCAGGTGCCACAGCTTGATGGTCCAGTTTTACATAATTGCAACAAGTCCAACTGCACCTTTATATCATTGTGCATTGCAGAATATAGCATACAGAGGATTTAATCACTGCACGTTTAAGGGCTTGGTCATTGTACAGATGACGATATAGGTTTCATAGTAATCATTGTAACAGAGTCCCGACTGAAACCCTGTTACTAGAGGGACTGTGGCAGCTGAAGATAATTATTACGCTATGGGGAGGAGGTGCGCCACACTTGCTGAGAGCCAATGAGACTCGGGCCCGAAGGATAAGAGGAGGAGAGGGCCGGGGAGAAGTTGCCTTCAGGCAACACAAGACAAGGAGATGCTGTTGAGGACCCTCGCTACAAAGGATCCAGAAGGAGGATCCCAGGCGCAAGGATCCACGCAACCAAATGACGACGGAGCCCCGGGACCGGCTGCCCTCCTCGCTACGCACCTGAAGTTCATGGCAGGAGCGGTGAGTCACAGGGAAGTGGAGCTGGAGCACGGGGAAAAGCTGCGGCTCCGTGCCAGGACGCAGCAGAGCTACCCGGGAGGCAAAGGGGAGCGGGGGACGCCCGGCACGTCCATGAAGAAACAGGGACCCAGCACCCACACCGAAGAGAAGGGGGTTGGGGATAAGAGACTGATAAAATGCCATGATTCCCATGCTGGCACAAGGCACTGCAAGGGAACCCTGGTGTTGCCGGTAATGAGCTGCTAATGAGGTGATTGGCGGCAGGTAATCGGGACATTATGCTGCACTTACCAATGGAATAAGCTGGCGGGGATCTGCCTGGAGGATCAGGGGATCCCTGAGATAGGTCCGACAGACTGTCCTCTCCTCCGGGTGTTCCTGTAAAAGAGAGAGAGAGCGAGAGAGAGAGAGTAATAAAGCATCTGTTCTGTACTCTGATCCAGTGTGGTCCTTCCTTCGGGTACTAACTCGGGTAACACCTCCTTCCTCCCTATTTTCTTTAAGAGAAAAGTCGTGGCAGGAGAGAATCAAGGAGTTTAGGGGGTACCCTGCGCGAACACGCTGACAATCATCTTGTGTGTTTTCTTGACCTTCTTTTTCCTGACACAGTGCTGCATACAAGGTATTTCTGCTTGCTGCTTGCTGTGATTTTCTTTTCTAAAATGTAATTGTTTATATAGCCTATAGATTCATAGATTCATAGATGTTAGGGTCGGAAGGGACCTCAATAGATCATCGAGTCCGAACCCCTGCATAAGCAGGAAAGAGTGCTGGGTCTAGATGACCCCAGCTAGATACTCATCTAACCTCCTCTTGAAGACCCCCAGGGTAGGGGAGAGCACCACCTTCCTTGGGAGCCCGTTCCAGACCTTGGCCACTCTAACTGTGAAGAAGTTCTTCCTAATGTCCAATCTAAATCTGCTCTCTGCTAGCTTGTGGCAATTATTTCTTGTAACCCCCGAGGGTGCCTTGGTGAATAAATACTCACCGAGCCTGTATTCATAATATTTTAAAAAAGGAGATAAATATCTTAGTTTCACTGACAGTGAATGTGTCATATTAATAATACACAATAAATGGAAGCCATATGTCTGAGAGGTGGATTATTGCATTATTAGTGAGCTAATTTTCAAATTACTATTTTCTCCCTTTTCATTTTTCCCAAATGTCTATATCTGAGCCCCCACAGCAAGCAAGTAAGATCCTAGTCACTTAAGGTAATACTCATAACCACCTAAGATCCCTACGTTGCGTTGTCATTCAATGGGATTTAGGCATTTATATTATTTAGGTGCTTTTAGAAATTTTACCATGAGGGTAAAATGTGCAGGCTCACGGACTGACATGCAACGATCCATGGACTTACTCTTGTCAGCCTGTGGCAACTTTAGACTCACTATTAACACGGAGAAGACTGAAGTGATTTTTCAACCTGCACCTGGCACAACACCCCAGGAACCACACATCTCAGTTGAAGGCCAACAACTGTCAATGGTCGACAAATTTGCCTATCTCAGTTTTATAGTTGGTAGGGTAGGAAGGGACCTGAGCAGATCATCAAGTCCGACCCCCTGCCATGGGCAGGAAAAAATGTTGGGGTCAAATGACCCTGGCTAGGTTGTTGTCTAGCCTCCTTTTGAAGACCCCCAGGGTAGGAGTGAGCACCACTTCCCTTGGAAGTTGGTTCCAGGTCCTAGCTGCCCTGACCATGAAGTAGTGCTTCATGATGTCTAGCCTGAACCTACTCTCGGTCAACTTGTGGCCGTTATTCCTAGTTACTCCTGGTAATGCTCGGGGGAACAGGGACTCTCCCATTCCCTGCTGGTAAGTTTATAGACGGCCACCAGATCCCCCCTCAGCCTTCTCTTGTGCAGGCTGAACAGGTTCAGCTCCCTTAGCCTCTCCTTGTAGGGCCTGCCCTGATGCCCCTGATCATGTGAGTGGCCCTCCTTTGGACCCTCTCAATGCTGTCCACATCCCTCCTGAAGTGCGGTGCCCAGAACTGGATGCAGTACTCCAACTCCAACTGCTCTCCCATGCTGCCTACATTGATGATGAAGTCAACACGAGATTAGTGAAAACTAGCGTGGCCTTCGGCAGACTCCATAAGTCAGTCTGGGATCACAGGCATCAGAATGTCAGCAAAACTGAAGGTTTACAAAGCCATCATCCTTCTGACGCTCCTTTTATGCCTGTGAAACCTGGACCATTTACCAGCATCATGCCAAGAAACTAAACCACTTGTGCTGCCTGCAAAAGATACTAAAGATCAAGTGGCAGGACAAGATTCTGGACACTGAGGTGCTTGGAAGATCAACTCTCCCCAGTATTCACACCCTGCTGAAACTGGCACAGCTAAGATGAGTCAGCCACCTCTCACAAATGCCTGACACTTGGCTGCCAAGAAAGTCTTCTATGGCGAACTGTCAAATGGAGTATGCTTTCCTGGCACACCAAAGCAGCAGTACAAGGACACTGTAAAGAGTTTTGGCATTGACCCAGAGTCATGGGAGGAAATCGCTTGCGACTGTTCATCCTGGAGGTCCCAAATCCAGAATGTAGCATTGGCCTTTGAACAGCAACATGTGGTAGAAGCAATGAAGAAACACATGGCCAGGAAAACAAAAACCTCCCATATCCAATCCTCATTCCTCTCCTGCCCCTGCTGCAGCATATTGCTCAAAGCAAAGATCAGACTTATGTCACCTGCATACTCATGTAACCTAGTCTCCATCCCTCATCATTCTCTTCCCTTCCCCTCCTTTTCCTTCTTTCTCCTTTTCTCTTTTCCTTTTTCTTTCCCACTTCTTTTCTCTCTTCTTCCCTCCCCTCCTCACACTGGATGTGGTCATCTTCACCTGCAAAGGACAAAAGTATCATGAGGGTAATCTAGCCACAGATTTTGTACTGCTAAAATTATTTTGGTTGGGGTACATGTGATTTTTTTAAAATTTAAGCTGTTACAGTTATATTGGTATAGCACTTAGTACAGGTGAAATTTCAGTGGCATAAAAATAGCCTTAGGGAAGTAAAGCTGTTTTTTCTTTCTGGTCAAAAATAACCTGTAATCCTATAAGGATCTTAGGTCCACACTAGGGTAATCATATCATTGTAACTATCCCTGTATAGTTTAGAGCAGTAAATATTTGCGAGTGTGAGTTATTTAACAGTCACACTCCATAATCAGATTCATCTGTTCACAAATTTTAACTGAATTGTTTGCACCTCTGATAGCTCCCACTACATGTGGAAAACATCCTTTATGTGTTAGTGTCATCAACAGGGATCTTGGTTTTCTCTGTTTAAAAATAGCAAATTCTCTGATTTAAAAAATGCAAATTCCTTGATTAAAACCTCCCAAATCTGCATTTTTCCATGATTAAAATGAAATGCCACTATATATATATAAAGTATATATTTAAAGTCATTTTGCAGCCTACCGGTGCCTCAATCACTGTAATAAAAATAAATTCTAAATACCTATAAATTTTGGTGTTTGACTTTTGCATTTTTTTTTATCATGAAAAATCAGAGCTCCCCCTTCCCCTTCACTCAGCAGGACGTGGGTCCAGTTGCCCCCCCACCACCCTCCCGCTTTGTGGCATTGAGCAGCCCTGATCTGCTGGTACCCTGCCCATGCCATTGTCCCTTACTCCCAACTCACAGGCACCCTGGCCCTGCTGGTGTCCCTCACTCCCTAACCACGTGCCTCACAGCCCTGCTGATGCCTCTTACTCCCACCTGTGGTTGCCTGCACCTCCAGCCCTGCTAGAGGGGGCCCCCAACTGCCAGGACTATGGGACTAGGGACCTGGGTCTGCAGCCCCATTCCCCACAGCTGTGCCCAAGCCCTGGTTGCCACCTGCGGGAGGCAGTGGCTGCTGCAGTGGAGTGCAGAACCCAGCTCCCCCTCTCCCATAGGCAGCATGGCCAGAGTGGAGCCATGGTGGGGGCCAATGCAGGCTGGTGGCTGTGGGCTCAGGGCTCCCTATTCTGTTGCCCTCCCCACAGGGCCTCTGCAGCCCAGTGGGTGGCACCTGGCATGGCAAGGCAGAGAGGGTCTGAGCAGGAAAGCTCATTGTAGCCTCTGGGAGCTCTGTGCTGCCATAGTAAGATGACCCCTGCTCACCTAGCAGCAGCAAGAGGCACAACTCTGTACCACCACCTGTGCTGCTGTCACATGGGCAAGGGGCACATCACCAGGGTGGCATGGGGCTCACCACAGTAGCGTTGAGTTTCCCTGCCTCACTCTGCCCTGCTGTGCCAGGTCCCACTTGCTGGGCCATGGAGGCCCTGAGGGGAGGGCATCGGAATGGGGCATCTGCATCTGCAGCAGGCAGGCTGTAGCCACCCCTGCCCTGCATACAAATCTGCACATGCCCCCCATGCTTCTCCCAGGAGCATGCACAGTGGCAAGGAGCCAGCCCCCTGCCCCTTGTTGGACGAGCCAGCTGCAGCCCTGTACTGCTCCCCACTAGAGCCCTGAAGATAGGCATTCTGGCCCTGGGCTCCAAGCCCCACGCACTGCCCCAACTGGACAGCAGTTCCAGCCCCAGCCCTGCCCAATTTCCTCCCTTCCTACGGAGGCCTCAATCCCCTCCCCCAAGCCAGACTTACCTGCTGGAGCTGGTCTCCAAGCTGCCTGGTGGCCATGTGTATGCACACACATGCACATGGTGCCTCCTGCCTGACTGCCCTCCTCCCAGTTCCCTCAGCCCCTTGCAGGCTAGAACTCTGCTAGCCTGCAAGAGGAAACCCACTATTTCCCACATTTTTCTCCTTTAAAGGAGAAAATCCAGGTTATTCTCCTCAAAATGAGAAAATCCAGGTTTTACCACATCTTTCCATGACGAAGGGAAAACCCAGATCCCTGGTCATCAGCATCTGATGTACAGTGTCATAAACCTCCTTAATCTTGCTTTGGCAAGGTAAAAGAGCTACATAATCTTAAAATGATTTCCTTTAATTGCTAGTATATTGAACTACCATTTCCTTTAGACCCATACTAAATGCCAGTCATTTAATGAGATTTGTCTATTTATACCTTTATTGCAACCTGTCATACATGTGGATAACTAATGTACTGTCTACTAGTATTAGCCTTTTAGTTATTTGTCAGATACCTCCCTTGTTACCTAGCCTTGCAATGGTTGATCATTTTAAGCATCTACCACTTCATATTCTTCCCTGCTCCTATAGGGACAAGGGGCTCCATGAACCTCAGAAGCCAGATTTTCTAGACAGAATTGTTAAAGCCTTCAC
Organism: Alligator sinensis; assembly: GCF_000455745.1. Classification (NCBI taxonomy): domain Eukaryota; kingdom Metazoa; phylum Chordata; order Crocodylia; family Alligatoridae; genus Alligator; species Alligator sinensis. The sequence goes on from NW_005842140.1 coordinate 293,928, forward strand.
TTCCCTTGAATAATAAGAATATCATTGGATCCATTGGCTTGGAATCTGCTGCAGTTGGACAAAAGAACCACATCCCCACATGCCAGCATGTGCAGTGACACCACAAACTGCATCTGTGGAATGTCAAAACGTGCCTACTGGGATTTGCTGGTAGCAATAAAACCCCTTGAAAAATAGGCAGCATGGTGCACACTACAATAGCATGTGTCAGAACAAACAGAGGCTTGGTCCTCTGTCTGCCAGTCAGAGTGTTTCCACTCCTCCATTTGTGCCTTGGCTGGTCCAGCATGCTGGGACCTAGGAGGAGTTGGGCAAGGGCAGTTTGTCCAAAGTGGGACGCGTTTCATAGATTCATAGATGTTAGGGTCGGAAGGGACCTCAATAGATCATCGAGTCCGACCCCCTGCATAGGCAGGAAAG
>NW_005842140.1:294426-326475 GCF_000455745.1 Alligator sinensis
TTTCTGGTACCCCCCAGGGCCGCCTTGGTGAGTAAAGCCTCCCCAATTCCCTTCTGTGCCACCATGATGAACTTATAGGCAGCCACAAGGTTGCCTCTCAACCTTCTCTTGTGGAGGCTGAAGAGGTCCAGGTGCCCTAGTCTCTCCTCATAGGGCTTGGCCTGCAAGCCCTTAACCCTACATGCAGCCCTTCTCTGGACCCTCTCCAGGTTATCCACATCCCTCTTGAAGTGCGGTGCCCAAAATTGCACGCAGTATTCCAACTGCGGTCTGACCAGCGCCCGATAGAGGGGAAGTATCACCTCCTTGGTTCTGTTAGTCATGCATCTGCTGATGCACTATGAAGTGCCATTAGCTTTTCTGATTACTTCGTCACACTGACGACTCATGTTCATCTTGGAGGCCACTAGGACTCCAAGATCCCTTTCTGCTTCCATGCCTCCACGCAGGTCATTTCCTAGGCAGTAGGTATGCTGGACATGTTTCCTCCCTAGGTGCAGCACTTTGCATTTCTCCTTGTTGCATTGCATTCTGTTGTTTTCTGCCCATATGTCCAACCTGTCCAGGTCTGCTTGCAGCTGCCCCTGCCCTCCGGTGTGTCCACTTCTCCCCACAGTTTTGTGTCATCTGCAAACTTGGACAGAGTACACTTCACTCCCTTGTCCAAGTCGCTGATGAAGACATTGAAGAGTATTGGTCCAAGGACCAAGCCCTGCGGGACCCCACTGCCCACACCCTTCCAGGTCGATACTGACCCATCCACTACGACTTTCTGGGTACGACCATCTAGCCACTTAGCCACCCACCGGGCTGTGTAGTCATCCAAGTCACAACCTCTTAACTTGTTCACAAGTATGGGGTGGGATACCGTATCGAAGGCCTTCCTTCAATTCCCACGTTGTCCTGCAACAATGCATATGTGCAGAGGCATGTGCTGCAGCAAAAAGTAGCAGCACGAATTTGTACTGTTACTATTTGTGCCACTGCAGGCACACACCTCTGCACGTCTGGATGTGGCCACCTGAGTCTGGCATATTTTTGGTGAACTTAAACTATCCATTGAACTCCCACAACAGAGTAGCTTCCCAATTTGAGGATAATTCTAATATTATAAAAGCCTATGTCTGTCTGTCTGTCTGTCCTCAACGCTTTATTCATGCTCTCATTGGCTGACAAATAAGTGTTCGAACAAGTGTTCACAGGTGGCAGCAATAGAGCAGACTGCAGGGGGGCAAGACCACTGGAGCTGCTCTCGCCCCCCCACTCCCCCCCTTACTCCTTGCAGATGACGGTGGTGCCAGCATGGTGGTGGTGGGGGGGAACAGGGTCAAGATGCCACGAGGTGGGTGAGGCCACTGGCTATGGCCTCAGGCTGCCCTTCCCCCCTTCTTTCAGTGTGGCCTGCAGGGCTGAGGCAGTGGCAGTGAGGGGAGGAGTGGGCCTGATGCGGGTTGGGGGAATAGCAGGCATGCCATGGCAGTGGGGGGAGGGGAGGAGTGGGCCCGGGCCTGATGTGGGCTGGGATGAAGACTGAGACCGAGTTGGGAGGGAAGCCGGCCTACCGCAGTGGTGGTGGTGGTGGGGAGCACCAGGCCCAGCCTAATGCGGCTTGACATGGCAGCAGCGGGGGGAGGGGAGGGGAGGAGCAGGCTTCCTCCCCTCCTGGACCCGGGTTCACTCCTGCCCCACCCTGTCAGCTTCGAGCATGCTCTTCCTGTTCCCCCACTGCTGCTGGCTCAACCCAGGCCCGCTGTTTCCCTCGCCATGGCAGCCCAGCTTCTCCCCACCCTTGGGCCCAGTCCTCCCCTGCATTGGGCCCAGAACCACCCCTCCCCGCCCCCCGCTGCTGCGACAGGGAGTGGGGAAGCAGGCCCAGACCCCAAGCAGCAGGAGGTAAAGGGGGAGCAGGCCCACAGGGTTCTGTCCCTGTGCGCTATTCCCCCATCATTCTTGATGGGCAATTGGCTAGTTACTGGAATAATTACTGTGTGCATCTACATGTGATACTAATGCAAAGCAATAAACTCTGGCACCATTTGTGCTAGAGTTTCTTGTTCCTGGGTACAGCATCTTCATGTCAGCTTGGGACCACAGCACATTGAACCGGGGTGGCACAGCCGCAGCTGCCAGAGGGTTCGGGGGGGCAAGCCTGCCAGCTTGGACTTGCTCCATCCTGGCTCAGTGTGCTATGGTGGGGATGGCTGGGGCACGAGGGTGCTAGAGTGTGGGGTTAGCTGGCAGGCAGCCCTGCAGTTTAGTGCCCTCATGCCGCAGCCAGGCCCCAGACACTGTCTACATATACACAGCAGTGGAGTAAATAACTCCACCATAGAATAGTACTGGTGTTGAGTAGTCCTATCCTACAGAAGAGTTAATTAGTTTACTCTGGCCTAATAGCACTGCTTATGTAGATGGTGACACTTTACTGGGGACATCTACATGACATGTTTAATGCGCAGAAGACTAATTCTATTGCACATTAGCACAGCGGGCAAAGCTCATGCTAATGCGGTAATGTGCAGTAGATTTAGTCTAATGCACAGTAGCATCACAAAAATATGTTCATTTGCACTAATGCACAGTAGCACTAATTACAGTGCATTAAGATAGTATCTGTCATTACAGGTACTAACTTAATGTGTTGTAATTACAGGGCATTAATGAACATGTAGACACTCCCAATGTGGAGCTAATTAGGCAAGACGGCAGTGTTTCATGTAGATGCACCCCCAACGTAGCAAATTGTTGCTTTTGTGAAGTTTGAGAGATCCTGGCGGGAGTAGTAACTTTTGTTTTATATAGTTTCGGGTCAACAGTGAGCAGTTTCATGAATATTTGACTGACTAGCAGTACATAAATAATATCCCAAAATAATGTTCTTTACAGTAGGGGTGTCAAACTTACCCTGTTCCCTGGGGCAGATCCAGTGTGTCACAGGCTGGATCCATGTGGAAAGCAATGGAAGTGGCCAATGTCTGTGATGGAGGTGGGCCAAGTGGCTGCAGGGTGAGCACGTTTGGGCCAGCACAGCTCTTGCTCATTGCCCCTCTGCTAACAGCCATGTTCTGGGAGCCCAGAGTCTGCAGCAGGCCCCATACTGTTAGTCCTGCCCCCAAATTCCCCGACCCAACAGCATTATTCAGCACTGTTTATTGAGGGAAAAACTCTCTCTGTAATGTCAATTTCATGACTGTTGCCCTGGCAGACGCCTGGCAAACCTTCATCTGATACAGAAGGTGTACTTTTAAGATTCTAGTATATTCAGAAGGTTTTTTTAATGCTGTGGTTCCTTGTACAGGCTTGAACTGAATCCTGAAAATTTAATATTTAGATACTGTAACACCTTGAAACCCAGCACCAAGAGAGAGGGAAAGATGTCAGGAGATTCCACAAATTATGGATAAGTGTCCTGAATAAATTAGCATATTAAAAACTTAATTTGGAAACAAAATAGTATCAAGGTTTGTACGCTACCTAAAAAGATACAATTTTTAGTTGTGAGTTAGGTTAACTGTTTTCATCCAAGTCTTGCACAGAAAATATTGAACAAAGGTCTAATAAGCTAATGAATCAGAAAAAAAAAACAATCGGAACATTGTGGAAAAAATATAAACAATAAAAAAAGAAAAATATCTGAAGACTGAAAGAGAAATACTTGAATGCCCTGAGGCATTATATTTTAGCAGATGATCAACCTTTGTGAGAGAGATGAAACAAAATCTTCAGCAGTCAGTCAATGCAAGATAACAGCACAAATGGAAATCTCAGAGGAAGGAGTAATTTCCTTTACAATCAATATATTTTTCAAGTCATAACCATTTACAGGAGATATGAAATAAGGAAACCAGAGAAGCCACATATCCTGTTAATAGAGCTCCCTATCAAAAAGCAAAAACTCAGTGTGAAAAAAGGCCAATTTTAAATGGACTTTCCTCATGGCCAAAAAAAGAAAAAGGCAATTGAATAGGATGGTATATAAAACACCAAGTACAAAAAGTAAATAAGGGTTGAAATTGTTTGTTTGTGAAACCATGCTTCTAAAGCTCTTGTCACAATGGGCTATTAATAGTTAAAAGACAGAACCTCTGTGAGGAACAATGTCTTTCAATAGAGGTGGCAGTAAATGAAAAAAAACTGCAAGAATTAAACAGGACACAGTGTTAAAATCGGCTTTAGCATACACAGAGACTTCTGAAAGCAGTTTGGCTAACCGCATGTTTACTTCAGTAAAACAAATAATAATGAGATCAGATTTGGTTACTCTCTTTTCTGCGATAAATGCCTGTACTGACCATCCAAAATAAGACAAACTGTCAATGAGCATTAAAAGAGAATGAATGATGTTACAGCTTTGCAGTAGACAATCAGATTTTGATTTGCAGATGGCAAACAACAGTCTTTCTCTCTCTCTCTCAGATCAGAACCAATCAGCCAAACAAGAACATGGTCAAAATTAATTGGCTGTAGTGGGAATCTGAGGATTGCAGGAAGGAAAATATCAGCAATGTTAGAAGCAAATATTCATGAGACTTTGAGACTGTGCAATGCTGGTCAAAAAGAAAAGGAAATATTAGTCTAAAAAAGAACAAATAATGTTGGCAGGGCCAGATGGGATGTACCCTAGGGTACTGAAGGAATTGGCTGACATCATTTTGGAGCCACTGGCTATCCTTTTTGAGAACTCATGGAGGCTGGGTGATTGGATTTGCCCTTTTCCCAGTAATTGGTAAAGGGCAAATAAAGTGCTCACCTTTAAGAAAGGGAAGAAGGGGGATATAGGGAATGACAAACCAGTCAGCCTGACCTTGATACTAGGATATAGGGAAGATCATGGAGCAGGTCCTCAAGGAATATACCAGGAAATACTTAGAGGAGCATAAGGTAGTCAGGAAGAGCCAGCATGGGTTCACCAAGAGCAAGTCATACCTGACCAATCTGCTTTCCTTTATGATAAAGTGACAGCGTCTGTGGATGGGAAGAGAGCAGTGGATGTGATGTACCTCAACTTTATCAAGGCTTTTGACACCATCTCCCATGCCATTCTCATTAACAAGAATACAGACTAGATGAAAAGTATTGTAAGGTGGACACACAACTGATTGAATTATGGTGCTCAAAAAGTAGCCATCAATGGCTCAATGTCCAATTGGGAGGAAGTACCGAATAGGTTTCCCCAGGGGTCTGTCCTGGTCTGGTATTGTTTAACATCTTCATTAATGATTTGGACTATGGGTTTGAGTGCATGGTTAGCAAATTAGTGGATGACACTGTGGCAGGGCACTGTTGGTTCCTGCCACTTTAAGGGCTGTCAAGTAGCCAGCAGGTGCTTGATTGCACCGGTCATTTTAGAACCATTGCTGCCTATATAAAGAGAGTAGTTCACTGCTGGCAGTGAGGTGGAAACATTGTCTGGCTGAACTGCTGAATGGAACATCTGCAGGTAGGAATAGAAGGCTCTTGATCCTGGGCATGGCCTAAAACTGCACCCTGCTGGGAGTGGGTAGCCTGGTGGGGCTCCCAGTGGCACAGGAGCCCCAGGAAATACCAGGCCAGTTACCACCTCAGTGGAAGTCAGACTGGGATGCCTCAATAACCCCTAGCTTCCACATCACTGTGGGTAGAAGTTGGGGCCAGGCATGGCTAGGGCCACCTGAGCCTCCACTGGAGAGGGAAGCCCCATAGCCCTGGTGAGGGGGTAGGGGCTGGGAGCGCAGTGTGTGTGTGTGTGTGTGTGTGTGTGTGTGTGTGTAGTTGCCCTGGGAGGGACCAGGGGAAGCTTGGCCCAGGTCGGGTAATTGGCTGGCCACTACTCTGGTGAGGGTCACAGGAGAGGCCCAAAAGAAGGTACGTCTGCCATCCAAGGTGTGCGCTAGATAAAGGCTATGGCCTAAGGGGGGTGCTCCAAGAGGGAGCAGGAAGGTATAAGTTGTCAATGCGTGAAAGAGACCCTGTGAGAGGGGGTGGAGCATGAGAGGCCCTAGTGAGAGGAGGGCAGTATGAGTGTGTGTATGAGCGAGGCCTGACAATGAGGGCTAACCTTGCTCTGACTGTAGGCTGGGAGCAATGTGTTACCTGGATGCCATCTGCAAGGCTTGAGCTGTGGTGTAGGGGAGGATAGGAGCCTCAGAGAGCGCCCCCTGGCATTGGGGCAAGAATGGGCAGCCTGTCACCTAATTAGAACCAATTATGAACCAACAAGGCATGGCAGGTGAGTGAGGCGGGCGGTTAGCCCAGGAACAGGTGGGCGGGCCAATGGTGGACTGGCCCTGAGAAGGCACCCTGTTACAGACACCATTTTGTTTGGAGTTGCAGATACTTCCAAGAGTAGGGCTAAGATCCAGAATGACCTCAATAGACGGGATAAATGCCCCACAATCAATCAGATGAGTTTGAACAAGGACACACTTATTCAATTGCACTACACTTTGGATGGAATAATTTCATGTACAAATACAGATATGGCAAATGAGTGGCTAGACTGCAATACAGCAGAGAAGGAGCTGGGGGCTACAGTGGATCATAAACTGAATATGAGCCAACAGTGTGCTCTTTTTGCAAAAAAAGGCCAACAGCATATTGGGGTTGTAATAACAGGAGTGTCATTTGCAAATTAAGGGAATTGTTTCTTTCACTGTATTCAGCCCTTGTGAGACCTCAGCTGGAGCATTGTGTCTGGTTTTGGCCCTACATTTTAAGAAGAATGTGGACAGATGGGAAAGAGCTCAGTGCAGAGTGGCAAAAATGATTAGGTGATCAGAGCCCAGGATGCAAGACTTATGAGAAAAGGATGAGAAAGCTAGTGCTATTTAGTCTGGTGAAGAGAAGACTGAGAGGGGATTTGATAACTGTTTTGTAATACCTCAATGGTGATTACAGAGAGGATGGAGATAGACTATTCTCTGGGGCTACAGGCTACAGAACTAGGAAGAATGACCTCAAGCTCCAGCAGAGGAATTTCAAAGTGGAGATTATGAGGATAGTCAAGTATCGGAACCAGCTACCTTGAGAAACTGTGGAATCTCCATCTTTGAAAGTTTTCAAGAGCAGGTTAGACAAAACACTTGACTGGGATTGTTTAGTTAGGGATGATCCTGCCTTAAGTAGGGGGATGGGCTGGAGGTCCCTTTCAGCCCTACTTTCCTATGACTGTATGAATAACAAAGATAAGTAGTTTGATTCAGATCTCACAAGGGAAATTTAGGATTGCTCCACCTAGATATGACAGAAGAGTTTGTTCTTTTGGTACTTTGTAGATCCTGAAAAGGGTATATTCTGGAAGGGATGAAAGAGTTTGTTTCTTTGTATTTATTTTTGGCTTGAAGTACCCCAGGAAAGGGTGGGACACTTATGTGACCTACCTAAAGGCTGACAGGTATTCATATTGGCTTGACTACCTGAAAGATCAGGGCAAAAAGAAGAGAAGCACTGTCCTTATGCACTGTCTGTAGGGGGGGCCTAGCTTATCCAAGCAGGGACTGGAAAACAGGAAGGGATGCTTAGGCAGGGAATGGCTAAAATGCCACTGAAAATCTACTTAGTACAAGACAGATTTAAAGGAGTTGAATCTTCTCCAGGTAGTAAACAATAACCTTGTCAGTGGATTCATAAATGCATTTCAGAAACAAACCAAATAAATGTTTTTTCTAGCAGAAATGCTACAAGTACTATACATGACATTCTGATAATGACCTAGGAAAACAAGCAGTAGCACATCTTATGAGGGACATCCAACTTGTCTTTTGATAGTGCACTTTGCTTCCCTACCCATAATATTGCTATTATGGTTGTAAATGCTTTAGTCCACTAATTGAAAAAAATGCTGACTACTAATTGAAAAAAAAGTACAATCATACATATACAGATCAGAAAGTTGGCAATTCTTGGGTCACAAAAGGATTTATGTCCTGCAGTGCTGTGGAAGGAGGAGGTAGTATTATTTATTGCTGGCCTTTTGTTACCCAACAGCTCAGAAATTAGAGTGCACACCTAGGATTTGAGTTTAATCCTATCCTCTACTTCAGGAGATTTGAATCTGCAATTTTTTTTCCCAGGGAAAGCTCTAACTTGCAAACTAAAGGTTATTCTGGAATGGGGCTTTCTCAAGCCATCCAAAGATGAGTCATCCCTTGTCTATCTAGCATGCAGCATGTGATGCTGCATGCCATATCTCAAAGCTGTTCAGGCAAGATTGCAATCTGTCTCTTCCTGGGAAGACAAAATATGTGTACATTGGTAAAAACCTCCGCCTACCTCTTTCCTTGCTGGGTGGAAAGACTCAGCCTGCAAGAGGGTCCTGTTTCTTCCCTCCTCATTTTGGGAAAATAGTGATGGGTGTCTCTTTGCTAGGTTGAATGTGGGAGCAGAGGGCTTTCTACAAGTGAAAAATACCTTGGAATTTGTGGTGGTCCAGGTCCACAGAACTGCCAACCATTCCTACTTTATTTTTTGGGATATCTTGTCCAGATTTGATGGCATTATTTCAATTAACAAGGAGGACCATCATTTCCCCCTCTGTTTGATAGACCTATCAGCAGTGTACCTCTTAGGTCTTCATAATATTTGAGCAGGCATAGGAGATCATGCCAGGAATTATTTAGGACTGGGGCCGTATGCAGTGGCCGTTTCATCTCAGGCTTCAACAAGAAGTATCTGGCCTTTCCATTTCAGTGGAGGACTCAAGGCCAGGCTAATTGTCGATGCTTACCTCTTTCCTATAATTCTTCTGACTCCTTGAGTGTTGTACAAAAGGTGAGGTAGGACTCCGCATGACTAATCACGCTGGCTCCAGTTTAAAGAGTATGTTCTGATTATCAGACCTTCTGCATTTGTCTGTGAGGAGTCTAGGACTTTATTAGCGCTCCCAGTCCTACTCTCTGAGATTGGAGGGAGTATACTTCATTCAGAACTATATACCCTGGGTGCTGGATATTTCTCAATGATGGAGTGATCCCATTCATCTCCTGCATCCTAATGCTATCTCAGCAAACCATTACCTATGGAAGATTGTTGGTCTGTTTTCTTCCACCCAAGAGATTTGAATATCCTTAGGTGCCTTGACCAAGGTATTTCCTCTTGTGTGAGATCCAGTCCCTTAGTATCTGATCCCTGGAGGGCCCACTGTTTGAAATGGTGGCCATTTTTTTGCTACTCCATCTGTCAGTTAAGATAATCTTCTTGGTGGCTATCCCTTCAGCAAGAATGGTGGGTGAGATTCAGGCACTGATGACAGGTTCCCCCTGTTCTATGCTTTATGCAAATGAGGTCTTTCAATAGATTAGTCAAAGTTTCCAAGTGATTTGGTCTTAGTCAGCAGATACACTGGTTTTCTTCCCAAAATCTCACACTTTGAAAGCTGAAGTATCTTGATATATGACTGATGGGAAGACAGGCTTGTCCTTCTTATCTATACAGGACTAGGCCTTCCTCGTCTAGCACTTTAGGCCCCTATATCTTTTTTGCAGATTTATCTTTTAGTCTAGAAGAGCACCTAAAACACTCTATAACTATATTTCCCTATTGATGCTCAGGTGCCATGCTGCTCTTTGGTAGCCTTTTTAGGTAAGGGGGAAACAACTAGTGAATACATTGCCTTCAGGAACTTTACAGAAAGTGGAGTTAAATCCATGTTATTTTTAGTTCATCTTTTGTCCTGAGCAACTATTGTTATTTGGCTTTACTTTTGTATGATGCGCAAGTGCAATATTGTTGAGCAGATAAAGAATATTGCATTATAATCTAGTGATACTTCCAGCTCAATGTGATTGTTACATATACTCACTAGCCTAATAAATTAAGTTCCTGTGATCATTAGTAGTGGACTTATTTGCATTAAGAAATTTGGTATGTTTTACTTTACATTTTTCCTACCTCTTCTCAACTGAGCAGGTGACCATGTGACACACCTGATTAATTACTTTTATTTCTTGGCTGCTTAGATATAAACCTAACCAAAGTAATAAAGAGAGAACCAATGAATTCATGAATATAGCATATTTTTAACAATCAAAGGAATATTTTTATTAGGATAGTAGGGGTATGTGAGAACTGAGAAGTATTTGGTGGGTACTTGAAAGTGTCAGCCTAAAGCACCACTGAATATAATATGACATTATTTATTTGCTCTTTTCTTTCTTTTTTTGTTTTCTTTGCATGTTGAGAAGTACATTTAGAACCTCAGTTGTTTGAAATCATAAGGTAATCTCGACAAGAAAAAAGGATTGTATAAGCTCTTTCCAGCGAGCCTTATGAAGTACAGGTAAGAACATTTTGAGAAAAATGGCACAAATAAATATCTAAATGTTTAACCATCAATATCTCCTAGGAAAATAATCTCCCAAGAAATAAACTGCTTCAAGACTGACCTGTACATAGCTAGATCAAACTCCTATCGTATAGTGTTTTCTAAATAAAACTGCATTTCTAACAGTTTTATTTTAGTTTCAAGAACTCTAATTGACTTTGTAAACCATTTTTCCTTTGAGTTAAGACCAAAAAGGTAGAGATCTCTTTGATCAGTGCCTGTGAGGTTTCCAAGAGAACATGTGCTATAGTCCCATGGGCAGTATTATCATGTGAATTAAAGATGCTTCTTATGTCTAATAAGGAAGCTCCACAACTCATTCTATTCATATAGCCATTGTTTCTGTATAAATTCTAGACTCTCAGTCTGCCAGAGAGAAATGGGAGGCACTGAGGCAGGAAAAAAGGGTTTGATATGATGATTTTAATAATGGAGGGTTAGTTTCAATAAAAGGTAATGGGAACATAAATCTTACAGAAAGTAAAAGTGTTAAAGCCAACCAATAAAATAGTCTTCATCTCTCAGAAGTGTCTTATTCAGAACAAGCTTAAGTAAAGATGTAAGTTGTTATGGGATCTAAATTGCGATGGAGATTCTGTATAGTGATAGTTCTTTAATTCCAATTGAGTTTCACTAACAAGAAACATCACCTTCTATAATATAAGCACCAAAGCAAATCTTCTGAAATAGCAAAATCTGCTTGCATGTTTTAAATGAATGATGCATTTCCAGATTTTGGACCAAACTCTGCCATGTCCAGGTGCAGAATGGACTTCAACTCTGTGTCCTAGTTAGTTTTCTTACTGAGAGCGGTACTACAGTCCTTAGCATGAGGGCTCCTTCAGGAACATATGGACCTACTTTGCAGATGTACAACTAGGCTCCAAGAGGCAAACTCTGGGGTTCCTTTTGAACTGCTACTCCTATGTTAGGATACTTTAATACCAACCAGTTTATCACCCCTCAAATTCAATGGGTTGAGTATCTTGTGTTTTGTCCTGCTCAGTGAGTACTAGGGGCCATTGGGAAAAAAAACAAAAACAAGGGCAAGAGTAAGAAGTCAGCAGCTCTGACACTATCAGTAAACTAATGTTGGAGCTTTCAATCAGTTTATTTAATTCAAGCCAGAAATGGTTGCCTGATGTTTGTTTAGAACTGCAGATCATTGGCTGAAAGTCTGTTTGTATAGGACTCAGATGACACTAACAATTTGGAGAAATCAATTGGAAGATATGGCAATGAGTCTGATGCTCTTTTAGAAGATATATGCTCACCCACTCATGATAATTTGGTAAAGTGGCACCATTACAGGATTTTTACACCCCACTAGATGATGTACAACAATCATATCTGGACAAGATATTTTTTTCATCCTCTGGCCAGAAGATGTGACTATTTCTTTTGACTATAGAGTTTGTTCCTTTTCCATGCTTCTCTCCCTTCAAAATCAAATGTATTTAATGTATTCTTTTTGAACTACATTTAAATAAACCTTAAGTTAGTTTATAAGTGTTCAGTTTGGTTATTTAGCAGAATCTCTCATTTGGAGCAACTGAGACAAATGGTCTCTGGTCAACAGTGATGCCTCCTTCTGTGCTGAGTTCACAATATGGCATTTTAATTGAGAAAGGGTCTAAATGATTTGAGACATGGCTGTTTGTTAGTCTGCCTCTCTCTCCATGTTATACTGTCAGTAGCATGATACTGGAGTGGGGAGGGGGCAGGGCAGCAGCCCTAAGCACTGCTTTGGGGGTAAGGGGGCCATTGGCATGACAGCTAGAGCTGCCCTGTGCACAGCCACTGTCCAGGGTGTAGAGTACGGACAGTAGCACTAATTACAGTGCATTAAGATAGTATCTGTCATTACAGGTACTAACTTAATGTGTTGTAATTACAGGGCATTAATGAACATGTAGACACTCCCAATGTGGAGCTAATTAGGCAAGACGGCAGTGTTTCATGTAGATGCACCCCCAACGTAGCAAATTGTTGCTTTTGTGAAGTTTGAGAGATCCTGGCGGGAGTAGTAACTTTTGTTTTATATAGTTTCGGGTCAACAGTGAGCAGTTTCATGAATATTTGACTGACTAGCAGTACATAAATAATATCCCAAAATAATGTTCTTTACAGTAGGGGTGTCAAACTTACCCTGTTCCCTGGGGCAGATCCAGTGTGTCACAGGCTGGATCCATGTGGAAAGCAATGGAAGTGGCCAATGTCTGTGATGGAGGTGGGCCAAGTGGCTGCAGGGTGAGCACGTTTGGGCCAGCACAGCTCTTGCTCATTGCCCCTCTGCTAACAGCCATGTTCTGGGAGCCCAGAGTCTGCAGCAGGCCCCATACTGTTAGTCCTGCCCCCAAATTCCCCGACCCAACAGCATTATTCAGCACTGTTTATTGAGGGAAAAACTCTCTCTGTAATGTCAATTTCATGACTGTTGCCCTGGCAGACGCCTGGCAAACCTTCATCTGATACAGAAGGTGTACTTTTAAGATTCTAGTATATTCAGAAGGTTTTTTTAATGCTGTGGTTCCTTGTACAGGCTTGAACTGAATCCTGAAAATTTAATATTTAGATACTGTAACACCTTGAAACCCAGCACCAAGAGAGAGGGAAAGATGTCAGGAGATTCCACAAATTATGGATAAGTGTCCTGAATAAATTAGCATATTAAAAACTTAATTTGGAAACAAAATAGTATCAAGGTTTGTACGCTACCTAAAAAGATACAATTTTTAGTTGTGAGTTAGGTTAACTGTTTTCATCCAAGTCTTGCACAGAAAATATTGAACAAAGGTCTAATAAGCTAATGAATCAGAAAAAAAAAACAATCGGAACATTGTGGAAAAAATATAAACAATAAAAAAAGAAAAATATCTGAAGACTGAAAGAGAAATACTTGAATGCCCTGAGGCATTATATTTTAGCAGATGATCAACCTTTGTGAGAGAGATGAAACAAAATCTTCAGCAGTCAGTCAATGCAAGATAACAGCACAAATGGAAATCTCAGAGGAAGGAGTAATTTCCTTTACAATCAATATATTTTTCAAGTCATAACCATTTACAGGAGATATGAAATAAGGAAACCAGAGAAGCCACATATCCTGTTAATAGAGCTCCCTATCAAAAAGCAAAAACTCAGTGTGAAAAAAGGCCAATTTTAAATGGACTTTCCTCATGGCCAAAAAAAGAAAAAGGCAATTGAATAGGATGGTATATAAAACACCAAGTACAAAAAGTAAATAAGGGTTGAAATTGTTTGTTTGTGAAACCATGCTTCTAAAGCTCTTGTCACAATGGGCTATTAATAGTTAAAAGACAGAACCTCTGTGAGGAACAATGTCTTTCAATAGAGGTGGCAGTAAATGAAAAAAAACTGCAAGAATTAAACAGGACACAGTGTTAAAATCGGCTTTAGCATACACAGAGACTTCTGAAAGCAGTTTGGCTAACCGCATGTTTACTTCAGTAAAACAAATAATAATGAGATCAGATTTGGTTACTCTCTTTTCTGCGATAAATGCCTGTACTGACCATCCAAAATAAGACAAACTGTCAATGAGCATTAAAAGAGAATGAATGATGTTACAGCTTTGCAGTAGACAATCAGATTTTGATTTGCAGATGGCAAACAACAGTCTTTCTCTCTCTCTCTCAGATCAGAACCAATCAGCCAAACAAGAACATGGTCAAAATTAATTGGCTGTAGTGGGAATCTGAGGATTGCAGGAAGGAAAATATCAGCAATGTTAGAAGCAAATATTCATGAGACTTTGAGACTGTGCAATGCTGGTCAAAAAGAAAAGGAAATATTAGTCTAAAAAAGAACAAATAATGTTGGCAGGGCCAGATGGGATGTACCCTAGGGTACTGAAGGAATTGGCTGACATCATTTTGGAGCCACTGGCTATCCTTTTTGAGAACTCATGGAGGCTGGGTGATTGGATTTGCCCTTTTCCCAGTAATTGGTAAAGGGCAAATAAAGTGCTCACCTTTAAGAAAGGGAAGAAGGGGGATATAGGGAATGACAAACCAGTCAGCCTGACCTTGATACTAGGATATAGGGAAGATCATGGAGCAGGTCCTCAAGGAATATACCAGGAAATACTTAGAGGAGCATAAGGTAGTCAGGAAGAGCCAGCATGGGTTCACCAAGAGCAAGTCATACCTGACCAATCTGCTTTCCTTTATGATAAAGTGACAGCGTCTGTGGATGGGAAGAGAGCAGTGGATGTGATGTACCTCAACTTTATCAAGGCTTTTGACACCATCTCCCATGCCATTCTCATTAACAAGAATACAGACTAGATGAAAAGTATTGTAAGGTGGACACACAACTGATTGAATTATGGTGCTCAAAAAGTAGCCATCAATGGCTCAATGTCCAATTGGGAGGAAGTACCGAATAGGTTTCCCCAGGGGTCTGTCCTGGTCTGGTATTGTTTAACATCTTCATTAATGATTTGGACTATGGGTTTGAGTGCATGGTTAGCAAATTAGTGGATGACACTGTGGCAGGGCACTGTTGGTTCCTGCCACTTTAAGGGCTGTCAAGTAGCCAGCAGGTGCTTGATTGCACCGGTCATTTTAGAACCATTGCTGCCTATATAAAGAGAGTAGTTCACTGCTGGCAGTGAGGTGGAAACATTGTCTGGCTGAACTGCTGAATGGAACATCTGCAGGTAGGAATAGAAGGCTCTTGATCCTGGGCATGGCCTAAAACTGCACCCTGCTGGGAGTGGGTAGCCTGGTGGGGCTCCCAGTGGCACAGGAGCCCCAGGAAATACCAGGCCAGTTACCACCTCAGTGGAAGTCAGACTGGGATGCCTCAATAACCCCTAGCTTCCACATCACTGTGGGTAGAAGTTGGGGCCAGGCATGGCTAAGGCCACCTGAGCCTCCACTGGAGAGGGAAGCCCCATAGCCCTGGTGAGGGGGTAGATGTGGAGCCCCTGCAAAGGTAGACACCAGTGAGGGGGTGGAAGTGGAACCCCAGAGGGGGGGAACCAGAGGGCTGGGAGCCCAGTGTGTGTGTGTGTGTGTGTGTGTGTGTGTGTGTGTAGTTGCCCTGGGAGGGACCAGGGGAAGCTTGGCCCAGGTCGGGTAATTGGCTGGCCACTACTCTGGTGAGGGTCACAGGAGAGGCCCAAAAGAAGGTACGTCTGCCATCCAAGGTGTGCGCTAGATAAAGGCTATGGCCTAAGGGGGGTGCTCCAAGAGGGAGCAGGAAGGTATAAGTTGTCAATGCGTGAAAGAGACCCTGTGAGAGGGGGTGGAGCATGAGAGGCCCTAGTGAGAGGAGGGCAGTATGAGTGTGTGTATGAGCGAGGCCTGACAATGAGGGCTAACCTTGCTCTGACTGTAGGCTGGGAGCAATGTGTTACCTGGATGCCATCTGCAAGGCTTGAGCTGTGGTGTAGGGGAGGATAGGAGCCTCAGAGAGCGCCCCCTGGCATTGGGGCAAGAATGGGCAGCCTGTCACCTAATTAGAACCAATTATGAACCAACAAGGCATGGCAGGTGAGTGAGGCGGGCGGTTAGCCCAGGAACAGGTGGGCGGGCCAATGGTGGACTGGCCCTGAGAAGGCACCCTGTTACAGACACCATTTTGTTTGGAGTTGCAGATACTTCCAAGAGTAGGGCTAAGATCCAGAATGACCTCAATAGACGGGATAAATGCCCCACAATCAATCAGATGAGTTTGAACAAGGACACACTTATTCAATTGCACTACACTTTGGATGGAATAATTTCATGTACAAATACAGATATGGCAAATGAGTGGCTAGACTGCAATACAGCAGAGAAGGAGCTGGGGGCTACAGTGGATCATAAACTGAATATGAGCCAACAGTGTGCTCTTTTTGCAAAAAAAGGCCAACAGCATATTGGGGTTGTAATAACAGGAGTGTCATTTGCAAATTAAGGGAATTGTTTCTTTCACTGTATTCAGCCCTTGTGAGACCTCAGCTGGAGCATTGTGTCTGGTTTTGGCCCTACATTTTAAGAAGAATGTGGACAGATGGGAAAGAGCTCAGTGCAGAGTGGCAAAAATGATTAGGTGATCAGAGCCCAGGATGCAAGACTTATGAGAAAAGGATGAGAAAGCTAGTGCTATTTAGTCTGGTGAAGAGAAGACTGAGAGGGGATTTGATAACTGTTTTGTAATACCTCAATGGTGATTACAGAGAGGATGGAGATAGACTATTCTCTGGGGCTACAGGCTACAGAACTAGGAAGAATGACCTCAAGCTCCAGCAGAGGAATTTCAAAGTGGAGATTATGAGGATAGTCAAGTATCGGAACCAGCTACCTTGAGAAACTGTGGAATCTCCATCTTTGAAAGTTTTCAAGAGCAGGTTAGACAAAACACTTGACTGGGATTGTTTAGTTAGGGATGATCCTGCCTTAAGTAGGGGGATGGGCTGGAGGTCCCTTTCAGCCCTACTTTCCTATGACTGTATGAATAACAAAGATAAGTAGTTTGATTCAGATCTCACAAGGGAAATTTAGGATTGCTCCACCTAGATATGACAGAAGAGTTTGTTCTTTTGGTACTTTGTAGATCCTGAAAAGGGTATATTCTGGAAGGGATGAAAGAGTTTGTTTCTTTGTATTTATTTTTGGCTTGAAGTACCCCAGGAAAGGGTGGGACACTTATGTGACCTACCTAAAGGCTGACAGGTATTCATATTGGCTTGACTACCTGAAAGATCAGGGCAAAAAGAAGAGAAGCACTGTCCTTATGCACTGTCTGTAGGGGGGGCCTAGCTTATCCAAGCAGGGACTGGAAAACAGGAAGGGATGCTTAGGCAGGGAATGGCTAAAATGCCACTGAAAATCTACTTAGTACAAGACAGATTTAAAGGAGTTGAATCTTCTCCAGGTAGTAAACAATAACCTTGTCAGTGGATTCATAAATGCATTTCAGAAACAAACCAAATAAATGTTTTTTCTAGCAGAAATGCTACAAGTACTATACATGACATTCTGATAATGACCTAGGAAAACAAGCAGTAGCACATCTTATGAGGGACATCCAACTTGTCTTTTGATAGTGCACTTTGCTTCCCTACCCATAATATTGCTATTATGGTTGTAAATGCTTTAGTCCACTAATTGAAAAAAATGCTGACTACTAATTGAAAAAAAAGTACAATCATACATATACAGATCAGAAAGTTGGCAATTCTTGGGTCACAAAAGGATTTATGTCCTGCAGTGCTGTGGAAGGAGGAGGTAGTATTATTTATTGCTGGCCTTTTGTTACCCAACAGCTCAGAAATTAGAGTGCACACCTAGGATTTGAGTTTAATCCTATCCTCTACTTCAGGAGATTTGAATCTGCAATTTTTTTTCCCAGGGAAAGCTCTAACTTGCAAACTAAAGGTTATTCTGGAATGGGGCTTTCTCAAGCCATCCAAAGATGAGTCATCCCTTGTCTATCTAGCATGCAGCATGTGATGCTGCATGCCATATCTCAAAGCTGTTCAGGCAAGATTGCAATCTGTCTCTTCCTGGGAAGACAAAATATGTGTACATTGGTAAAAACCTCCGCCTACCTCTTTCCTTGCTGGGTGGAAAGACTCAGCCTGCAAGAGGGTCCTGTTTCTTCCCTCCTCATTTTGGGAAAATAGTGATGGGTGTCTCTTTGCTAGGTTGAATGTGGGAGCAGAGGGCTTTCTACAAGTGAAAAATACCTTGGAATTTGTGGTGGTCCAGGTCCACAGAACTGCCAACCATTCCTACTTTATTTTTTGGGATATCTTGTCCAGATTTGATGGCATTATTTCAATTAACAAGGAGGACCATCATTTCCCCCTCTGTTTGATAGACCTATCAGCAGTGTACCTCTTAGGTCTTCATAATATTTGAGCAGGCATAGGAGATCATGCCAGGAATTATTTAGGACTGGGGCCGTATGCAGTGGCCGTTTCATCTCAGGCTTCAACAAGAAGTATCTGGCCTTTCCATTTCAGTGGAGGACTCAAGGCCAGGCTAATTGTCGATGCTTACCTCTTTCCTATAATTCTTCTGACTCCTTGAGTGTTGTACAAAAGGTGAGGTAGGACTCCGCATGACTAATCACGCTGGCTCCAGTTTAAAGAGTATGTTCTGATTATCAGACCTTCTGCATTTGTCTGTGAGGAGTCTAGGACTTTATTAGCGCTCCCAGTCCTACTCTCTGAGATTGGAGGGAGTATACTTCATTCAGAACTATATACCCTGGGTGCTGGATATTTCTCAATGATGGAGTGATCCCATTCATCTCCTGCATCCTAATGCTATCTCAGCAAACCATTACCTATGGAAGATTGTTGGTCTGTTTTCTTCCACCCAAGAGATTTGAATATCCTTAGGTGCCTTGACCAAGGTATTTCCTCTTGTGTGAGATCCAGTCCCTTAGTATCTGATCCCTGGAGGGCCCACTGTTTGAAATGGTGGCCATTTTTTTGCTACTCCATCTGTCAGTTAAGATAATCTTCTTGGTGGCTATCCCTTCAGCAAGAATGGTGGGTGAGATTCAGGCACTGATGACAGGTTCCCCCTGTTCTATGCTTTATGCAAATGAGGTCTTTCAATAGATTAGTCAAAGTTTCCAAGTGATTTGGTCTTAGTCAGCAGATACACTGGTTTTCTTCCCAAAATCTCACACTTTGAAAGCTGAAGTATCTTGATATATGACTGATGGGAAGACAGGCTTGTCCTTCTTATCTATACAGGACTAGGCCTTCCTCGTCTAGCACTTTAGGCCCCTATATCTTTTTTGCAGATTTATCTTTTAGTCTAGAAGAGCACCTAAAACACTCTATAACTATATTTCCCTATTGATGCTCAGGTGCCATGCTGCTCTTTGGTAGCCTTTTTAGGTAAGGGGGAAACAACTAGTGAATACATTGCCTTCAGGAACTTTACAGAAAGTGGAGTTAAATCCATGTTATTTTTAGTTCATCTTTTGTCCTGAGCAACTATTGTTATTTGGCTTTACTTTTGTATGATGCGCAAGTGCAATATTGTTGAGCAGATAAAGAATATTGCATTATAATCTAGTGATACTTCCAGCTCAATGTGATTGTTACATATACTCACTAGCCTAATAAATTAAGTTCCTGTGATCATTAGTAGTGGACTTATTTGCATTAAGAAATTTGGTATGTTTTACTTTACATTTTTCCTACCTCTTCTCAACTGAGCAGGTGACCATGTGACACACCTGATTAATTACTTTTATTTCTTGGCTGCTTAGATATAAACCTAACCAAAGTAATAAAGAGAGAACCAATGAATTCATGAATATAGCATATTTTTAACAATCAAAGGAATATTTTTATTAGGATAGTAGGGGTATGTGAGAACTGAGAAGTATTTGGTGGGTACTTGAAAGTGTCAGCCTAAAGCACCACTGAATATAATATGACATTATTTATTTGCTCTTTTCTTTCTTTTTTTGTTTTCTTTGCATGTTGAGAAGTACATTTAGAACCTCAGTTGTTTGAAATCATAAGGTAATCTCGACAAGAAAAAAGGATTGTATAAGCTCTTTCCAGCGAGCCTTATGAAGTACAGGTAAGAACATTTTGAGAAAAATGGCACAAATAAATATCTAAATGTTTAACCATCAATATCTCCTAGGAAAATAATCTCCCAAGAAATAAACTGCTTCAAGACTGACCTGTACATAGCTAGATCAAACTCCTATCGTATAGTGTTTTCTAAATAAAACTGCATTTCTAACAGTTTTATTTTAGTTTCAAGAACTCTAATTGACTTTGTAAACCATTTTTCCTTTGAGTTAAGACCAAAAAGGTAGAGATCTCTTTGATCAGTGCCTGTGAGGTTTCCAAGAGAACATGTGCTATAGTCCCATGGGCAGTATTATCATGTGAATTAAAGATGCTTCTTATGTCTAATAAGGAAGCTCCACAACTCATTCTATTCATATAGCCATTGTTTCTGTATAAATTCTAGACTCTCAGTCTGCCAGAGAGAAATGGGAGGCACTGAGGCAGGAAAAAAGGGTTTGATATGATGATTTTAATAATGGAGGGTTAGTTTCAATAAAAGGTAATGGGAACATAAATCTTACAGAAAGTAAAAGTGTTAAAGCCAACCAATAAAATAGTCTTCATCTCTCAGAAGTGTCTTATTCAGAACAAGCTTAAGTAAAGATGTAAGTTGTTATGGGATCTAAATTGCGATGGAGATTCTGTATAGTGATAGTTCTTTAATTCCAATTGAGTTTCACTAACAAGAAACATCACCTTCTATAATATAAGCACCAAAGCAAATCTTCTGAAATAGCAAAATCTGCTTGCATGTTTTAAATGAATGATGCATTTCCAGATTTTGGACCAAACTCTGCCATGTCCAGGTGCAGAATGGACTTCAACTCTGTGTCCTAGTTAGTTTTCTTACTGAGAGCGGTACTACAGTCCTTAGCATGAGGGCTCCTTCAGGAACATATGGACCTACTTTGCAGATGTACAACTAGGCTCCAAGAGGCAAACTCTGGGGTTCCTTTTGAACTGCTACTCCTATGTTAGGATACTTTAATACCAACCAGTTTATCACCCCTCAAATTCAATGGGTTGAGTATCTTGTGTTTTGTCCTGCTCAGTGAGTACTAGGGGCCATTGGGAAAAAAAACAAAAACAAGGGCAAGAGTAAGAAGTCAGCAGCTCTGACACTATCAGTAAACTAATGTTGGAGCTTTCAATCAGTTTATTTAATTCAAGCCAGAAATGGTTGCCTGATGTTTGTTTAGAACTGCAGATCATTGGCTGAAAGTCTGTTTGTATAGGACTCAGATGACACTAACAATTTGGAGAAATCAATTGGAAGATATGGCAATGAGTCTGATGCTCTTTTAGAAGATATATGCTCACCCACTCATGATAATTTGGTAAAGTGGCACCATTACAGGATTTTTACACCCCACTAGATGATGTACAACAATCATATCTGGACAAGATATTTTTTTCATCCTCTGGCCAGAAGATGTGACTATTTCTTTTGACTATAGAGTTTGTTCCTTTTCCATGCTTCTCTCCCTTCAAAATCAAATGTATTTAATGTATTCTTTTTGAACTACATTTAAATAAACCTTAAGTTAGTTTATAAGTGTTCAGTTTGGTTATTTAGCAGAATCTCTCATTTGGAGCAACTGAGACAAATGGTCTCTGGTCAACAGTGATGCCTCCTTCTGTGCTGAGTTCACAATATGGCATTTTAATTGAGAAAGGGTCTAAATGATTTGAGACATGGCTGTTTGTTAGTCTGCCTCTCTCTCCATGTTATACTGTCAGTAGCATGATACTGGAGTGGGGAGGGGGCAGGGCAGCAGCCCTAAGCACTGCTTTGGGGGTAAGGGGGCCATTGGCATGACAGCTAGAGCTGCCCTGTGCACAGCCACTGTCCAGGGTGTAGAGTAAGGGTGTGTGAAACGGGCCGTATTCAGTTCGGCTCAAATCGGGAACAGCGATTCGATTCGTTGATTCGAATCACTGTCCCTGATTCAACTCGGCTGAATCCGAATCTGAAGATTCGATGATGATTCAGAGAATCAATGATTCAGCCATAGACACAGGTTTAAATGCCTTTTCTACATACGGGGGGGGGCCCCCCCCCCCCCCCCCCCGCCGCGATCAGCTGCAGGGGGACCCTGGGGGTCCCCCCAGATCCAGGAGGCACCAGTCACTGAGCCAGGGAGGGGGGGTGGGGGCCCACGTGCTCCCCGGCAGTGGCCCAGAAGTGCTTCTGGTCAACTTCCAGGTCTGCTGCCAAGTGCACTGGTACCTTGAGGTATGTGAAGAAACATTTTAAGTTGTGTCTATGTCAGAATCGTCAAATCTTTCCAAATTGATTTGGAGGGTTCCGATTTGATTTGGAGAGATTAAAGGGTCTTCTGATTCAATTTGGATTTGGAGATTTGGCCACTGAATCAGGCCAAATCTCCGCTGAATTGAATCAGGGACCAAAGCTTCACATAGCCCTAGTGTAGAGCTGTTCTGCTATGCCTCTGTATGCTGTTATTGCTGTAGTTCGTAATGGGATCTGAGCTGGATCTTCCTTATTGTAGAAGAAAGGCTACAAGCCAAGTGTCTCTCCTGAAGTGACCTTCGTTGAAGTCCACCATTTTATTATAAGACAGGTTCAATGCCTGACAGGTTCAGTGCCTTAAAAATATTACAAGGCACATCTAAATATAAAGGTTTGGGGGAGGAAAGGACACTATGATGGCTTCCCAGTTTGTGAAGAAGTAAGGTGTCACTAAAGTTCTGTTTAATCTTTGGTTGCTTATTTTCTGGTTTAGGTGCTTTATATTAATGACATTTTAATTTATGTTCAAAGCCCCTACAATTGAGGATGGGTGCCTTAAAATATTTTTTATAAAGTTTCAAAATATAAATAGAAATGTGACGGTAGAGGGAAAGGAGACAATCAATTTCCAGTGATGAAGGGTGGGGTATACAGAGCTCATTATTAATCGGAGAAAGAATGCACTGCTTTCCCAAGATACTGCACTTTGCTAACAGTTACATCCTGAAGTTGCCATCCAGGGATAATCCCACAAGGACTACCAGAAGTGAACAGAACAGCAGATTCCTCCATAATTACCCTACCCCACAGTGGGCTCCATCTTGAGACAATTCTTCCCCCACCTCCACGACTGCATTCAGTAATGCCCATTGTTACTGTGTACGAGATATATAGAAGACAAGGGAAGAGAGGCCATAGATAGATGGTCAGAGATGACAGAAGAATTCATTTGGGTGAACTCCCCATTCCACTTTCAGGGCTCTCTGAGTCTAGTTCAGGAAGTGGGTCCTATGTTACTCTGCTTCCCTGCCATAAATGCAGCCTGATTCTCCTTAGGGACAGTGAAGCTAGCTAGGAGCATTCCTTGCAGAAATAATAGAAACACCCTGAGGTTGTGTGTCCTTCAGAATTTTATTTCAGTGTGTATGGAAACCACCAGTACCTCTCACATAAATGACTAGACACTGCCGTCTCATGATAATTCGGATACTACTCATGGCCAAATTCAGACTGATGATATAGAAGTTAAAAGCTCTATATATCTAGTCCCTTGGATTATTGCATAGTAAATTGGAAAAAAGACTAATTCACCTCCTCTCCAGTCTGAGTGGGCTGGCATGACACCTGGAAAAAGCATGGGTTAACCTTTCCCCCCACCTTAAATGAGCTTTCTTAGCTTAATCGGGTCTTGAATTTTATGTCCTTCCTGTTTTAAGAGCGATTCCAAATGAAAATCACTCCTAGACTAAAATTAATGACTAATCAGAGGTGGTAAAATGGTATTTTGGACACTCCCACAAAGACTGAAACAGCTCTGTTGAGAAGGGTATTGAAGTAATAAACTTGTAATAAATGTCAGCAGCAAGATATGAGCCCTTTATTGGAGAAAACTCATGTACTCTTTTTTAACAACTGAACCTGTCAGTTATACAAATGAGAATGCATATTGAGGAGAAATGAGCTATAAATCCTTTACTTCTGAGATGAATTTTTTTTATCAAACATGAAGAAATATGTTGATAAGTAAATTAGCTTGCTGGTAATAACAAAGATGGCTCCTTCTAGATAATAGCCAGCTGGGTTTGGAGCTTGAGGATGTCAAACATATAAATGTGTTAGTTTTTTTATATTGTAAACTCCTTGGTATTGGGACAGTATGTCCATTGGCATAGCACACTGTGGGCATCTTCACAGTATACCACCACTAACTGTTAAAGAACATGAGACTATAAATGGCGCCATACTGTGTCAGACCAACAGTCCATCCCTGCCAGCTCTACATACTCATGCTCCATACCATACCTTATCCTGCCCGGACACCACACATACATATACACATGCATATTCCCTGACTGTCAATTCAAGTATGAAAATATGTTATATGAAACAACTCTAAATTATTGTGTTCAAAGGAATAAAGAGAAAGCAGGGAAGATTACCTCCTAGCAGTGGCTTAAAACCTTTTCAGACTCAAGGTTGTAACACTCAAGATAACCTTTGGAAAATGCCAGCTCTTAGCTTTTCCTTGTTTCTTGACTACAGAAATATTGTAGAAAAAATCTTCTGTTACAAAGAGTTCAGAAAGACAACGACAGGTTAGGAAGCTTCTTATCCTCTGGATTTCTATTTGAAATCTTTGGGTTTATTTCATGAATTGTATAGGTATTTACACACCTAACAGTTGCATGGTACCCTAAAAAGGATCTGTCAACTCCCTGGTTGAGCACTACATTACAGCTATACTTAATGAGAACCATTACAGATCCCTTTGAGGTTAAGATGGGAGCTAAGCAAGGCTATGGTGATATTCTTGATATTCCTTACTGCAATGCTACATCTGACTTCCAACAAGCTTCTAGTTAGAGTGGCGCTAAACTACCAAATGGATGGTAAAGTGTTTAATCTCAGCTGACCCAGAAGCAAAACCAAGACCATTCTGACTTCAATCGTTGAGCTCCAGTATGCTGATGATGCTGTAGTGTGTGCTCACTTCCTTCAAACAATTGTTGATGTCTTTACCAAGGCATACAAAAAATGGGACACTAAACATTCAGAAGATTAAGATCCTCCAGCAACAAGCTCTTAATGAGTAGTCCCCAGCTCTGGTAATTCACATTTATGATGAGACTCTGGAGAATGTTGAGTATTTCCTGTACCTTGGAAGCCATCTCTCATAGAAAGCTAATATCAATGAAGAAATCCAACTTCGCCTCAAATGTGCAAGTGCAGTCTTCGGATGTCTTAGGAAACGAATATTTGATGATTGTGACATCAGATTCAAAACCAAGCTCATGGCTTATCAAGCAGTCGTGATCCCCATCTTACTGTATGGAGCTGAGATGTGGAAAATGTACAGGAAACACCTCAAGTTGCTGGAGAAGTACCATCAACACTGCCTAGGGAAGATCCTTTGAATTCAGTGGGAAGACAAACACACGGACATTAGCATCCTCTCGCAAGCAAACACCATGAGCATCAAGGCAAGGATCATTCAACATCAACATTTCTGGCCCAGCTATATCATCCAGATTTGATTCAAGACTCCCAAAGCAAGTTTTATTCTTCCAGCTCAGTCAAGGTGTATGCTCAAGAGGAGGGCAGAAAAAGTGCTTCAAGGACGTCCTCAAGGCCAACCTGAAAAAATTCAATATCAACATCAGCTCATGGGAAGCTGGCACCCAGGCTGCCCCAAATGGAGGAAGAGTTTGCTGCAAGGATCTCAATATTTTGAAACCTCATGACAACAACAGATGGAAAAGGGGGAACAGCAGAAACAGCGTCTTTCTGACTGAATCAGGAATCCAGAGTCATCTATCCCACACGGAAACATACTTGAGTTGCAATAAAATGTGTCAATCCTGGATTGGCCTTGTCAGCCATCTTTGGACCTACAGATAAGACAATCAAGAAAGATAATCATCCTTGACTTCGAGGGATTGCTAATGATAACTTAATGAGAACCACAGGGGCCAGTTTGCTCTTTGGAGGACGTGCATGGGTTACTACTCCTGACTCTGGTTTATGTTATATGACAATTTGGCCCTTAATATGTTCTTTAATAGTGACTTTTAGTAGGACGTGGATCTGGGTTCACTAAAGCCTAAGATTCTGTTGTTTTGATGCATGACTACAGAGAACACCCCACATTCAATATACTGGCTGAAGCTCAATTATACAGTCATATGGGTAGCAAATTGGCTTAAGAGTCATACCCAGAGAGTGGTGGTGGATGGGTCAGTATTGACCTGGAAAGATGTGGGCAGTGGGATCCCCAAGGCCCAGTCCTTGGGCCTGTACTGTTCAGTATCTTCATCAGCAACCTGGATGAGGATGTGGAAAGCACTCTGTCCAAATTTGTAGACGACACCAAACTATGGGGCAAAGTACTGATGGGAAGAAACCAATTCCAGGTGGACCTGGACAGGTTAGAGAAGTGGGCAGAGAACAATAGGATGCAGTTCAACAAGGACAAGTGCAAGGTGCTGCACCTAGGGTGAGGATATCACCAGCACACCTATAGGCTGGGGGATGACCTCCTTAGCAGCACAGTGGCAGAAAGAGATCTCGGAGTTGTTGTGAACTCCAAGATGAACATGAGTCATCAATGTGATGAAGTAATTAGCAGAGCTAACTGCAGTTGGTCATGCATTAGTAGGTGCATCATGAACAGATCCAGGAAAGTGATGCTTCCCCTCTATGCAGCACTGGTCAGGCTGCAGCTGGAGTACTGCATCCAATTCTGTGTGCCACAATTCAAGAGGGATGTGGACAACCTTGAGAGGGTCCAGAGGAGGGCCACTGGTATGGTAAGAGGCCTGCAGGGAAGGCCCTATGAGAAAAGGCTGAGGGACCTGGACTTTTTCAGCCTCCGCAAGAGAAGGCTGAGGGGGGATCTTGTGGCAGTATACAAATTCACAGACGGGACTGGACAGCAGGGAATAGGAGATGCTCTGTTTACCAAAGCACCCATTGGAATAACCAGGAACAACGGCCACAAGCTGATAGAGAGTAGATTTAGGTTGGACATCAGAAAGAACTTCTTCACAGTTCGAGTTGCCACAATCTGGAACAGGCTTCCAAGGGAGATGGTGCTGTTCCTTACCTTAGGGGTCTTCAAGAGACTTGACAAGCACCTGGCTGGGGTCACATGACCCCAGCACTTTTTCCTGCCACGGGCAGGGGGTCGGACTCGATGATCCACCAAGATCCCTTCCAACCGTAGCATCTATGAATCAACTGCAACTGTATTTAAAACTTCTGTTGATTTTATGCATCTTTCAAAGCTTAATTTATCAAGTAGATCTGGTAGTTTAAAGAATCATCTACCAAGTTAGACAGGCATTTAGACTAGCCAAGAAACACTGTTCTTTAACTGATTGAATCAAAACAGAATAGAGTCCATTTTAAAAAGGATTTTGATGGAAATGGAAAACCAGTAGATAAATATTAGCTAGACTATTTGATCAGTTTCCAGAAGCTTGAGCTTTACTTTTTACAGGTAATGAAATTGAGATTCGTGTGGTTGAAGCAGTGTACAAGACAAAAGGAGAAAAAAATCTCAAGATATTAAATTGCTATAAATCATCAGAACCTGATGGTGTTCATCTAAAAGTCTTGAATAAACCTAAGCTTAAAGTAGATGAACTCCTGCCAAATGTGTAATTTATCATTACACACAGCTCCTATATCCGAAGAGAAGAGTAAGTATCATTGCCTGTCTTACAGAGGGTGCTAAATTTAATGGTCAACAGACAAATGGAGTAACAGGTATAAGGTATTTCAATGCAAAGGTTTCATAACACTCTAGCATGATGTGGAAATTTATCTTGAAAGGCATCAAATTTCTTTGTTTAAAAAGTCACATCTCTGACTGTAATAGCACGTTGTGTAAAAAAATCAGAGAAATTGTGGAATTAATAAGCATCATCAGCAATTGCTTTAATATTAATGATAGCTCAAGAGATAGATGTATTGTTAAAGATGGCCATCTGTAATTCTGCATCTACATACATATTTTTAATTACCATTATTATATAGGTAGAATAGCCCTTGGTAATATTACCTAATAGTGATGAATGAGTTGTACTGAAATGCAAAATACATGCAATAATTGTCAATCTGTTATCTGTTAGCCCATTTTATTTCTGTTGGTTGGCAAGAGAGTTTTATATTTTGTATAATTACTGAAATAAATTTGTGATGACTATGAACTGGTGTTCTTTCCACTTTGCATAAGATTATATACAATCCAATAACCTATTTCATTAAGTATAGATAAGTGAAATAAAAATAAATAAAAAAAATAAGTGATGGAAGCTCTAAGAATTGTAGATTGACTTGCAGCATTTTGCAAAATGCTTATATAGAAGTAGAGTGTGTGAAATATTAAGCCAAATGCATGAACATTACCTTTCTTTTAAATAGCTCACTGTAGTGTTCTAGAAACATGCCAAATATTAAAGAAGGTGTACAGTTTTCACCTTCAAGAGCTATTCAGTTCAAATCCATGCAGTTTAGCAGATAAGTGTTTATGCTAGTTATGCCATCACTCATTTACTTGCTCATGGCCAGTCTAAATCTAACAGCAGCTTTGAAACTTAACAGGTTAATGCAATGCCCCATAATGTTCTGTGTAGGGAGTGCCCAAAAAGCATGTATTATGAATTTTCCCTGTGAATATTATTCTAGTGCTAGCTCTTAAGTGGGTTTACCTTTTTGTGGTGAACTATAGACCCACTAGAGCAGGTACTGTTCTGTTTATGTGAGTCTTAATTTTGAAGTATTTTATAACCAATGCTGGATATATTGTCCAAATCTGTATCTGTTCTGTGATTTTTTTCTGTTTTAGTTTTAAATGTTAAGCCTTTCATGAAAACATTATTGAAAAAAGGAGAATATTCCTGGAATTGTTGTAATACCTTTCTATAAATAATTCCCAACCTTGGTACTGTGTTCCATGTTGGTCATCTTATCTCAAAGGGTGTCGGAAAAGGGTGACAAATACTGAGTGGGCTTCCATGGCATGGTAGAAGATGCTGCTGGCAGCTGGCATGACTTTCTGACATCATTCCCTCTGAAGTCATTTCGATTTGTATATGTTCAAGAGCTTTGAAGATCGGACCACTGTAGAGTTGAGAAGGAAAAGAAAAGATTTGGTACTACACATAATATAACAAATGGAGATAGCTGAGATAGCTGATTAAGATCAACTGTTTATTATAACCAAAAATGTGTATTATTTTAATTTAAATAGTGTTAAGTTTATAACAGAAATAAGAAATACCTCTTAGGTACCCTTTCAATAATCTTTGGAAATCAGTACATCAGGAAATTACTGAAAGTATATAGCTTAGTAAAATATTGGGATTTAAGATTTACACGAGTTAAAATAGCATTTGTAATTGGGTAAATATAGAGGAAAATTGTAATGGCAAGCTAAGCCTCCTGAATTAAGGCTGTAGAGGACTGCTAGTTATGGCAAGAAAAAAAATATTTTTCTGATTCAATATTACAAGATTAGGTTTGTTACAGTGGGTGTTTTTTACCTCATCCTTCTAAACGTATGACATTGGTAACTACTATTTGTAGGATCAGAGCTCATTGAATCATTTGGGCTTTGAATGTTACTACATTTTTGGATTATTTGTTATTTTTTTTAAGACACAATTTCAGCAACTCTAAACAAGATGCCACACTCTATGGACACTGCCTTTTCGAGTATGTTTACTGCTTAAAATATGTTTATATTTGATAATGTTGAAACTGAGTAGGAAAATGATGTGCTGCATACATATACAGCAATATTCATTTCAGCATCTTAATGCACTTTGCAAGGAAAAAGTTACTTTTTATAACAAGCAGCTAAGATAAGAAAACTGCAATAGAGAGGAATTAAATGACTTGCCCAGCCTGAGTATAGAATACAATCCCTGCCTTATAGTCAATCTTGCATTCTAAGCATTTGACTATGGTCTCTCCTTAAGTTATGGCATGTATAATATACAGTAAACAAATGACTGGTTTTCTGTTGTATTTATATTTCAAGCAATACATACACTCAACATGCTTTAGATCAATGCAATAGATGTTTCTACAACACTACCCATTTTGACAATATGCCTGGAAAAAATATATAATGATCCCTAACTGTTGAAAACATTTTATTTTAGAATTTTATTGGTAAATACTTACATAATGTTTTATTTGGAGTGACAAAACCATAATAGATTAGTAAGAAAAATATTAAGAAATTCCTCACCCTGGTATCAGCTGCCAGACAAAGCATATCTTTACTGTCAAAAAATATGTTCTTTTATACTGACATAACTAATTTGATTTAGCTATCTTTGAAAGATAACAAAACATGCAATAGTTTCTCTCTTTAAATCTAATAACTAGAATGAATTAAAGTTCTAGACTACAAATTAATCTGTGAGAATGAACAACTGGGATCCAAAGATCTTGGGAATACTGGGGATCTGGCTCCTGCATTGACACTGAAAGTCTTAGCAGGTATGTAAGAATGCCAAAGCACTGAGTTGTCAGCAGAAACTATATGGCTGGATTAGATCAGGCCATATTTTTAGGGTTAATGCTTGATTAGACAAATCAGTCAGCCAAAACAATTGTTAAAAACCTAACAGATTCTGTTAATCAGAATTGGTATTACCGTAAAAGTACTGTATTTATACCACATACCTCCAAACAAGACATATACCTTGTTTGGGGAAAGCAGAATGAAGGAAAAAAATCTTTTTAAACAAACTGCTCAGAACTACTTTTGTCATTTAAGACTCGCTCAAATTTTCAATACCTAATTTTCAGGAAAAAATGAGTGGCATGCAAATAAGGTAGTTAACATATAGGGTTAAATTCTTCAGCTACTGAAAGTCAGCATAAATTCATTGAGTCCCATGGAGTTAAGGATTGGGTCTGTTATGAAGATATCTAATTTAATTATGTGAGCTTAGTACAGTAGTTGTCCTCCTGTGTTCCTACCTTCTTGCATATTGTCACCTGCTAATCAAACATCAACAAACAAAACAATTAAGAAATCACATGCGAGGAAGACTCATAGTTTCATAGTAGCTAGGGTCAAGAGGGACCTGAACAGATCATCTAGCCTGACCCCCTGCCACAGGCAGGAATGAATGCTGGGTTCACAAGACCCCAGACAAGTGATCATCTAACTTCTTTTTGAATTTACCCAAGGTAGGGGTGAGGACCACTTCTCTAGGAAGCTGGTTCCAGATTCTGGTCACTTTAACTGTAAAATATTACCATCTCTAACCTAAACCTAGTCTCCATCAGTTTATTACCATTGTTCCTTGTCACCCCAGGTGGTGCTGGGGAGAAAAGGGCTCTTCCTATTTGCTGATGATCTCCTCTGATGAGTTTGTAGGCAGCCATCAGGTCCCCCCTCAGCTTCCTCTTGCCGAGGCTGAACAGGTTCAGGTCCCTCAGTCTCTCCTCGTAGGGCCTGTCCTGCTGCCCTCTCACCAAGCGGGTGGCCCTCCTCTGAACCCTCTCCAGGCTGGCCACATCCTTTTTAAAGTGTGGCGCCCATTACTGGACGCAGTACTCCAACTGCGGCTTGACCAATGTCGCATGGGTGGGGGGTATCACCTCTTTGGACTGGCTTGAGATGCATCTTTGGATGCCTGACAAGGTATGGCTGGCCTTGCTGGCTGCGGTCTGGCATTGGTGGCTCATGTTCATCTTGGAGTCAATAATGACTCCAAGATCCCTTTCCCCCTCTGTGCTTTCAAGAGGGGAACTCCCCAGCCTGTATGTATGCTGTGGATTCCTTCTCCCAAGGTGCAGCACCCTGCATTTATCTACATTGAACTCCATCGTATTCTCATCTGCCCACTTTTGTAGTCTGTCTGAATCTAGTTGCAGCCTCTCTCTCCCTTCAAGTGTGCCCACCTCACCCCACATCTTAGTGTCATCAGCAAACTTAGACAATGTGCTTTCAACCCCCTCGTCCAAGTCACTGATGAAGATGTTGAACAGTGTGGGCCCGAGGACTGAACCCTGGGGGACCCCACTGCTCACAACTCACCAGGCTGAGCATGACCTGTCCACCACTACTCTCTGGGTGTGCCCCATCAGCCAGTTTTTTACCCATCCACCTGTGTAGGCATCAATGCCGCAGTCACTTAATTTATTGATGAGGATGGGGTGAGAGACAGTGTCAAAGGCCTT
>NW_005842140.1:326761-330550 GCF_000455745.1 Alligator sinensis
GCACCTGGCCAGATGACCACGAATGCTCATACAGCTGGGCCAAGGGCTCCGTGATGACCCCTGCCAGCTCCCTCAACACCCTTGGGTGAAGGGCATCTGGACCTGCAGATTTAAAAATATCCAGCCCTTCCAGAAGATCCCTAACTACCTCTGCACTGACCGAAGGCCTGACAGAGCTATCCCCGAGATTGTCCCTACCTCTGGCAGGAGGGATGTCTCGGTCCCTGTTCAAGAAAAGAGGCAAAGAAACCATTAAAAATATCGTTTTTTTCATCTGGCGTAGCCACAAGTTTACCATTTGAGTCTTGCAGGGGACCTACATTGCCTGGTGCCCTCTTCTTGCTCCCAATGTACTTGAAAATGGACTTTTTGTTGTCCTTAATTCTGGACGCTAGCCTGAGTTACATCTCTGCCTTGGCCTTCCTAATAGCCCTCCTACACTCCTGGGCCGAGGAGGAGTACTCCTCCTTGGTGATAGCCCCTCCCTTCCACTGGTTGTTTCCACTGATTGCATGCCACTTTTTTGCTCTCGGGTCCTCCTGGATGCCTTTGCTGAGCCAAGGGGACTTTTTAGCACTCTTGCCTTTTTTGGTTCACATTGGGACTGACTCCCTATGAGCTCAGAGGATCCTCTCCTTAAGGAACAACCACCCATCCTAGACTCCCATCTCATTGAACCTCCAAGTCCCCAGTGTCTCCCTTACTAATCTCCTTAGCTCATTGAAGTCCGTCCTCCTGAAGTCAAGGACTTTGGCCTTACTACTTGCTTTCACCACCTGCACCAGATTCCAGCAGACAATGGTCACTAATGCCTAGGTAGTCGAGCACCCGCAGATCCCTCACCAGGTCATTGCTTGTGGCAGGGACCAAGTCCAGCAAGGGATTTCCTCTGGTGGATTATGTACCTCCTGGGTTAGGTGGAGGTCTTGTATGCAGGCTAAAAACCTATGTGAGCATTCAGACCCGGCAGACTGATCCTCCCAGCACATGTCTGGGTAGTTTAGGTCACCCAAGACAATGACATCCCTTGACCTAACTGCCTCCATAAGCTGACCGGAGAAGTTCAGGTCCAGCTCTTCCCCCTGGTTGGGTGTTCTGTAGTAAACACCCACCGTAAGGTCCCTTTCGCCATGCCCCGCTTGTAGTTTGCCCCACATTGTCTCTCCCTTTTCCTCCTCTAACCTGAAGCTAATCCTTGATGATGTGAGTTGCTCTTTGACATAGAGTGCGACCCCCCCCAACCTTTCCTCTCTGTCCTGTTCCTTCTATATAGGGTGTACCCCCAAATGCCCACTGCTCAGTCGTGGGTGGGGTCTCACCAGGTTTCTGTAAGCCTACTAAGTCTGGATTCTTACTCGCAGTCAGGAGGCACAGTTCCTCCTGCTTGCTCCCCATACTACGAGCATTGGTGTAGTACAATTTAATGGGTTGGCCTCAGCAGTATGGTTTAATGGGCTGGCCTCAATACTGATAGGACTAAGTCCTCTTCCTTCAGTCCCTTTCGGGCGCTCCACAGCTTCAGCGTGAACTAAGAGATTCGTGTTCACGGAGAGGGTGGTTCAGATGATCAGTCTGACCCGGCCTACACTTGCGATTCTTCCTTCGTTGTTCTGCAAGTGAGGTTACCTCCAAATTGGGACAGTAGGTTAGTTTTTATTGAGTGAGTTGCCGCCTTGGGCCCCTCCTACCCAAACCTGTCACTACTCCCAAATTTGGGCTTGGATCTTACTCAACAGATTTCTGCTGGGTTCAGTTTCTTTTGTTGACCATTTAATTACTTTGGGGAATTTCCTTTCTTTCCAATCTTTTCAAAGGCTCCTAGGGTTTGATTTCTCGGAATGTGGGATATTTGCTTAAGGGTCATTTTTAGGTTAACTTTGTTAAAGGCCTCTAAAGATAAAATTCAAGAGTTAAGACTTTGAGCAAAGTCAGGACCTTCCGCACGTAGGCCAAAACAATGGCCTAGATAAGAAGATGAATCTTGTCTTCTTCCTAAACTGGCTAATGGGCAACTATTACAAACTTTCAAATATTACATTCAATATGACAATTTTCGGGATGGTCTCTGTGATGTCCCAAATCCTTGCTTTGGGCATACAGCAGACCTGCTGTGACAAGGGCTCAGAGCGACAGATTGGACCATCGGTTCCCCTCTAACTCCTTCAGACATGAGATGGACTTGGGTCTTACCCAAAAAAGCAAGGTTTAGATATATCCCAGAAGTATTCTGTAAAGCTCTTCAGTCAGAAGAGAGAATAGAATTAGGAGGAAAAATGCAGCCAACTAATTAGACCCATGATCTATCTGGTCAAATACTGGAGCTGATCACAGATAATTTATTCTACACACCTATCCTATCATTTCATAAATAAATATTTAGTGAAAAAAATAATTATTTAGTTAGATTTATAGATAGTTGGTTAATATTAGTCACATAATATCATTTTCTTCTTCTATGCTGCAAATAAATTATTCAGTAATAATTTCATCACCATTGAATCTATTATCCTATAGCTAAAATAGACTTGTGAGACTTGCTGGATAATAACGAAGTAACATATTTCAAGGGGAAACTTCTTAGCACTAAGCAATTGTTATATCATGTCTTGAAGAATGTAGGTGTCTTTTAATTTTTTTTTAAACTTATCTAATGATAATAAGGCTACCTGCTTGTTTATATTGATCTTCCCAAGCATCCCACAAGCTGAGTATGGGTTGTGTAAAAAAATATTTTTTGGGATTACGTTACCATACAATTTTTGCATATCTTTATTTTTGCAACGTGAAAGGGTAAAAATGAGCTCCTAGCTGACCTTCACTATACCGCTTCATTTTTATTTTACATGTCTTGCTAATGTTGCCTTGTATTAAACTTTTCTCTAAACTACCACAATCTTCCTTTTCAACATCTCCCTTCTTTCTATGCAACTAGTAAATGTTCTTGCCCTCCTCTATACCTCTTTTCTTCATCTTTTGAGCTAGCAACAACAAAAACAGCACAGAATTGAAGGCGAGAGCAGATCATCAATGCGCATGATGACGTTGCAGCGTGCTGCTCTTTCTCAGCACAGACTCTGTTCTTTCTGATGCTTCGTCCACAGGTGCGTATTGATTACCTGCCTTCAAAAAGCTGTCTGGCGTGGTAACCAGGTCTCTTGCCCAAGGGGTTACAGTTGTTTTTAAACACCACGAGCGGCTCAACACTAACTCTGTCTTGCACGTACCCTGCTCTTTGCTTAGGCTTGTTCTCCTTCCTATGGAAACCTGGTAAAGAAGGGTTTACTCCACTTGAAGAACACACCGATGCCAGGGTAACAACATGCATCTGGGTCCATGAAGGCAGCTTTCCTTAAGCGTTGCCAGCGATAACTGTTCTTGTGGCACCGTTTAGTACCCGCCGAAGTGTTGGGGCTTAAAGCCCGCTTTATGGAAATGGGAGGCTCCTCCCACGTTTGCTCAGCTGCACGGCTGAGGGCAGGCGAAACTTGGGGGCATCCGAACCCCGAGCCTCCGGGCTTGGGCCTGCGCGTAGGCTGCCCGCCAAAAGACACTGGAAATATCTGAAGCCCCTGGTGGGGGTGGAGGACGTTTGCCAGTCATAGGCCACTTATGGTTTTGGACTGACTCATGGATTTAGACTTGATTCGGCTCCGAACACGAAGCGTTTCTTTAAAAAAAAAACCCTGTGGCGTTACTGCGTGGCCCTGCCACGCGGGCGCCTCGAAGGCTGCCTAGAGGAAACGGATGCTGACACGAAGGGCTGCCTGGGAGGAGCGGGCAGCTAAGGGA
>NW_005842140.1:330806-339724 GCF_000455745.1 Alligator sinensis
GGGTCGGGGTCGGGGTCGGAGTGCTGACGCCCCGCTGGTTTCCACGCGCTTTGTGGCGTGCCCGTGTCTTGGCCGCGCTCGGCCCCCACGGGCTGCTCCGCTCTCGGGGCAGCCGCCGAGCCGGGGCCAGCAGGGTCCCGCTCCTGGGCGGCAGCGGGGACCCGCGCCGCGGCGAGACGCTTGCGAGACTCGAGGATGCGCAGCATCGCTTTGCTGAAGGTGTGACTGATAACACCCGTCGGGGAGCAGCGCCCTGCTGCATGCGGGGATCCTTTCTGCTCAGGAGATTTGTCTGCTCCGCTCTCGGGGCAGCCGCCGAGCCGGGGCCAGCAGGGTCCCGCTCCTGGGCGGCAGCGGGGACCCGCGCCGCGGCGAGACGCTTGCGAGACTCGAGGATGCGCAGCATCGCTTTGCTGAAGGTGTGACTGATAACACCCGTCGGGGAGCAGCGCCCTGCTGCATGCGGGGATCCTTTCTGCTCAGGAGATTTGTGCCCCCTCCGTACTTGGCGGTAATAGGGTTGGGTAGAGGAAGGTCTTTAGCTAACACCTTTCTGGGACGGGCAGCGGACGCTCGCCTTGCATACTGCTTTGAAAACCTGGCTCCCTCCCTCTCCCTCCACTTCCTCTGACTTACCAAGAAGCAGGGATGGCCCCACACCCAAGCATTGGGGTTGGGGAGAAACCCTCCAACTTTCTGTCTTAAATGGAGATGTCAGTCTGAATTTGTGTGTCAAGCTCCTCTTCGGGGGTAGGTGGCTAAATGTTGTGCCGCTGCTTTAGGAAGTTGGAGGGCGTGGGAGAAGATGCTGCTGTTTCAGTGTAAAGGAGAGAGAGAGTAATTTATTTCTGTTAGTGGCGGGCCCGGACTGCACATTTCTTTAATGCACACTTCAGGTTAGGTGACCTGCTTTTTCTTTCATCCTCTACCTTGTATGGTCATTTACAGCACAGCAGAGTTAAATGCAAAGTGGGTGAAGAAATCTTCCGTTCTGAATTATTAGGCTTTTTATGCCCATTTTGTATTAATGTAAATATCCAAAGTGCAGGATAAAGGAAAAATCTCACCCAGTTGGTTTTGCATTCTGCTTTTTGATACAGCACATGATGAAGTATTCATAAAGCTGTTAGTAAAGAATGGATCTGAGCTACTCTTCCAAGGATTAGGTTAAAGCTTTTCCAAGCTAGCAGAAGATGAAATTAACTTTTAAATCTTTTGGTAATACATATTTTCTAATCTGAAATAGTAAAGGTAGAAGCAGCAGTTGGAGCTGCCATTATTTATTCTTTGTTGCAAAATAACTTGCCGAATATTTGTTTGGGTGCTTCTGAATGGACAGAGGAGAGAAATGATTAATGAGAAGAAGGCATGATCAGAATTCAAACCTGCAGGGGAAAGCAAGAAATCAGGGTAGTTTTAGCTGCTTGTCGGCTATTGCACTATCCTCAAAGAGGTATTGGCAAACATCTTCCACTTTTTCCAGGAAATCTCTTGATTTATTTGACGCTGTATTCTCCTTTAGTAGCATAGCCTAATGATGGTTCTAAATAAGCCAGAGATCTTGGAATCTGTGCACATCAGTAACATCGCTAATGAGGAGCTTTTAAAACTGTTTCGTGGGACCCTTGCTTTAACTTGCAATTCAGTGCTTTGTATCCGACTGCTCTTTAAACCAGGCCATTACTACATGTGATTTAGGATGTTATTATTTACAAAATTCCAGCTTTCAATGCTGTTAAACTAAGCAGAGCAAAACGGTAGCTGTATAGTTAGGAATAATGGGCTGTTAAGTTGTTTCAAGGTGGGGTGCCTAGGAATTAAACAGGACGTAAGTTTGGTCCCTCTGTGACTAGCTTTATGGGTTTTGAAAAATATTTCTTCATTGTGGCAGTGTTTTTAAAGATCATTTGAAAAACTGTATGCTATAGTAGCCAATGCTGCTACCCCTAAGTATGAGAGGAGTATGTCCCCAGGGATATTTTGGAAAATGTGAGTCTAGCTAAAAGTGAAAGCCGTATTAGCGAGAAACCTGACTACAAGGAACAAGTTCTCAGTTTAAGAAGCTGAGAGTTGCTGTGGTTTTATACCTGGAAATGTTAGTGAGGCAGTTTCTCTGAATTGGTCAGCAAAGTTGGAAAAAGAAATGGTTCATCCATTTCAGGCGTGAAGTGGGGGCTAGGGTTGGAATTCATTAAAAAAAATTTTTTTTTAATAAAGAAACAGTGCAATCTTTTGAATAAGTCAGTTTTTTTAACACTCAAATATGGGACTTCCAAAACTTTAGTAGAGAGACATCCAAGGTTAGACATGGCTTTGCTAGTGGCCAAAGTATTTCACATGGAAAAAGTGGGAAATCAAACCAACAGAATTCAGGAAATGTCAGTGACATTATTAGCAATCTTGCGTTTGCTCCCTTTCATAGCAGTGGTGTTTTTAAATGGCTCTGCATTTTCCTTCTGCAGGAGCCTTAAATCATGCAGTATGCAGAATCAACTATGTGGGCCTCAAGGCGTATAGCAAGTGAGACATGAATCTATAAGTTTGGGCCTATTTCTAACCTGGTAAGACCAACATATGGGGAACCATGTATGGTGGACCCTAAGTGAATGATATGTATGTGATTCATGCAGGAATTATACTACATGATACTCTGAGATGAATTTCTTTTAATATATTGTAGAGGTGCACCAATACATCAATCTGATGTCAGATTGGCACCAATATAAAGAAAATTGTCTGTACTGGAAATCAGCCTGATGTGGCCAATAAATGGCCCGTGCATGTGTGCAGCCACAGTGCAGCATGTAGGCAAAGAGGAGCACAGCCCGGCAGCTTGTAGAGTGGTGTGCAGCTGGTAAGTCTATTGTGCTGGAAGGGGAAGGGGGAGGGAAGTGATGTGCGGGGGGACAGATGAAGGCCCCCATGGTGAGAAAGGGAGTAGGGCTCAGGAAGGTTCTACCTGGGCAGGGCAGGGCATGGGACAGAGCCGCGGGTGGGGGGACAGCTCCTGCCACTGTGTGCATCCCGGGAGAGAATTGGGGTAGGAGCATATGCCCCTGGATCTGCGTGGGATGGGGTGGACATGGTGGACTGAGGCCAGAGCTGCACCAGGCTCTTCCAGTGGTGGGGACAGCCTGTACTGTGCCTGGGGTGGATGGCAGCGGTGCTGGTAGGGAAGTTGGGGCTACAGTGAATTTTAGGGTGGCTGCAGCCCTCCCCTCCCCTGTAGCATCTGTCCTGAGCACAGCCTGGCCCAGCCCCTGCCTGGGAGAGCCTGCTGCAGCCCCCATCCCTATCTCGCAGTGGCACTCTGCCCAGTTCTGGAGGGCACATACATCCCCCTCCCCCCCCCCCCCCGGTGCCCTCCTGGGGTGTGTGCAGCAGTAGGAGCCACCTCCCCAGATGAGCCATGGCTCTACCCCGCCCTGGCTGGGCAGTGCCTGCCCTAGCCTCATTCCTTCCCTCACCGTGGAGGCCCTTGATCTGCCCCCCACGTTCCTTCCCTCCCCTCTCCCCTTCCACCACAACAGACTTACCAGCTACACGCAAGTCTCCATTCTGTATTGGAAATTAGATTGGTATTGGCTGATATGCCTCCTTAAAAATCAGCTATTGGTATCGGCCCCATAAATTTCTATAGGTGCACCCTTAATATACTGCATTTACTCAAATCTAAGATGATGTCCCCATGGCTAGATTTGTATATGGAAAATTTATACATCTGTTACAGTTTTTCAGACATAGAATCTAATTCCATTGCTACAACATGGAAAATTAATGACTGGAGGTCAGGTGGCCCCCTTGCCCCCCACCCCTCCCTGCTTTTCCCCCTCCTGGTCATCTCTTCTCCCCCTCCCCCCTACTGTCAG
Organism: Alligator sinensis; assembly: GCF_000455745.1. NCBI lineage: Eukaryota > Metazoa > Chordata > Crocodylia > Alligatoridae > Alligator > Alligator sinensis. The sequence continues at coordinate 334,676 of NW_005842140.1, forward strand.
ATCCTGCTTGGGTTTTGTTCTTCCCTGAGAACATGGAAGTGAGGGGCAAATTTAAAACACAAGGGACCAAAAAACACTGACTTTGAAACCTGACTACAAGGAAATAAATGTATCTGTAGTACATTTGAAATAAATGTACGTGTAGTAATTTACATATAGGCAAATTACTATGGGTACCTATAGACTCAGGTCATATAGAATTGATGCATTTTACCTTTTTTGCCAACTGCTGCGAGTTTCAGCACAGGTATTCCATAAACACACTTTTGAGCAGCACTTTTATACCTACTAATACAAACTGTGTGATTATTAGTCCAAAACCAAAAGGCTCATGATTTACTATATAGCTCATTGTGTTGTGTCCTAGCAGAGTCAACAGGGTTTCAATCACAGTTAATGCGTGTTGATGGGGGTGGGGGCACAACTCTGCACCCCCACCCTGCTTCTGTCAGGTGCAAGCTCTGGCCAGACTGCAGCCCTATGCCCTGCAGTCAGTTCAGAAATCGTGCTGCCACCACCTCTACTGTTGCCAGGCCCTGGCTTCATCTGGGAATATGTCGCCGATGGGGCTTCACCACATCATCAGCATATGTCCCCTGTACCGCCCTCCCACATTACCTATGATTTCAAGCCACAGCCCAGCAGTGCGCGTGTGCATGCGCGCTCCAGGTATCTTTCCCCCCTAAAAGATTCCACCCGTCTGTGACAAACTGGGTATCCCAAGTCCTGGGATCTTTCAAAAACTTGTATACAGATGAGGTGTGGGGCCATGATAGTCGCAAGTGGTGGGCCAAAAGGGGATGACAAGAGCCTCACTTCTACACAGGTGTTTGGTGATGTTTGGTAGACATTTAAGGCTGGTGAAGAAACAGTAATAGCTGGAAACAGGAAAGAAAGGTGCTGTTCAACTGTGGAAGTGAAGAAATCCTAATGTGTTAGTGTAGTGGCTGACCATGACTTGAAAATGAGTCAGCACTGAGGGAGACTAAGTGCAGTGGGTTCATCTGTATCGTATTCTGATGAGCTCGGCTAATCTAGCCTTGTGGTAGATTCCAATTAATATGTTTGCCAGATATGGGCCATGTGTTTTACAGACATGCTCATTGTGGGCTGCATTCGATCAGCTTCATAGCTGGCTTTTATTACTGAGTGCATAGCGCTTCTGGTAGCAGTTTAATGGTAGGCAATGTATTTAGTGAGTTTTTCCTATATGTAAATGTAAGATGCGGGGCTTCTTTCCCCATGCTGATGGGTGGGGGGCTTGTCTTACATTTGAGTCAATATGGTAAATAACTCTAACAGTCTCTATTTAAACAGTCCTATTTCTGAATAATTCTCAACAGTAGAAGTGATGAGGAACAGGGAATCTTTCCCCCATATTTGTCTGGAATGTGCTACTAAATGAATAATGTGCTTTGAAATGAGGCACTCTTAAGAGAGATGACTCGGTTTTTATTTTTAGCCAAACTGAAATTGCAGTTACAGCAGTGTAAATCTGATTTTACACCTGTATAATAAAGTGTATTCATGTGCAGAGGCTGGGGATGGGGAATAACTGGACAGTTTGTACAGAGGTTAGAATTATAATGAGAAGTTTCAGGTAAATCAGAGGAGGAAATGGAAGGAAAACAGAAGACTGTGAGGAGTATCATCAAGACCGTGTAGAAAGGGAGAAAAGAAGACTGCTACACACAATTTAAAAAAGTTTAATCTACTTTAATGTTTAAGGGAGAGGTTCATAAAGTACCTAATATCTTTTTACATTCGTTCTCTCTGTTCTACTTCTTTCCCCTGGAAATTAGCATTTCACTGTATTTTGTTTTACCTATCTCTTTTCAGACCTATCTAGTGTCAGGTAATCTTTTCTAAATAAGACAGAATATGATTGCTAAATCTATTTTAATTTGTATACCAATAAGGAAATTGAAGTGGCTGTGGTAGTTATGTTAACTCTTCCCTGCTCTTCCCCACCCCCATTTCAAGATGTAGGGGGAGGGGAAATAGTTTTGTATTTATTGTTTTTGATTTTTCCTTTTAATTTCAAAGGAGACCAGTAGCTGCTTATTAGATACTAGTTCCTCTGCTTTCACTGATCTTTTGTATGGAGCCTTGCTATTTAACTATATGATTTTTTTAATTTGTTTTACAATTTGCTAGGTGGCAAGTTATCTTTTACCAAATTTAATACTTTTGCCTTTATTATTTATGATTTGATTTCGGTTGGAAATTCTTTTTCAGCATCAGGTTACTTTACTAATAGCAGCAGATCCTATGCTGTAGGTGTTTCCCACTGATTTAATGAACAAAAATAGAAACAAAGTATGAACACCTGTTAAGACCCCCATAGCTCTCAATTCCCTAACAAAGAAGAAACAAAGCAGCAAAATTGGGGACAATACTTAGAAACGAGATAAGATTGAAAAAACTTTCTAATGTAACATGTCTAATGTAAGACTTCATGATTCTATGAGACTCCAACAGACTGAGAAGGGGCTGGAAGCATTTTTTTTTTTTGTGCAAAATATGGGGCACTTTAATTCTTCACCTCAAGAATCTAGAGTAATATTGTGTTGTGCATCACTTTAATGAACATCACTGGAAAATACAGCCCCAGGAATGTAATTTCTGTCCAATATTGTAGGAGATGTATATTCTTAAAGAATCTTGCTTTCTGCTTGATTGCTTCAAATTGCTACCAACAATAATAATAATGAAGAAAGACTATATGTTGTAATGTCTACTAATTTAGGGATGATGCAGTTTTGAATTATAATAAATATAGTGGGAAACATCTGCAGCTGGTCAAAAATAGCTACCGTTTTGTATATTTTTCCAACATTCATTTTTAATTTTTTTTTGTACTTATTTTTATATTGTAATGCAAGCTTAATTCATTTTTTTCCCAGAAGAACAGAAGTACAAACCTAATGCATCTTTTTCCATAAACAGAATAAGCACCATAAACTTTTGTGTTGATGGAGATGAATCTATTGCGGTATGCATATGTTCTTTGTGCGTAAGGAATATGCCAGTGTATCCATTTAGTTACTCACTGCCTAAATTTAGAAGCACATGATGAGAGTAGTCTAAAGTTTTCTGAGTTAGAATTCCCTACTTTCGAGTGCAATGTGATGATATAAGCCTGATTGCCATGTTGGTCTAAGGACATAGGCAGGCCAGGTTTTTTGGGTAGATGTGATATCTTTTAGTAGATCAACTAAATAGTTGGAAAAAAGTTCTTTGCAAAGTTTTGGGCACAAACACCCTTCATCAGGTATAGGAGGACTCCCTAATAGAAGATATCGCATCTATCCATCTTGCCTGCCTATGATATAAGCCTAGCTTTTGCGCTCAATAACAACTGTGTGTGTATTCTGATTGGCTGCCCAGCCTATGCAATAGATTTTCGGGAATATTGGAGTCTTTTATATGAAGGCATGCCTCTTGCAGAGATGGTCTTAGGGTTGTGTCATGAGTATCTGAAGATGGGCAGATGTGATCACTGATGAAACAGTACTCTGGGCCATAGTATGTTTTACTTGATGGCAGGTGCTGCATGTCATATTGTGCTTGGATGGCACTCGCCTTCCCACTGTTTCTTTCAGAAATGAATGTTGATTTTTGAAGAATAGATCTTCATCCCCAAATACAGTCCTTTGCGGTGTTATACATCTTTCTTTTGGCTATTGTGTTTTAATATGGCGTGATCTTTTTAAACACAGTTACTCTTCTGTTATGTTTTAATGTTGATTTTTAAACATATATTTAATGACTCTTACCCGCTTCTAGTCACTGGGAAGTCTGAGAAAATGAAAGCATGACCTTCAGAAACAATCTACAAGAGAAAAGCTGGGCAATATTCTCTATGTAATGAACACAATATTTCCTACAGTAGTGACAGAAAAAAAAATTGCTGTCAACACATGAATAGACCACTCATGACTTTTATTTAATTCAATTTTACTTATAGGTTTAATTTTTCTAAATGATACTGCCAGGTGTCTTTGGAGAAATGTAAGATATCATGTTCCACAGGGAAAAAACTAGACACTTTATGCATACAAAAGAGAAACTGTTGCATTGCCTTATTGCTTATTAGTTTTTAGTTATAGTGCATGCAAAATAATGAGATGGCACAGGTCGGATTCTGTGCAGGCTGGCTAGTTAAACACTGCTGTGGAACATAATGGCAGCTGTTCTAGTGAGTATTTTTAAAAGTAATGCTATTGTGAAAGTTAGTGGGAAATCCTCTGGTAGACTTTTATAACAGTCTGGTCTACCCTTTTGCTTGAATATTTGTCCTTTTGCTTTCCCTGAGGTCATTATCTTACTGGTTGGCTGCTCCTGAATTCTTTATCCCTGTTTCAGGGAGTTATGTGCTTTGCTTGAGTTGAAATATGTCAAGTCATCAGCATCCCTCAAGTATTTTGTTTTTTTTTAATTATTTTGCAGAGGTGCATTAGGATAGTTAGATGGCACTTGTGGTCTGGTGATGAAAACAAATGTATGGCTTCTGCAAGGCATGTTGTTAATTGACCATTAAAAAGATAAAGCAGCAGCCTGGAAAGGGATTCCCATTACATGACTGGGCAGGCTGTAAAAGGATGAGTAAGTAAAATCCGGGGGGGGTGGGGAGTGTATCATAAACCTTGTTGTCTGGCTGAGGCAGAAAAAAGCCTCTAGGGATTGTGACCAGCATGTGGTGTTCTTCAGGATATAGTTTGTTTACTAAGGAAAGGGCTTTGGAAAGGTGTTGTGTGGAGCTTTTGGGAACATACTGTAAAATAGCCCTCCCCCCACTCCCAGCCCAAAGCACCTAAGTCTAGTCATCTAAAGTTCATGCTCTAGGGTTTCTGTAATAGTCCTATGCTATCTTTCATGTAAACTAATCTTTAGTGGTAGTAGAGGTAGAATTGAGCAAACATCCGTATCCAAATATTCCTGGATTTTAGACATTTTCTGTATCTAAAGCAGAACAAATTTGCAACTAGTGTTTTTCATTATAATGGTTTTACTTGCACCCTAGAAGAAGGGAGGGTGGGAAGAGCG
>NW_005842140.1:339734-387174 GCF_000455745.1 Alligator sinensis
CATTGATTAAATTTTAGCTGGAAGTAACCGTTCTAATTTGGCTTTGCTTCATCAAATGCAAAAAAGCCCTACTGATTCCGATAAGTTGTCAGTTCCACCATTATATTATCATCTGTACAGATAATAATTATAGGTAAATTAATGAATTACTTGTGAGACTAATGATGCTCCATGCTGTTTCTGATTTTATTCTTAGGATATTTGTAGACTGTTAAAATGCAGTGAGACTTAGTCTCCAAGGGTACATGTAGATGTCAAACTTGGGTCCAACTAACTAGGGTTAGGTTGAGCTAAGTGCTAAACTGTACGTCTGTTCAGGCAGTTTAGATTGGGCAAAAAAATGGCCAGTCTGATCTAATTTAGTTCACCCAAGGTGATCTTAGATAGGGCTAATCCATATCCTGCCCCTGCCTGACCAGGCTATTTCTAGCTCTCCAATCCTGCCTCTTCTGATCTATGTAGCCCACCCTGATCCTGCTCCTTCCCCCCATGTCCCTTAGGTCATGTTCCTGGCACAGCTCCCAGATCTGTTGAACATGTATACAAGCAGGGACCTTATTTATGATAATGTGGTTTAAAGCAAGCTGAATGGTAGTATATTGGGTCCTGCAAATGTGTGCATGTGCCTGTAGTAATGTAAACATCTCGTTTTGTACACAGTTATTTTAAAGTTGCATTTTACATTAAAAAACATGGTTTAAGAAATGATGCAAAGTGACAAGTTTACTTGTTTTAATACCAAGTTACCTTGTAAGCTTCATAGTAAAAAAACAAACAAACCAAAAAACAAAAAACTGCTTTGGAAGCAAAACTGATGTGTCAAGGATGTGAACTGGAAATTCCTATCATCTCAGCATGGATGATAATGGATTCTTACTTGCCCCTTTGATATAGAAGATGAGTATATAAAATTTGCTTTATTTATGCTTATTTATTCAAACACTATGCTGTCTGTTTTCTCTGCTACAGAATTGCCTGCTACAGGTACTGTAATGCTCCTGAATCACTGAACTCAATCTTGCATCGTTATGGACTGCCACTGCTAAACTGGCTTTTTATAAGACTGGGTTCTGAAGCTGTAGGTCAGTATCGACAGAGCAAACACCAAGGCAAAACTGAATGTGTCAGTTGCGCTAGTTTCTTGGAGATTTTTGTTAACACTTTGTCACAGTTAATTCAGCTTTCAAGGGGAAACTGTGCCTTGAGACTCGCCAAGAAACAGCTTTGGCCTCCTCCCAGTCCTAAAAGACCCTTTAAAGCCAGCCTGGTGTGACTTCATAAGTGGCAAGCCTCTGACTTTGAGACCCTGGCTTACTCTGGGTCCCTGGCTTCTCTGGTGATCGAGGAGAGCAGCCTTTACTTCAAGGAGACCCTATTAATGGTGCAGGAGCAAACTATGCCAATGTGATGGAAGAATGGGAAGCGCAATAGAAGACCAGCTTGACTAGACAGCAGTCTCTCCGAGGAGTTGAAACTTGAAAAGGAATCTTGTATTAAAACAATAGAAACTTGGTCATAGCACTAGGGTGTGTACTAGAGCAGGGGCGGGCAATTATTTTGGGTGGAGGGCTGCTTACTGAGTTTTGGCAAGCCATTGAGGGCTGCATGATAGGCAGCCAGGGGCAGATAAATATTAATTTTCAAAATTTTTTAGGGGCCCCACGGGCTGGATAGAATTGCCTGGTGGGCCGCATCCGGCCCCCGGGCCACATTTTGCCCACCCCTGTACTAGAGTGTAAGAGTATTACAAAATTAGGAGGAGCAAGGCACAATTTGAGATGCAGTTGGCAAGGGACATAAAAGGCAGTAAAAAGGGATTCTACAAGCATGTCAAGAGGAAGACCAGAGAACCTCCATGGGGAGGGAGACAAATAGGATAGAGTAGTGGCAGCACAGGTTAGGGATTACTTGGAGAAGCTGGGTGCTTTTAAGGGGCTGGATGGGATGCACCATAGGATACTGAAGGGCTTGACTGAAGTAATCTCGGAGCCATTGGATATTTCTTTGAGAACTTGTGGAGGTCAGGTCAGGACCTGGGCGACTGGAAGGGGCAAGTACAGTGCCACCTTTAAGAAAGGGAAGAAGGTGGATCTGGGGAACTGCAGAAGAGTCGGCTTGGCCTCTATACTTGGAAAGATTGTGAAGTAGGTTCTCAAGGAATCCATTGTGAAGCACCTTGAGAAGGTGACTGAGAAGAGCCAGCATGGGTTTATCAAGTGCAAGTTGTGTCTGATCAGTATGATTACTTTCTATAATAAGGTATAAAAGGCAAGAATGTTTGTAATGTCTTTATTTGGACCAATTATATAGTTGAAAGAGCTGTTGGACAGGCTGTTTGGCATGAAGTGCCCTTCCTTAGGCCACCTGAGGGAGGAATCTTTTTATATTCCCGATTTTTTTTTTTTTTTTTTTTTTTTTTTTTAAATGGTATATGGAGGTATTAGAAAAAAGTTCTTTAAGTGAATGTATAACTTTATATATTGCCATGTTACAAAATTGACCATTTGAAATAAATATACAACACAAATAGTTGAGCAAAATGTTCTAATCATGCATCTTCTAACTGGCTTATATTTTTAATTTGTGAAACCTTTTGTACAGCATTTGGTATTCAGTTGCATATACACCGTTTTAGGTTGAAAACATTGCTACATCTATTGCCCTGTAGAGAAAGCAAGTTCATTATATTTGTAGCAGTTATTAATGGTCTGCACTTCTTTGGTTTTTCTGTCTGGGTAGTTAGTTGAGGTAACCTTATCTACAATTCCCCCGTGTTATAAATAAAAACAACAATTTATTAGTTAAAGCTTTCCTACCACATGGTAAAAATAATTTAATCTGCACTAAACCAAGAGAAGAGGCCAGCTTCTTTTTCTGTATGCCAGGAAGATTTCTGGAAATGCTGGACCATTTGTGGCTCCTCTTGTTATCACTGAGGGGTTGATTTCCCACCCATCTCCTCCTAACTCTAGGTAAATGTTCTGCATTTCAGTTCCAAAGTTGAATCGGAAGGAGCTGAAAAGGATATAGCAACAGTTCTCGAAGTAAAGAACTTTTAAACTTGCAACTTGGAAGCCAAATCAATACAAAATAGTTTAGTAAGCAACACAGACTGGATGTGCTCACTAAAACAAAACAATAGAGCAATTTAGAAACTTCATTGGATTTCTACCAAAAGGCACTTACCTGAGAAAAGCAGCTACCACAGGTGCTCTGGAGAGCATGGCTGATGGTGTTGCCAGGCAACTGCTGTCAAATTCTAAGGCTCACAAACTGCAGATAGATTCAGCTGAAAAGGTATCCTGCAAACGAAAGAAAGTGTAGCTTCAGTGTTCAGGGAAGGGCGGGGAGAGTTGCAATTAAAATAATCCATTCCCTAATATATGATAAATCAGACTCTGCTGACCCTAATTGACCTAACTCTTATAAATCAGACCTATTGACCCTAACTCTTCTGAGCATTAAGATGGGCTTTCAACAGTAGGATCTAAATAGTTAAGAGGTGGAAAATGACCTGTTTTATATCGTTCAGCATTAGTCTCTAAATATGTACTGGTTCCATAATAAATAGACCAGCTCTAATGTTTTAGGAGGTACAAAAGCATTAGACTGAAAGTATATCGCTTCTCATCTAAGGCTCTAAATGTTCTTTGCACAAGCTTGTTAACAGTTCTGCTATACCCAGGAGACTAGTTTGTCTTATGCCCATTTTATAGATGAGTAAAGCAAGTTTGGTTAACTATCCTGCTTGAGGTTAAACATTTGCCAATTAAATCTACAATGCCTGGTTCTTATTTTACTGGTTTAGCACTCCAATAACTGCTTTTTTGATTAAAACATTAAAGATATGAAGTGTTTAAATAAAGAATTTTTAATCTCTTTTGAAGGTGCTGCTGTGAACAGTTTTTTTTTTTTTTGTTTTTTTTTTCTGTTGCATACTCTTGCATTTAGTTCTGAATGCTTAGTTTACATATCTGTCAGTTCTCTAACTTATGTCAGCACTTGTGTCAAATACTTGCTGATAACATTTCCTGGAAACTTGCAATTTCTAACTGTATTTAGAGGGAATTGCATAAAATTGTTTCTGAACACCATCCCTCCATGCTGTGCTTACTGTGCTTGAAATGGTATTGCTGTGATACAGCCTCTTGTCTCTCCATCTCCTTGGCAATTAAAAATAAGTTCTTACATATACAATCATAAGAAGGTCCGAAGTTGTTGGAAATCATGTTAATGAAACACGAAGATGAAAACATCCGACTGTAAGATTAGTCATATCATGGAGGTAGTTGGACTGAACTGTCCAGCTGTGAAACGGATGCTTCATAAAGGAACCTACATCACAACAAGAAAGAAGCAAATTTACAGAGGTGACCTCCAGTGCTTTTAAAGGACTAATGTTCTTCTTGTAACTTCCAGGTAGCACATCAGCCTAATGATAGTTGCAATCTTTGCAATTTAGTTTTTTTATTCAGGTGGTAAAACTACAAGCTTGTCTCTTGATTAATCTTATTGTGTGCAAATAGGGGGGCAAATGGCTATTCCTCTGAGGAGCAGAAAGATTACAGCAGAATGTCAAGTGTACGGATTGCTTGGGGACCTGTCAAGGTGCAAAGCATGGCTGGACCAGTTAGTAAATTAGCAAAACCTAGAACAGTGAAAGGAAAATGCCTCTAAAATCAGTGGTGCTAGGAAAATGCCCCTGCTAAAAAGAAATACTAGCTAAACTTCCAAAAATGGTTTTGTATTGCTACACTTTGTGGTCCATAGGATCACAGGAAAGCAGGGCTTGAAGGGGTTTCATGAGACCATTTAGTGCAGTCCCTGCACAAGACAAGATTATCCTGATTAAAATATCCCAGTCAAAAGTCTGCTCCAAGGTGGTCAAAGATATGGCCTGTAGGCTGGATCTCACCTGCAGAGCCCTAACATCTCGTCCTATGTGTTGCCTACTGCCTGGGCCAGTCTTACATGCTACAGGAAGAGTGTGGGACTGGTCCCAGGTGTGCACTACTGGTAGCACTTGAGGCCTGATGAATTTTGCCACCCTTGGTCTACCCTGCTCTTCTAGGGATGGAGATTTTACAATCTCTCTAGGTAGCCTTTCACAAGACTTAACCACCTTTCCCGTGAGGAAGTTCTTCCTCATCTCCAGCCTAAATTGCCTTGCTGTAGCTTAGAGCCATTGCTCTTACAGTTGTCTTCTACAACCACAGAGAGTAATCTATTTCCTCCTCTTTATAACTGCCCTTTAGGTTTTTGCAGATTTGAGTCCCCCTCAGTCCATGAAGTACTCTGAGTTGCTAGGCATCATATTTGGCTTATTAAATTGACTTACCTGTTCAGTCTCAGCTTTAATATCTGCCCCTTGGTTTGGCTTTAAACATGGGGATGGAAAAATCATAATCTTATGCAGGAGTGTTGCAAAGCATTTTGAGGGCTTGCTGATGAATGCTGTTGAAGAAATCCCTAAAGAAATTAGTAACTGTATTCTCTGCAGGGTTGGAATGGTGTGAAAGCAATAGGGCATACAGTCGCACATTGAATGAAGATGCAAAGAAATACTGAGCAACTGTTTCATTATACATCAGCTGTTCTGTACACTGAATGAGGTGTGAAGAAAACTGTGTCCTTGTGTAATTTAAATGTTATTATACAATATTGTATACAGAAGACTGGCAAAATGTACTTTGGCCATAACTTTAATTCTTGCACTCCTCAGCTTCCCCCCTCTCCTTCTCCCTTGGCAAAGTTGTGGCATAGGAGCAGCTTTTAGTTCATGGGGAGCTGTGCTGGGGCCAGATAACTTCTAGCTGTGCCTGTGCTACAGCTGGTGGATGCAGGAGGAGGGGATGGCAGGAGGCCGTGCCCATGCCACAGCTGGGTTCGCTAGGGAAAGTGATTGTGTAGGCAGAGCTCCCAGCTGCCTGGCCCCGGTGTGAGCATGGGAAAAGCACTTGATGTGCCACTGAAGCCACTTGGCTTGCATTGTCCCAGAGCTGGGTTGTCCTGGCCCATGGCTTATAAAAGCAATATGCAGCAAAGTTTAGGTATTATGTTATGCAGTTAAGTGAAATATTCCCTGGTATTCCCATATAAGGGGAGTCTGCTGCCCACATAATAGTGCATCACTATATGCAAGGTGCATGGTGACAAACAGTAGGGCTGTGTGAAGCTTCAGTTCCTGATTTGATTCAGAGATTCAGCCACCAAATCCAAATTGAATCAGAGGATCCCCGCCCCCCCATGTCCTCCCGGCTTGGCGACTGGTGCCTCCTGGGTCTGGGAGGGGCACCCTGGGTCCCCCCTGCAACCGATAACCGAGCTGAGAGAGGGTGCGGGAGGGGCCCGGTGCACTCTCTGGCAGACCTGGAAGTGGTCTGGAAGTACTTCTGGTCCACTTTGGGGTTTGCCTCCGAGCATATGGAGGGCCCCCCTGCACTCCTGTGGGATGCTCTATCCACCCCACCATCACAGTGATCACAAGCCATGCTGGTACTTCCAGGTATGTAGAAAAAACATTTAAAGCTGTGTCGGTTTCCAAAGTGCTGATTCTCTGAATCGGCATTGAATCTTCAGTTTTGGATTAGGCCGAATTGAATCAGGCCAGTGATCCAAATCAGTGAATCAAATCACTGTCCCTGATTCAGGTTGAATCCAAATCAGAATCAAATAGGGCCCACTTTGCACACCCCTAACAAATAGGTTCTTCAACACGATTATATTATTTTGTGCTTGGGATACATAGATGAGAAGTGTGTGTGATAGGGGACAATTTAAAAATACATGGTAAGTGATTGAGCAAAGGACTTTAATATGCCTTTTGTTAGTTCCATCATTTTTAGTTGGATTCCCCCCACCCCTATGTTTATTCCTCACTATATATTAATGTTTTTTTTGGTCTAGTATCCCAAGATGCATCGATTCTTTGAACTAGCAGCTATTGCATCCAATTCTTGACTTCAAGCCTTGTATATCTGATTTTTAAAGCTTTTCAATTTTTTTTTTCATCTGAACAAGTGCATAATATGGCAGGGGGAGGGAAAAGGGGGGACAGATTAGACATTTTTTGAAAGTGCTAGACCAGTGGGGGTGTAACTTTTTTATCAGTGTGTAACACGTGAGCCCCACATGCAACTCCAATCCCTTCTTGCCCATTCTGCTGCTCTGCTTGCTTTTCCTGTTCTGATTGTTGTTGTGCTACCTTCCCTCCTTGATCTGCTGTGTGCTTCACACATGGGCTGCCCGTGCCACTTGTGGCAAGCGTGCTGCAGGTTGGCTATCCTTGCACTAGACCATGAGCAGGAACAAAGAGTACATGAATGGAGTCTTCAAGAGATCTTTTTTTGAGGTCATTTGAGGAATGGAATCAATTTTTTTATAAATGTTCTTTGAATTATGAAACTGAAGAAATAGAAATAGAACTCTACTGCATTCAAAACTAGGGCTGGCTGAAATATTTCATTAATATCCAATGCATATCACTAACTTATTTGTTGGTCAAATTTGGAGAAAAGTTTTTCAGCAAACTCCTTCCCCTAAAGCCCCCCCCCCCCCCACCCCCCCCCCCCCCCCAATGTTCAAATGTTTGACTTCTGCATAATTTCAAGCAGAAAATATTGCTCTCAAACTGAGTTAAATATAAAGAAAAAAAAAACCTGCCCTAAAATAGAAAAGTTTTGACTTGAAAAATTTGGAAAAAAAAATTTCAATCCAGCCATGAAAGTTAAAAAAAAAAACAAACAAAAAACAACCCCCCCCCCCCCCAAAAAAAAAAAAAAACAAAAAAAAAACACCCCCCCCCCCCCCAAAAAAACAAAAAAAACAATATGTTGGGCAGCCCTATCAAAATGCATCATGGTGATGTTGATGCTTCATTCTTATACCCCCTGGACTTCAGAATACATGTACTACTCAAAGTACCACGAGTGGCATGAAAATTTTAAAAGAAATGGCACTTGTCCATTTATATAATAACATGACAGTGTCCAAAAAACCCTCCCTTTTGAGAAGATGCTTTTTATATGATGAAGATGAAAACTTCAGAGTAGAAGTTCTCAACTGGGTTGCCACAGGATTCCAAGTGTGTTATGGGACATGATCTCTGCGTGTAAAAGCAAATGCTTGCTTTTCCTTGACTGCTCCAACCTGGGACTCTGCACCTGCCCCAGCATCCCAAGGACAAGTGGTACTCACATCTGCTCTGCTAGGGACTCCCCCCTCTTGCTGCTGCCCACTGCTAACTTCCATGCTGGCTGCCCCAGTGCTCTTATGAGTGAGCTGTGCTGTGGGCAGGAGGGTGGGCGCAGGGGCAAGCATTACTGCCTGGCTTGCTCCCTACATACTGTGTTCCTTGCATGCTCCCTTAGCCAGCAGAAGGGCCTGTGAGGGCAAGTGGCTTTATTCACCAGTATATAAATTCCCAGGGGAGCAGCAGTGGTGGTGGGGGCTCTGCTTGCCCCCTAAGGTACAAACTGGGGACAGTGAAGGGCCAAATGGTGGAAAGAGTAGGGCATGAAGCGAGTTCTAGGGCAAAGGGCCCAGTGTTAAAAATATTTTGCCCTTATGGTGGTGTTTTGCCCTTATGGTGGTATTGACTTGAGAGCTACTTTCTCTGGAGCCAGAGTTGATTTTACATAGGACTTTAATGGCTGATTCCCAAAACTTTGAATTGTATGCAGAAATGAATAGGATGCATGTGAAGTCTGTGAAGGATTGGTGCTAATGTGTGCCCAATAGCTCTGGAGGCAGACAGCTGCATTCTGCGTTAGTTGCTTAAAATGCTATAACTAAACCAGTAAAGATTATGTAAAGGAGAATGTGATTAGTTAATAGCAACAACATTTAATGAAAATCCTTAAGAGCAAAGAAACACCAAGTTATGAGATATTTATTAATTTCATATCCATGCAAAAATATGGCATAGTCCCTGGGTGAAATCCTTGCTTTCTCATGGTCAGTAGGAATTTTGCCATTCAGTACAGCCAGAATTTCATCCCTACTTCTGCAAGAGACTACTACTTCCTTCAAAAAGTTAATAAACACACCATAGTGATTTATTCTTCCTTGCTGTATAAGACACTAGTTTGATTACAGTCTTAGCTATACTAGCACATTCATAGTAATGACATGCACATTCATAGTGCTGTGTGATGTATTTTTAGAGCAGTGATTCTCAACTGCAGTGCCACAGCATTCTGGGGTGCCATGAAAACCTTTAAAAGGTGCGGAAGGGTATGAGACAGTAAGTGCTGGAATAAATCAATTTTTTTTAAATGGGGTACCACTAAATTCCGAAAAGTTCTGGAGGGGTGCCGTGAGTCTAGAAAGACAGGTTCTTTGTGTGAATCTGATATCTTTTATTAGCCGTGAGTCTAGAAAGGTTGATAACCTCTGCTTTAGAGTCTCACTTAAAAATGTGGCCTTCCTCAGTTATTTTCCAGTTACCTAATAATATATCTCCAGGGCTGAAGTTGCTTTTACAGTTTTAAATGTAAATTTGGTATGTAATTGGCTAGGGCTGCTACAGAATGGTAAATGGAAAATATCCGCTGGTGGTTTTTCCTTTAGCTCTGAGATGCATTACTTAATTATTGCCTTTGACACGCGTTTTTTCAAAAGGCATGAAGAATAGGTAGCTTGGTTCTTGGCTGTTAGTAGGTCGCACATTCTTGGTTAAGGAGTGTTGGGTTAGAATTTAATGTCAGGTATAGCCCTGCATGTGCTCTGTTGGGACATGGACGCTGCTGGCAGCATGTGGTTTTCCCCCCATACCCACTGCTGCGCTGGCCCCTTGTGGGGTGTTTGTGACCTGTGGGCCACCAGTCAGACAGCCCTGCTCTACTACACAGTTAAAAAAAAACAGTAAGGAGTGTTTTTAAAAACTTCACAGTTTAGGACCTAGATGATTTTAACACCTAATCTGTAATGGATATACTATTTTCCTTATAAATAAGGAAACCTCACTGAAGAAATAGCTTTGTAGATTATAGTGTTCTTGGGAAGGATTGTTTTGGTGTCTCAGAACATTGAGCACAATAATGGTACTGAAGAAATGGCGATCCTATTAAGCATAAAAAAAATAGGATTCCACCAAAGTGGCAGGACAGAGTGACCACTTTACTCATCTTTTCTTATTTATTTTTTTTAAATAGGTAAGTATGTAAAAATAGGCTGTTTTTTCTCGCTTCCGTAGCCTGGGGCTGTGGTTATCCACATTTTTGCCAGGTGCGCCACAAGGTAAGCCACAGCCCTCCCTGACTGCCTCTCTGGTCCCCTTCCCTTGCCTGATCTGTTGCTTTGCTTTCTTCTCTCTGCCCTGTCTGCTGCTTTCCTTCCTGCTGGATCCATAGGCTCCTATACATGTACGTGGAGGCTGATCCGACGTGCTGCAATTACAGCAAACTTTATTAATTGAGTCTGGTGGAGCATAGTAATTACTTCACTCCAGTAGACTCCAGGATCATGTGCATCAGTGTTCCTGTGGTGAAAAATGGTGGTGGGGCACTTTAACTAAAGCTCATCAAATGAGCTTTAGTTAAAGCACCCCTGCCACCATTTGTTAGTGTGGGCACACTGATACAGGTGATGCTCTGGTTGCTTTAATTAGAGTGGCTCTCGAAGCCACTTTACAGTGCCCATGCCAGCCCTGCGGCCCCCACCTCGTGGAGCCCGTGTATAAACGCCCCATGGTGTGCCACAACAGCAGCACATGCTACTTGTGGTGCATGGGCCGTGGATTGGGCATTCATGGTCTAGAGTAGACAAACTGTGCTAACCTGAAATTGGTGCTTTTGAATTTTACCTATTTTAAATCAGACAGACTTTAAATCAGGTTTTGAAGGAGTTAGCTATTGCTTAAACCTGGAAATAGGCACGTGGGAAAGTTCTGATTTAAAAAAAAGTTTTGCCATTGAAACTTCACTTTGGAAACAACTTTCAGAAGCTGTATTCTAATTGATAGAAATTGGACAGCCCTGGATTATGAGTGGCTGCAGGTTGCTATGTGGCTCTCCCCCTGCTATGCTGTGTGGCTTTCCTACTCACCTTTGAATCACACTTGAAGGTAAATATTTGGTCTAATGTAACCCCCAAGTACACAGGGTGACTAGTCAGTGGGATTCCATCCCAAGTGACACATAATTTCTGCTTGGCTTCTCTATGGCATAGATGAAAGGCTGTGACCTGCGTCTTGGTTGGGCTGATGCAAAGCTGGTTCTTATTGTAATAATCTGAGAGGTTGTTTAGAGCACGTCAGTCCGTTCTCGACTGTGGCAAAGTCCTGTTCTTGTGGCGAGATGCATAGATCATCAGCATATACGAAGTTCCTTATATTGCTCTGTATGATCCTTTGTATATATGTTAGAGGATTGGTGTTAACATACTGCCCTGTGGAAGGTCATTTCATTCTCATCTCCAGGAGCTCCGTTTCCTGCACCGTTTTATGTAAGAATGTCTAGTCTCCATAGAGACTGGATGAGCTGCATTAGGTGGTAGTCATGTGTCATATCGTAGACTTTGGGAAGCATGTTTTGGTGACAGACTTATCAGTGGCATACGACAGTCAACAAACACAGCACCTGCTGTCATCCCTTTCCCAAATCCATCTCCCATATGCTAGGTCAAGTTTAGTGTTAGGACAATGCAGGACTTGCTTGGTCTGAATCTGGCCTGTTCTGGTATTAGATGTTGTTTGAGGCAATTGAGAATAAGGCATTTGTAAAACTTAAAGATAGCACAGGAGTGACACTGGCCTGAAGTTCTCTGGGCCAGAGGCATCCTTCTCTGACTTCAACAGAGCTATTGCATGGGCTTGTTGATGTAGTTTAGGTATTTTAAGGGCTGATGAACAATTTTTAAAAAGATCTTATATCCATAACATGGTTGTGGGAGCAAAGTGCTTGATCTGCTCCATGCATATGTTGCAGATGCATCAAGTCCAGCTGCTTTGCCAATCTCCAGGTGATTTATTCTGGCATTGATTTCATCTATTGCGTATGGAGTGCTAAATGATTTTCCTCCAGATCAGTTTTGCCATCTAATCTGTGTTTTAGGCTGTTTATTCAGAGCTTTACCATTGAGCAGAAGCTGGTGAGCCACCGGGTTGGCTGTGATGTTGTGGTATTGCTGTTCTTTCTTCAGATTGTTATGCATTCGTAATAGTTTGGGTCATAGTTGTACCTTCAATCAATTCTTCTGATTTCTGGCACCTTTCTTTTTTGAGCGTGGTAGTTATGGCTGGTCCCTGCCATGATAGCATCTTCTGAGAGAGGATCTCTTTGAAAAGTTTGTTGATATTTTTTGTGTTCGGCTGCTAGCATGGGAATGAACCCTGGTATATACACAGTTCTGCAACGTCTCGGAGGTTTTGCACAGTGCATTCATGAAGAGGTCAGAGTTATCTGAGACTGGTTTAATTTGTGTCACTCTTTTGTCAAGGTCTTCAGAAAAGCCACTCCAGTCTGTTTTCTTAAAATTGAAGTGTCTGCACATTGGTACCATATTTGGAGTTATGACTGCTATGGCACTGATAATGACTGATCTGTGGTGTGTGTGGGGGATAGGTTCCAATACATCATTTTTGCACATAACTTCTATGTCGCTGTCAACGAAGGCAAGGTCTGCTGTGTAGCTTTGTCTCCATTGAGAGCTAGTCAAAGACTCAGGTAGCTTTGACTCATGGATCAGGCTTAGGTGGTATGCCTTGGCCTACATCTCAACCATGTTGCCATTCTCATAATTTTCGCAGTAGCCCCATGTAACACTGTGGCTACTAGTCATGCTCGATCGTGCATGCTTTTTCATGGTCTAGGTTTTCTGGGCTCACAAAGGCAAAACACTTCCATGGAGGCATATAAAAGGATGTTAGTGAGATGTTGTTCATGCTGATGATCAAGATTTCAATGTCAATTTGTTCTGTCATAGATTTTTGTATTGACGTTGAGCTCTGGTTTTATGAAAATAGCGCTGCTGTATTTCTTTTGTTGCCTTTCAATAGCTAATCTCATCCCAGGGATCAGCGGCCTTTTACCGTTTGTCCCTCTGCAAGTGTCCTGGAGACAGACCACAAGACACTTGTAATCGATGCACATCCTGGAAAGAATGTCCTGTTTGACTCCTATGAGTCCCTCAGTGTTTACAGAGATGACAGTGCAGGCCTTGAAAAAGGCCCGTGGTTGTAACACAACAGGTTGACCTGCTGTGTTGAGGTAGAGGTTTGCATTATACACGTCTGAGATTTGTTAATGACAAGGTGTTTAGGAGAATTCACAGATTCGCTGACAGCGGCTGCAACATTAACTCTTCTACTGTGGCCCCCACCCCTGCACCATGCTGCGCTTATGTTCCTGCACTGCATGGGTTCCTCCAAGCTCTCAGCTTTTAGCTGAGCTTCCTCAGCCCTACAGATTGTGCCAGCCCATGCCAACAGTCAGGTAGGAAGCATAAGCAGGAGGAGGGAGGGAGAGGCTGGTGTCTCTCGTGGAAGGAGCAAAAGAATGATGGGTGGGGAGCTGTGTCCAGTCCAGGAGATCAGCCCCTTGAGGGCTGCATGCAACTTGCATGCTGTCAGTTGAACAGCCCTCCTATAATCTTTGTCTTTGTACGTAAAACTGAACTGATGTGAATGCAATGTGAGCAATATGCTTTTTAATTTATTTTGATGTTGTTCAATAATTCTGTTTAATAAAATCCAGTTCTATTGCAAAGTGTTTTTGCTGATCTTCATTTAAACACAAGTGGGAGTGGGAAGGGTATATTTATTTCATGTGGTGGTCTAGATTTGTATATTTAAGGGAGGAGAGAAAATAACACTTACATGGATGTGGAAATTAAATCAAACAAAACAACAACAAAAATGAGAATTAAAAAGGGTAGCCCCCATGTTGGAGTAATTTTTAAGTGAAAATGCCCTTGTGGGAAAAAATCCTCCCATGTGAAATATTGGAGGAAGCCTCTAATCTGTGCTGTAATTGTTTTGATTTTTTTTAAAGGAGATGGAACTAAGCAGTTACGCACGGTGCTTACATATGAAGCTACTGTATCTAGCATGCAGAATAAGAATGAACCAATTCATTTTATTGCCACAACTACAATTGAGTTCTTACCTTTTATAAGGTGTTGAGATGGGGCTGATGTTTGGGATAGGAAACATCTTTAAAAAAACTTTGTTTTCTCTATTAACATTGGGTATTTGTAGGGATGTTTGAGAACTGTTATATGCCCCAACCAAGAGAAATGGGGTCTGAACGGCAAATTCTTCTGCTTTTCTGTCCATGAAGCCATTCAGTAATGAGCCATTGACAAATAATATATAAAAATAATTACACTCTAGACTGGGTTGAAATCACTGTGACAGGCAATGTATCACCTCTGTGTTCTGTAGAGCTTAGAGGAAACATGGGTACTAGAAAAAATATAGAACAGGGTCTAGATTGGGACAAAGGTAGTGAAGGAAATTGTTATTTCTAAGGGAACTGCTAACTATAAAATTAGGCCCATCAGCAATAGTTTTATTTGTGAGAGGCCATTTTCAGATTGCAGTGTTAATCAGCTTTGTCATAACTTTTTGTTTAGTGTTGACAAGAATCCCTTTTTTTAAAGGGGGCAGACAGGTGTAGTAGAGAGGAAAATACAACATGCATGTAAAGAACCCCAGTCCTTTTTATGCCAAGCAAAGAAGGTGGGATTTTTATTAGATTTGCTACTTTCTCTTTGAGATGCTGATATATCAGCATATGTGCACACACACGTGTGTGTTATATATTTAAGAAATAATCACCAACATTAATTATTTGACTTGGATTAGTTTTCCATAATTGAGTAGGTTAAAATGTGGGCTTTTAAGCATATTCTTCCACACGATGACTTTCTTAAACACAAGTTATTTATAGATTTTTCTAAAAGTTCAACTGTGTATGCAAGCACTAATAGATGGCAATTTTTTTATAGGCCTTCAGATAGTCCTATTGCCGAATGTTAGGAGACTGCTTTTGAAAGTTGACTTCAACACAGAAAATTTCCCTTCGTAATGGTAAGTGTGAGGGGCTTGATTTTTGGCAACTAACTTAAAAAAGCTACAGAGACATGATAAACAGTATGGAGAGGAAGAGTTAATATTAGCAGTTGTAGGAAAGATGGCCTGTAGCATTCTTCCTTCATTGATGTCTGGTGCTAAAGTATATTTTATAATTCAGTGGCATGATCCCTCTGTAAATGCAAAGTATATCTGCTTTTAACATTTACAAAACACTGAATTAAAGGAAAATGGAACACAAAAATAAATCAGAAAATTTATCTTTATTGAAAGCAAAATAAGTTCATCCCTCAAAGATGTGTTCACGCTACGAAGGAGGTATTTATGTACAGTAGAAAGGAAAACAATTGAAGGAAAAAGTTATGTCCTTACTATAGTGTTTCCCATTTTGCACCTCAAATCCCATATAATTCTAGCTAATTCAACTATTTCTTTTGTTACAGTGGTATGCACACCTTTGCTTTCATGTTGGATTTTAACTCTGTGGTTTGGACACATCCCAGCAGTAACTGTCTTCCTGCAGTGTGTTAACTAGAAACCAAGTAAAGAGATGAGGAGATTTGTCTACTGCAAGGTGATTCTGGCCACTTCTCTGATGTGGGTGCTTGTGGATGTCTTTTTACTCTTGTACTTCAGTGAATGTAACAAATGTGATGACAAGAAGGAAAGGTCACTGCTGCCTGCACTCAGGGGTAAGTTCATATTCTAAATTATCTATGAAGTTTACACAGTTGGAAGAATTTGTCCTAATTTGGAACTTTTTTGGTGTTGTATAAGATACTGCTCTAGTTTGAAAAGGCAAAATATAAAATGTAAAGCACTTTGATTTATAGTGCCTGACTTGCTTCAGTTTGTTGATTTATATTTATTTAGCTATCTTAATGTGTAACAGTTGTCATATAGAAATTCACTTTAGTTATCAATAAGCAAAACTAGGTTTACAGCTTGCTTGTATATGGACTTATTTGTGTAAGAGGAACCAAAGCAATATAATATGAGTTTTTCTTTGACTGATCAACCGACTTTTGTGTGAGCATAGAGACGTTACTAAAGGATTTGAAGAAAACAAACATAAGCAGATCATAAAGATAAAGCTAATTTAATTTAAACATTTGAATAAATATTTATGTAAGAGGTAAGGCAAGAAAAAGGGTTAACCATCAATGTCTAACCATTTTGCTGCCAGCAAGACTTTATTTTGAAGAGTCTGTATAGAAGAATAGCTGGGAAAATGTGTGGTGGTTTTTTTTCTTTTTTCTTTTTTTAATTTAAGCTCTACTAGAGTTAAAGGAAAAATATGCAATCTAATTTACTGGTCAGAAATTTCATGGAAACCTGAATATTTAAGCTAATGGTTAAATTAATAACAGAATAGTAGGTGGAAGCGCACTTGAATTTGTAATTTTAAATATTAGTGCTGAAAATGTTTGCTTCTAAGGGTTTCTCATCCACTATGACAGAGGTTCCCAAACATTTTCTGATTGAGTACCCCCTTCCAGACTGATCAGCTGCCCGCGTACCACTACAAACATGCATTTTATATTTTAACTCCTTAAATGCCAATTATTATTATAATGAAAATTTAATTCGCATACTCCCAGGGGTACGTATACCAGAGTTTTGGACCCTCTGCACTAAGAGATCAGAATTGCACCATGTGTTCTTGAATTGATACTTATCATGAACAAATTGAAATCAACCTGTATGGAAGAATAAGATGATGCTATTGGAAAATAATTTTGACTAGTGAATATATTTGAGAGTTAATCTACATAAAATTGGCAGAAAAGGGGAAACAACATTTGTCAAATTCCTCAGTGTAAGTCCCTTTTAATAAGACTGAGATAAGACCCAGGAAACTTCCACAGCTACATTGGCATGTAAAAAACGATGCTAATATGCTAATACACAATGGAGTAGGATACTGCTCATTAAGTACCACTAAAAAAGTGTGTGCTTGTGCTACTATGTGTTATGCAGATCACTGTGCATTTATTTACTACTCCAGGGTGCCTGTACATGAGTGCAGAGGCTCTCCAATATGCTGTAATTACAGTACGTTAGAGCAGACTTGATTAATCAAGGGCGTGATAATTACCGTGCTCCAGCAGCCTCCTGCATCTCGTGTATCAGCATTCCTCCACTGAAAAATGGTCGTGCAGGCGCTTGAATTAAAGCTCATTAACGGAGCTTTAGTTTATGCACCCCTGCCGCCATTTTTAAGCACGGGGACACTGATACATGAGATGCAATGGCCTTTTAATTAGAACGGCTCTCAGAGCTGTTCTAATTAAAGTGCTGTCCCCCCAACCCCAGAGCATGTGTAAAAGTGCCCTCATATTGTAGGTACTAAATTTAATGTTTATTAGGAAAGGCGCATTAATGCACATGTAGTTGCGCCCACTTTTTGCATATTCTCAGTAAAAGTATCAAAGTCTATCTGTTTTATGCTAAATACATATGTGGATTAAAATTGAAACTAAATCAGCCCAGTTATTTTTATTCTTTTGTGTGTCGTTTAATTGAGTTGCTGTCTTCACTAGAAGCTAAATTGCCTCATGATGGATCATCTGGGTTTGGAACGATCAGTTTGTCATTTGTTGAACTAATTTGATTTGAGCCAGATACGTTTCAGCAGTAAAATCCTGATTCAGCAAATATACAGCTGGGTTCTGAGCAAGACCATAAGAAATACAAGTATGTCTGAATTTTATGTTGCTGTATTAAGGCCCTATTTGCTTATGGTAGAATAAATAAGAATAATTTTATAGCAAGTGATTTATTTGGCGACATGGGTCCAAAATTTTTAGTGTAAAATAAAAATCTATATCAATACTCTTATATGTATTGGATTAAAAAAGTTTACTTTGGTTAATAACACTCTGCCCTAAAAAGGACTTGAACGATTTCATGTGAACCCTATATCATAATAACAAAAGCTCAAAGATTGATGATATGCATTTTGCTCTCTGTCTTAGTATTTTCTTATCCAAAAGTGGCAGAGAGAGAAAAACAATAATATAGTGGCGGTTTTTGTTCGTTTGGGTGTTAACAAGTCTTTGTTGTATTGAATGTCAGTTTAGTTAGGATTCTCTTCATAGTTTGCATTAAAAGATATAAATCTGATGAACCTTAAATATTTTGCAATTTTGTATAGATAAGACAATAATGTTATGTTAAACACAGATCTGCCTAACCAGCCATATTTTATTAGTACCATGAGTGACTACTGTACAGGAGGCATCTTGTAAACTCTGGTGGATACCTAGAACATGCATTTCATAGTGATGCTGCTAATACGCAATATACTGCATTTGTGTTTAAAAGTGCTGTGATTTCTGTGTAGATCAGAACTGTCTTTGTTGGGAGTGTACCTAATAAAGTAAGTTATTTTAATGTTACTGGAACATTACGCTATGATTTTCTTATTCAGTAATCTTGACAAATAGAATGTGGAGATAGTGTTCATATACTACTCCGCTCCTAAAAAAAATATTTTGAGGTGTAATACTGCAGAATTATGAAGACGATCCTTTTCAAGTTGTAGTAGGGTCCCAAAGACTCAATGCAGTTTGGGGAAGGTTTATTGTATGTTGTTGTATGTTTGTATATTTATAAAATAACTTTAAGTATCTGACTTGATTCTCTTCATTTTGCTGCTTTCAGAGGTTCTTTCATTTCATCCTTAACTGTTTGTAGAATTGTTATGGGATATAAAGCCATGCTCTGTACTGAGAGCGCCTACTCCACTTTGAAACATGTTGTATTAAATCAGAGCAAGTCATGAAAAATATAATCAACCGTTTGTAAATGTCAAACCTTATCTGCTTTGCTAGTAGAATGTTTTAAAAGCTTATTGTTTGAAGAAAAGCTTTTTGTTTGTTCTACTCTGTTAAATAACACTGTTTTGTTTTGATTTTTTAAAAAAATTGTTGCATACATATTTCAGGGGTGTAGGTTATAGCCGTGTTGGTCTAAGAGCATAGGCAGACAACATTCTTTGGGTAAATCTGATATCCTTTATTAGACCAACTCAAATGGAAAATTCTTCTTTGCAAGCTTTCGGGTATGAATACCTTTCGTCAGGCTGAGGAAGCATCTGCAGTTGCTGTGTGCTCTTCCTGGATGGAATGAATAGTAAAGCAGACAGAGGCTGGTATGTGTGCAAGAAAACCAGTCAGTGAAGATGTAAATTGAGGAGTCAGCGGGTAAGAGACAGGTTGGGGCGCAGGAGGGAAAGGGAATAAATGTAGTTGGTAAATAGTGGAGAGGTATGTGGGGGTGTCAGATGTTAGGCAGGTTATAATGTGTTATAAATCTAATGTCTATATTTAGTACATGATTTTTTTGTATCCAGTAGGTTGGTGAAGTGAAGTTTGTAGGCTCGTCTACGAATGGGGTTTTGTAAATTCCCTTTGAGGATTAGACCTGAGAGACTGGAGAGAGAGTGGCTTTCTTGTGAGAAATGTACCCCCACAGGTAATTGGGTATTCTTGTCTTTTCCTTCTGTACTGCAGCAGTTCTTTATGTGCTGTCTGGGTGGCTCTTTCAAAAGTGCAGTCTGTCTCTCTGGATGAGTGTCCTTGTTGATTCATAGATGTTTGGGTCGGAAGGGACCTTAGCAGATGATCAAGTCTGACTCCCTGCCCTGGGCAGGAAAATAGTGCTGGGGTCAGATGACTCCAGCCAGGTATATGTCTAGCCTCCTCTTAAACCCCCAGGGTAGGGGAGAAAACCACCTCCCTTGGAAGCCCAGTCCACATTTTGGCAACCCTTACTGTAAAGAAGCTCTTCCTGATGTCTAACCTAAATCTGCTCTCTGTCAGTTTGTGGCTGTTTGTTCCTGGTTACCCCAAGGGGTGCTCTGGTAAACAGAGTATCTCCTATCCCTTGCTGTCACCACCTGATGAATTTGGAGGAGGCCACAAGGTCACATCTCAGCCTTCTCTTGCCGAGGCTGAAGAGATCCAGGGCCCTCAATCTCTTCTTGCAGGGCTTTTGCCTGCAGGCCCCTAACCATATGAGTAGCCCTCCTCTGAACCTGCTTGAGGTTGTCCACATCCCTCTTGAATTGTGGCACCCAAAACTGAACACAGTACTCCAACTACAGCCTGACCAATTGTGCATAAAGGGGAAGGATCACCTCCTTGGACCTGTTTGTCATGCACCTGCTAATGCATGATAAAGTGTGGTTAGCTTTACTGATCACTTCATCACATTGACGGCTCATGTTCATCTTGGAGTCAACAGTGACTCCAAGATCCCTTTCTGCTGCTGAGAAGGTCCTCCCCCAGCCTATAAGCGTGTTGGTGATTCCTTCTCCCTAGGTGCAGCACCTTGCATTTGTCCTTATTGAACTGCATCCTATTCTGTTCCTTCCACTATTCCAACCTGTCCAGATCTACCTGGATTCATTCCCTACCCTCTGGTGTGTTAACACCATAATTTGGTATCATCTGCGAATTTGGACAGAGTGCTTTCCACGCCCTCATCCAAGTCACTGATGAAGACATGGAACAGCACCGGTGCAAGGACTGAGCCTTGTGGGACTCCACTCCCCACATCTTTCCAGGTTGATACCGACCCATCCACCACCACTCTCTGGGTATGGCCCCTAAGCCAATTTGCCACCCACCTGACTGTGTAATCATCTGTGTCATAGTCACTCGGTTTATCTATAAGAATTTAATGAGATACCATATTGAAGGCCTTCTTAAAATCCAAGTTGATGACATCCACCTTGATTCCTGTGTCTAAGCATTTTGTGACCTGGTCATAAAAAGAAACAAGGTTAGTCAGGCAGGATCTACCTGCTGTGAATCCATGCTGGTTGCCCTTTAGCATTTCTTTCCCCACTGGACTCCCACAAATGTGATCCTTAATAATTTTTTCAAAGGTTTTCCTGAGGATAGAGACCTAACCAGTCTATGGTTACCTGGATTCTCCTTCCTCCCCTTCTTGAAAATAGGGACCACATTGGCCCTTTTCAAGTCCTCTGGGACCTGACCTGAGCACCAAGAGTGCGCGAACAGCTATGCCAACAGCTCTGCTATGACAGTGGCAAAATCCTTCAGCACCCTTGGATAAAGATCATTCGGGCTGCTGACCTACAGCTCCTCCAAGTATCTATCTCCTCACTAAGTTGGTGCTAAAGGTTGGTGGGCTGGTTCCCCCTTTATGCCTGTCTATGATCTAATTGGCAGATTTATCCTGATCTGAGTTCAGGAATACAAAGGCAAAAAATTCATTGAAAAGCTCAGCTTTGTCCCCCACTATCCATCACTAATTGCCCTAGTTTGTCTTGTAGGGGGCCTATGCTACCCTGCACCTTCTTTTTGCTCCCTATATACCTGAAGAAGGACTTTTTGTTGTCTTTAATTTTCATTGCCAGCCTAAGTTCCATTTCTGCTTTGGCCTTTCTGACTGTCTCCCTGCAAGTGCGGGTCAAGTAGGTATACTCTGCCTTGGTAGCTACCCCCTGCTTCCACAGCCTATTTGCCTCTTTTTTTGCCCTGATGCTTTCCTGGATTTCCCTGTTCAGCCAAGAGGGTTTCTTGGCCATCTTGCCCCCTTTCCTGCGCAAAGGGATTGTCTCCTGCACCCTTAGGACTGGTCCCTTTATGAACGACCACTCTTCTTGGATTCCCATTCCACCAATTCTCCTGTTCTTCAGTGCCTCAGTAACTAATCTCCTGAGCACACTGAAGTTAGCTTTTCTGAAGTCTAGCACTTCTGCCCTACTGGTTATCTTTCCCACCCTACACCGGATAGTGAATTTAGTCAAGTGATACTTACTGTCCCCTAGGCTGCCTTGTGTCAGTAGATCCCCCACCAAATCATCCCCTGTAGCCCGGACCAAGTCTAGTAAGGCATTTCCCCTAGTGGGACTGTATACCTCCTGTGTTAGTTAAAGGTCCTGTATGCAGGTTAAGAACCTACGTGAATGGTTGGATCAAGCTGACTGCTCCTCCCAGCAGATGTCCAGGTAGTTTAGTTTACCCATGACAACTGTGTCCCTTGACCGTACGGCCTCTGAGAGCTGTCTGGAGAATTCCATGTCCAACTGCTCCTCCTGGTGTGGCAATCTGTAGTAGACTCCCATTACCAAGTCTGTTTCCCCCCGATCCCCTTGCATTCTGACCCACAATACCTCAGTTAGCTCCTCCTCTGATCCCATCTTGATTATGGAAGATGTATGTTGCTCCTTTACGTAGAGAGCCACAGCTGCCCCTCTTCTGTCTACTCTGTCTAGTCTGTATGGCCTATAGCCCTCAATGTTTACTGCCCAATCGTGGGGAGGATCCCACCAAGTTTCAGTTAGCCCAACTAGATCAAAGTTTTTGTTTGTAAGCAGGAGTGTGAGTGCCTCCTGCTTGTTCCCCATGCTCCTAGCATTAGTATAGAGACATTTGAGTCCCACTATGGGCGTCTTTGGTGCCCTGCTGTCCTGATGCCCATTGGGCCCCTGAGTACTTACGTGGGCTGTTCCAGCTCATGGCTCATGGTTTGTTCATCCTAGGTTCTCACTGTTGTCTGCATCTCCATCCCCCGATGAACCTATTTTAAAGACCTACCTAGGAGATCAGCCAACCTGTGAGAGAATAGACTGTTACCTTTTGAAGAGAGATGAAGACCAACCCATCCCAGGGTGCTCCTTTCATGGAAGTGTGGGTTGTGGTCAAAGAAGCCAAAACCCGCTTCATGACACCAACTCTGGAGCCACAGGTTGACTTCTCTAGTGCAGGCATTGTGATGTTGACCATGACCACTGACAGGGAGGATTGATGAGAAGACCACCTGTGCCCCCGTCTTCCTAAGCCTGGCTCCCAGAGCCCTGTAATCACCCATGATATGGTTCAGACTATCACTGGACGTATCATTTGTGCCTATATGGATGAGGACCATGGGATGGCAATCGAAGGTGAAAGCCTTTCTGAGATTTATGAGGTGATGGTCATGGGTGTTCTCAGTACAAATTTGGTGTTATCTGAGAGCTTGGCTGTATACTACAGTTTTCTTGGTGTGTTTAGGGTGATTGCTGGTTCTTTGCAGATGTGTATGTTGGTCCATGGGTTTCTTGTATATTGTGGTCTGTATAGACCCTGTATTCTGGATAGTGATCATCATGTCTAAAAAGGAGATGTTGGTGCTGAAGTATTGAAGAGACAGAGTCTGATGGAGGGGTGATGATGATTGTTGAATTTCTGATGGAACTCAGAGATTGCAGGTTTTCAGTCCAAATGATGAAACTGTCATTGATATATCTTATATATAGCAAGGGGTTGATGGTGCAGTCCTGGAGGAATTATTCTTCCAGGTGGCTCATAAAAAGGATGGCATACTGTGGGGCCATTTTGGCACCCATAGCTGTGTCCACGGTCTGGAGGAAGTGTTGGTTGTTGAAAGTGAAGTTGTTGTGCGTGAGGATGAAGTGTATAAGGTCAGGAATATCTTTGGGTATCTACTCTGAGTTGTAATCTTGCTCTTGTAGATATGTGAGGCAGGCTTGGATGCTATCCTGGTATGGGAAGCTGGTATATAAACTGGTAACATTTATGGTGGCTAGGAGGGTGTTGCTGGGAAGGTGGTAATTTCATGAGAAGCTTGTTTTCTGACTGGCACTTGAAACTTATAGAGTCCAATGGAGTTCCTGATTGCATTTGTGTATCTGGAAGAGTCAAATTGGTACAAAAACTGTGCCACAAAAACATGTTGCATTCCAAGTAAGGGCTCACTTGAAGTCAATGAGAAAGTTTCCTTAACTTTCTTAGGAAGCAGATTGTAATGACCCAGATATTTTCTTTAGAATACCTAGTAACCAGGTTAGCCTAAATATTTCAAATTCCAAACTTAGATGTACTAAAATGTTCTTCCTTTGTTATGCTGTTCTTGTAAAATGCATTTATTTATTCCTGCTCAAAATTACTAAATTTTGTTTGTATAATCTGTACTAGAGATACCTTAGAAATATTTCTTAAGGTTTTATTTCTTAAGATCTCAATTTTGCAAACTTCTATATGGGGCAGAACCTCAGGGTCTGTTTGTGCCTACCAACTGCAAGACTGGGGCTATATTTGTGCAAATATTTGAAGTATACATAAATGTAACATTTACATATTTTATACTAGCAGCTATGTGAAGATTTTTTTAATGTAAATCTCATTCTCATTATCAAATATGTGCATTTTTAAGTGTAAATCTTAGCGGTTTAGTGTAAGCACAACAAAATATAATAATGAAAATAAAGTATAACTGTCTTGATCAGTGGTCGCACAGTAATTTAGCAATTATAATTATAATTAACAAACCTTAAGAGCTAGGGACAGAAATTGCACATAAACTGGTATAAGTGATCAGAAGCTGGTTCAAATCTGAAACACAAGAGAAGCTCAGTGCACATAAACTGCTTTCAAAATGGGCAAATCTGGTTTAAGATCAACCTGGATGGATGTAGTATCAGACTTAGCTGATATAAGTTAAATCGGGTTATGAATCTTTTGTCCCAGTTCCCCTCTAGATTCACGTTAATGTATAGTCCCCCAACATCCCAGGATGCTTTGCACTTCCCCCGCAAACCCCTCTCGCAAGGTGGGCAGGCTAGTTTTGGCCCAAGCCATCTGTTCCAGGTGAGCACGGTGTCGTACTCCAGCATGCCCTGGCTTCTGGCCTGGGCCACCGCAGGCATGTGACTGCATTTCTGGAATAAAAAATGAATGTCTGTTCACTTACTTATTGGTTCTATTTCTGCAGTTTACGTTAACCTGTAAAAACAGAATTAATTCCACCTTGTGCTTTTTGATTCTCTGTACTTTGCCTGTAAGTGGGGTATCCTAGTTTTCCTCATTTAGAGATATACCACAGAGTAGGACACATCCTGGCATAGCTCATCTGCTTCATTTTGGTGATGTGTATTTTTACTGCTTGTAGTTTGTGGATGTCAATAGTGAGGGCGCATTGGGCAAGCATTTTTTCTTGTTCTTAATTCCTCTGCCCCAATGCTAGAGTTCTTTCCATCAGCTGATTGTTCTCATATACTAAACTCTTCCTACTGAGTATTGGAGCCAATGCCTTTGGTACCAATTAAGACAGTGCTGTATTTTAAATAGGAAGGAAGGAGGGGCTAGGACAGGGGCGGTCAATTATTTTGGGTGCAGGGCTGCTTACTGAGTTTTGGCAAGCCATCGAGGGCTGCATGACAGGTAGCCTGGGGCAGATAAATATTAACTTTCTAAATTTTTTAGGGGTCCCGTGGGCCCGATAGAATGGCCTGGCGGGCCACATCCAGCCCACGGGCCACATTTTGCCTACCCCGGGCTAGGATGAAAAGAATTAAAGCTGTATAGATCCAGATATAACTTCTCCTGGACCTTCTTAATTTTCTTCTTTTAATGGTATAAATACCCTGCTCAACAATATGAAAAATATGGTATCTCTGTTCCAACAAATGCTTACTCCACACCATGCTCATTCAGGTTTAGTTGCTGTAGCTCTATTTTGTGGACCCTTTTGGGAAAGCTTAAATTCTTTTGCAATTGACTACCTCCATAGTGGTAACCTGCTACATGTTTTTATTTTATCAATACAGCATTTTTCATCTACATTGAATAGAATGTTTCTCCCACAAGTTGGCACAGGATTTAATGCAAACAAATAAAAACAAAATACCTGCATAACTTCAAACGTTTTGGAAAGGGAAGGTCAGGGCATGTGCAAGTTGTAATGTGCGCAAGTTTTAAGATCTGTCTGTCTGTGTCTCTCTTTCTCAAAGAAAAAACTAGCAACTTTTAACTAAGTGAATATTATGTTGTAGAACATTGTACAATATCAATTTCTTCAGAAACTGAAGACTCTGAATATATATTTTACCTGAAGAAAAGTTTGCAAAACTGATTGCACATCATATTCTGAGTCACTGTATTAGAACCGAACTGCTGACCTTCCAAAGTTAGTAGCTTCTGAGTTTTGCTATTCATGAAGATTTGGTGTCTATGGAGGAGATAGGAATCCCTTTGTAAACCCTACAAAATAACCTCTGTGGTTTGTTCTGTTTTTTTTTTTTTTTTTTTTTTTTTTTTACTCACCTCATCTTGCTATAGCTTACTACTATATATTTTTAATGCATGTCTCTAAACCATGCATTAAACAATAAAGCAAGGAATTGCAGTGCATCCTGTATTATAGGTGCTTATTCAGTGGACTTAATCTTTTCTTGGTCTACTTGAGGGTTGGGCAAAATATGGCCCATGGGCCGGATCTGCCCCACCAAGGGATTTTACTTGTCTGCGGTGGGTCCCTCAGCCCTGCCTTGCCCAGGTGTAAGGAGGAACCTAGGCCGTGATGCATGCAGTCGGTCCTGCTGCCCCCCGAGCAACAGGGTGGGGGTGGTGTGGCAAACAGGCTCTGTTTCCCAGCAGTCCTGGCAGCAGTTGCTCCTGGCTGCAACTGTTAGTCTCTGCTGCTACTGGATCCAGGCCTGCTGCCCAGGCAACCCCAGCCCCTCTGCCCCACAGCCACCACCAGAGGCACTAGAGGGTGTGGGTGGGCAAGGTCTCCTTGGAGACTGGCCAGGACCCCTGCAGGCAGGGTGCACTTGGCTGGGTGGATGGGATGGGGCCACAGGTGGGCAGGGAGTGGCTTCTGGGAGCAGAATGGTTTGGCAGGGTCTGGGATTGCAGGGTAGTGAAACTGCGGGGTCAGGGCCGGGCCCCACGCTCTTACCATGCCGCAATTATGGTTCTGGACCCTACCTGCCTGTCTTGCTCCCAGACACTGCTCCCCATCTTCCCGGCCAAGTATGCTCTGCTTACGGGGGTCCCAGCTGGTCTTCATAGAGAACCCATCTGCCCTCCTGTTTCATCCGGCACCTCCCAGTAGTCTGTATGGGTGGATAGGTCTGGGCTAGATGTTACCTATTTCCCTCCCCCTCCCCTGCCAGTGCTGGGCCAGGTCAGCATCTCCCACTCCCTGGGCCTGCAATATCTCACCCAAAGTGGTCTTCCAGCCAAAATACTTGCCCATCCCTGGTCTACTCCATCAGTCTTTGCTGTGCGGTGGTCCCCATCTTGATGACAACCATGGACAGGGCTCATCTTTGCCGTAAGAATGGCCTTTCAGGAAGAACCTTTGAGAATTCTCTACCTCTGAATAGGGCACAAGGCAGATGCTGTGTTTTCCTTTGTAGCAGACCTTGCACAGGCTTTTTTGGAAACTTCTTTTATTTTTTCTTAAATAGTTTGGTTTTTCTTAGATAGGTTGGTTGCCCCTTGCCCCATTAGCTCTGAAGCTGTGTTCCCTCAAAGCTGCTAGCTTAACATTTTTTTTCTGGCTTTTGGAGGAGGTGAAGTCTAAGCTAAAACAGAAGTTCCAGGTGGTACTGGGTTTCTCACCCCTCAGATACTAGGTAAGAATCACTGGCATGAATTGGGGAAGGTAGAAAGGGGTTTTCAAAGCTTCCCCCCTCCCCCCCCAAAGTTCTAGGTCTGGTACCTCATTGCTACAACTGCAGAGTGAGCAGAAAAAATTAACTGGAACTTCTTGAAACTCAATAACATGCAAAATTCCCCCTCTGTAGCAACCAGGAAGAAAAAAAAATCTTCCTTCCTGATGAATGTGTAGGGTCTGTGCTGAAACAGCTGTGAGTTACAAGCTGTTCGCATTGCAAAGCCACAAGTGCCATAAAAGGTCCAGGTCTTGCAACCTTTCCAATGAGTCACTTGGTTCTAGCAGCTCTACCTCTGCCTCATTCTGTGCAGTTGGTCTTCCGGACCTGGAAGAAGCAGGGATCATGAAGAGAAATGATGAACGGCCTGGGAACTGCATTTCTTTCTCTCCCATTCTAGTCTCTAGGAGTTCGACTGGTTAAGCTTTTCCATAAAGAGACCACCAGGATATGTCTGAAGGCTGTCTCCTGATGATGTGTTCTCTTGAAACACCCTCTTCCTCTCACTTAGGGTCTTGGCCAGTATTGCTTACAATTGGTTCTTGAAGGAGCAGCACAAAGTTTTAAAATTCTCAGGTCAGTGTTGTTGTATAGCTAACCCTGGAGTTTTGAGTGAGAAATTTTACTCTTAGATAAGCTTTGTAGAATTAGCAGAAAAGGGTGGGCTAACTTCACAAATGTTTTCTGTTTTTTGGTAGTTTGGGGTCTTTTTTTTTTCCTTTTGTTTTAAGAAACAAAACAGCTGAAATGTATGCAAAGTTGAAGAAAAGCTGTTTTACTCTTCCTCACCTGGTTTGAGGATATGATTAAGATTACACTGGAATGCTCTGTAAGAAATGAGTTGCGCTTAGGGGCTAAGCGGTCTTCATTACTTTGGCTAAAGTTAAACTTCTCCCATCTGCCTTAGTAACAAGTTTAGTTGGTGGAGTACTTCTGCCAGACATGAGAATGAGATTTGTCACTCAGACTAAACTTGACAGCAAAAAGCCTCATGCCTGACAGCATTGGCTGCAGGGATTGTACACAGTAAACTTGATGCTTCACCTGATTCTGAACTAGCTTACATTCTAATCTTTCAAACAGTATCCAAGAGGCAACTATGGCTCTACTTGAAGAGACTAGAATTGCAGGCTAAATTCTGAAATGCTTACAATATTTTGTTGGTAAGATATGTTTAGAGGCAAAGCAGTGAATGAAGCTAGAAAAGCGGAACCAAAGAGAGAATCTTCAAGGTACTTTCTCATCAGGTGTTATCTTGGAGTGCTTCAGAGTGGGCTCTCCTTTAGGGAACTGCTTCACAGATTGAGAGCTTGAGGGGACTGAGTAAAAATATTAAACTGAATTTATGGGTTGTTCAAAGGACAAGCTTACTGTTCCCCAAAGCAAATAATAATAATAAAAATGCCCAACACCATCAGTAAGAAATAGAACTGAATGTACATTTTCATATCTCAAAACTAGTTCTGGTACAACAAAACTAGTTCTGCGGGGAGAGGGAAGAAATTTTTTGGAAAGGGTACAGGATTCTTTGTGGTACAAAGTGACAATCCACCCATTTGAAATCTCTCCCCCAACCAGACCACATGGATTTAGTCAATTGGATTTAGTCAATTGGACACTTAGTGTCACCATGATTGGTTTTATGAGAAAAATGAGGAAATCCTAGCACTTATCTATTAGAGAACTGCGTTTTGCAGTTGGCAAAATGAACCCTCCAACCAGCAAAAATGAGAGGCTTTACCACCAGCTTATAGCTGTAGTTCAGAGGAGGTTATGGGACATCAAGAACCAGTGGTGGCAAGTGAAGTCCGTGGAGATTCAGAGTTTTGCTGATCAACAAGACATGAGAAGCTTCTTTCAGGCAATAAAAGCCATCCATGGACGTGTTCCAATGCTAACTCCCTTGCAGTCCCAAGATGGTTCTACCCTACTTTTGGATAATATATCCATCAAACAGGGCTGGAAGGAGTACTACAAGATTCTACTCAACCATGAATCTGAGGTCTTAGATGTCACCATTGAGCCCATCCCTCAACACCCAGTGTAGAATCTCTTGCTGATCCCCCATCCTTCAAGGAAGACTGGTGTGTCATCTCTCAGACCATGAACAATAAGGTGCCAGGCCCAGATGGCATTCCCGCAGATGTCTTCAAAGCTGGTGGGAAACCGCACAAGCACAAAAACTTCACTAACTTCTCATCAAAATATGGATTAACAAGAAAGCTCCAGCTGACTTAACGCTAACAGTGTGACCATCCTCAAGAAAGGGGACAAGTCAATGTGTGGGAACTACCGAGGGATTGCCCTCCTCTCCATTGCTGGAAAGATTCTTACTCATATCCTTCTGAATCGCCTCTTCCTCCTTGCCTAAGATGTCCTTCCATTATCCAAGATGACTTTAGAACATCTTGAGGTACCACCAACATGGTTTTTGTTGCATGACAGATCCAGGATAAGTGTAGAAAGCAACACCAGGAGTTGTTTATGGCAGTCATTTACCTAATCAAGGCCTTTGACTTCATCAATCATGAAGCCTTATGGAAGGTGCTGGCTAGGTTTGTTTGTCCATTGAAGTTCATCAGCATCCTCGGACTACTCCATGACGGGATGACCACCACAGTCCTTTGCAGTGGATCAGAGACGGACCCATTTGCGATTTGTTTTGGTGTCAGGCAGGGCTACCTCATCACCCCAACCCTTTTCTTCATCTATCTTGCTGTGATTTTTTTGATTCTCATCTGTGACCGCTTTCCTCCTGGAATTAGGGTTGAGTATTGAATGAACAGTCATCTTTTCAACCTGCGGTGTCTTCACAGCAAAATAAAAGTTACCAAGACTGGCATTACTGACCTTCAGTAGTACACTGATGACTGTGTTATCCTTGCGCACACTGAGACTGATCTGCAGTCCATCCTTGACCTTTTCTCAGGTGCCTATCATAGGCTGGGACTCCCATAATATTGGGAAGACCAAGGTGCTCCATCCGCCTACCCAGCACAAGGTGCCCCCCTCCTGCCACAAATTACCATTGGTGGAGAACCCCTGGAACTTTTTTTCCAACTACTCGGGTAGTCTAATAAAAGATATCACATCTATCCAAAGAAGCTTGTCTAACTTAATTACATTATCTTACTGCTGCTTGTCCATATAATATGGGTAAGCGAGCATAATAGGGAAGATAATTTATGTAGTCATTATTGCTAGTTATGTCTCTTGTAGTTAAGGCATCTAATTTTGTCAGTAAATTTGACTGTATGCTGGAAATGGGGGTGGAGGGGTGTACTTTCACTGTGCAGGTGTATAAGTGTATTCAGTATTTTGGCTTTTCACTATAACTGGTAAATTCCTGTACTGGTAGTGTCAGACCGTGATGGCTACATTGCTCCAGGAACTATGCAAGACACAAGGATTTCTGTGGGTGACTACCTGTTTGTTAGACCAAGAGACCAGGGCTGCCCAACTTCTGAGTGGCTCAGCCACACATTGTGTGGACTGTACATTCCCAGGGCTGCCAGCTTCCCTCTGCCACTGCTGTGCAGGTTGCACTGGTGGTGTTGGGCCCCTCTCCTTCACTGTGTGGGCTGAGCCAGTGGTGCACAGCTTCAGCACTGTTTCACTTACTTATGTTGAGGTCTTAGACTTGAAATGCCTGGCTATGGTTCTTGATTTAAGAAATAACAAAACAGTGGAGAAATTAGAAATAGGGAGCAGATAGAATAATATGATTGATCATTATGATAGGCCGCAATATGTTGCAATCTATCTTTTCAATTTTCTCGTTTGTGCCATAGCAGAAGTGTCTGCCAACATTATTTTTATGCCTGTCATTCCTCTTCTCTACAGTAATGTCTATCATGAAGAATTTTTCAGGAAACTCTGAAATGACTACTAATCAGGCTTACTACTAGATAATAACTTTTGATTTGTACATCCTCAAATTGCTAAACTATGGAATCTAAATTATAATTAGATGTTTAATATCACCTTCCTTAAATCCATGATTGTTTGTATAGCTAACTGCCATTCACTGAGACTACTAGTAGTTTGCATGTGACTATTCATGACACCATAATGAAAGATTTAAGCTTTAGACATTCTCAAGGACCATGATTGCCAAATCTGACAAGCTAAAATGAGCTTTCATTTGCATAATAAAGAGCTAAGAATTAGAGTGAAATGTATTCCAATGTCATCCTTCTCGTCCTTGGAATTCTGTTCTATTAAAAAAAAATATCAACCTCTGACTATCTGTTTGTCATGGAGAAAAATGTATTATTATAAATGAGATGGCATACTGCAAAGGGCACAAGATAAAAAGACAGTTACTATTGAGGATAATTTACAGAAAGTTGTCATTTAACTTAAACACTTATTAAAAAAGCATACAGTTTTATAAGAATGGGGTAGCAAAAGCATAAGAAAATTAAATGTTCTATGGCTTTACAATAGAACAGTAAAATTCATATATTACCTATATGTATATCAGTCTTTTATGATTGTATGTGTCACTGTTAAATTTCCAAGTTTTATTCTGAATAATAAAACTCATTCAAGAAGAATCTTGAAATCCTTATTTTTTTTTTTCTCTGAGAAATGGTGAGATGGCCAGGAGTGTTTTGCAGAAAATGATTTCTTTGCTGGTTTTTGTGATACTCATTTTTTTTCCAATGTAAATACTCTAAAAAGTTATATCCACAAACAGAATTATTTTGGCACACTTTGTATTAAATATGGAAGAAGTTTGTCATTTTAAAGCAAAATATGTAGCAGTCCATCCATAGCATCTTAGCTATGGTCCAGTCCTTTGTTGCTAGCATTGATTATGATTAGAGCGATGTCGGACGCACAGCTTCTGTTATGCGATTTATAACTTTTCATTTTTAGCCTTCTTACATCATGATTGTTTTTGGGAAGATATGCACAACTACAGTGCAGTTTTACACTTATTCAAAGTCAGGTAAGGAGAAGTGTCATTAATTCAAGTGTGTCTACTGTTTTTTGTTTTTTTTTCCCCTCTCCCTTCCTGGAAAGGATTTTTTTAGTTTACTCCAACTGAAGTCAGTGAATAAGCATTACCTAGGTCCCTTTAAGATGTGGTATGCTTTTATAAATATTATGTATACATCTAGGCCCACTGTTTTTTAGATTTCTATTAAAATGTTATATGATTAAAGTTAAAACATTAAGCTAGTGAGTTAATAAGAGACTTATTAACATTTACATTTAAAAAGTAACTTTTAAATGCATCTGCCCAGAACTGTATATGTGTGAATCTCAAGCAGGCTAAAGTGGTCTGACCTTGTTTTGACCAATTACATTTTGAATTGGAGCACAACTGATTGTGTTTTTCTGTATATGCTTGAAGAGTGATGACTTCATGGGTGTAATTAGGCACAGTTCTGATGTTTGAATCCTGGTGGGCAGGACAGAATCATGCTGTCAGTAAGTATGGTATTATCTGTGACAGAAATAGCCCTTTCCTCCCCTGAGTCCTTGTTAATTACATGCTCCATAGCTGATCTACTTAAAAATATATTTAGTATTGTTTTGGAAATCTAACCATTTGTGCAGAGTGAATAAGGGAAGGAAAATAAAAAGCATAGCTTAAGAAATCCATCTGTGTGCATGGTTAAATTCACTCAACCTGTATACAAATTAGGATAGCTCTGATACTCCATTTGTTAGAGACTTGGAGACAGATGTAATGGTAGCTTTATGGACGTGCTAGTAGTCTTCGTTTTAATCAAGGGAAGATCACACTTTCTGGCTCTGTGCTAACATGTTGGCTTCAGGAATGGGCTCATTTTCTAAGTCAGCGCTGTACAACTGCCCGCCCATAAGCCTAATTTGGCCCACAAGCAGTTAACCCTCGGTCCCCTCCCCATCCCCTTTTCAGGTTCCTGCCCATGTGGCAGAGGAGGTGCTTA
This sequence comes from Alligator sinensis, assembly GCF_000455745.1. Lineage (NCBI taxonomy): Eukaryota > Metazoa > Chordata > Crocodylia > Alligatoridae > Alligator > Alligator sinensis. The sequence goes on from NW_005842140.1 coordinate 373,135, forward strand.
GTGAGGATAGGGGCTTGCACTGCCTGTGTGGCCCTAGCTGCTCAGATGTTTGATAGTCCTATTCTAAGTTGAGTTGACTTCATTATAGTGGTGGATTTTTCTTCTTTTTTTTCTATTAAAATATAATTTTGTTCTAAGTCTTAGGAGGGGGGAAATATATGCAAGTGTAAAGCTAATCTGTAATTCATGCCTTTTGTGTCTCATTTGTGCAACTGACTTAGTTGTGCTCTATGGCTATATAGCTACAGTTCAATAATGAATTTGCAATTGCTCATATAGGATTTATATATTGAACTTAAGATAAAATTTATGATGTTTTAGGAATTGCCTCCAGTGAAACAATAATGTAAAAATCTAGAAGTTTTTTAGAGGTGACAGGCAGCTATTTCATGTTTTTGTGGAATAATTTATCTTAGTAGTAAACACAGTTCCTGGTTTATTCTATTTAATAGGCAAGTACAGAAGTTATGCTTTATTTTTCCTTACCTTCACATGCATCATACTCTTGCTATTAGAGAATAGAGCATAAAATATATTTTATATCATTTGAGTAGTCTTCAGTACTTGAAAGAAAACTATTATCTTCAGTGTTCATTTTAAGTACTTAATCCCATTGTGTACAAAAAGGTATGGTCTTTTTCTAGCAGCATTCTGTTTTAAAGCTAATTTACTGTGTAGGCCAGCCAGCTTAAAAAAAAAAATCTTGCTTTTTACCAAACTGAGACATGAACATACAGAATGATCATCCCTTTAGATTCCTGTAGGGCTTCTATTCCATTTAATGTTCTTTTTCTTGTTGAGCTCAACTGAGACAGATGATAATTTTGTTATTGTCTAAGACCTGAATCCCTGTTTTAAACAAATAGCCTGATGTTTACACAGACTTCTCTAGTAGCTGAAGGCTGCAGTAAAATCATCTTTGGCAGTCCCTTGATAGAGGATGAAAGTCTTCCAGTAAATATAGAAGTCATCATCAGTGAATCTATTGATGACTCGGGAATCTGATCACAGATCTGCATGTTCAATTGCAGATGTGTCAAATAATTCTGGGAGGAAGGAGTAGATCCTGATGCTTTTGGGTTACAGCACTTTCCCTTCCTTTTTTTTTGTCTCTGCCTCCCTAGTGAAGTCAGTTTGTTTGCAGTGGTTATGTTTCTTCATATATCACAGTGCCCCTGGGAGACAGCTTTTGTCCCAGGTATTGATTTTAATAACTTATTTTTTTAGATTGGCTGTCAAGATGTCCTCAAGTCTCTAGAGCAGTGACCATTGAGTTGGGAGTATAAGACATGTTTTGGGAGCTGATTGTCAGGCTTCCTTATGAAGTGTCCTGTTCAGTGGAACTGGTGCCATATAAACATGACTTCATTGCAGGTGGCTTTTCTTGAGTCAGAATGCTGGCATTTTTCTTCTGTCCATCCAGTTGATATGGAGGATCTTCCAAAGACGTTGCTGATGGTAAAGTTTCGAAGTTGTCACATGTTCCTGATTTTATATAATCGAAGTTTCATACCCATACAACAGGGTAGGCATGACAATCGCCTGGGAGGGTTTGGGTCCTGATGTCAGGATCATCAAAGACCCAATTTTGCAGCTGTCCAACAGCAGCACTGTCCAATTCTATCTAGTGTTGAATATAGTCATCATTCTGGGAAAGGTGGCCATCCAGGTGTGATGATTATGTGGTTCTATTGTTTGTTGTGATTTTATATGCTGAAAGGGTTTCTTTGAATGGGTTTTGTTCTGGTTGGCAAAAGGTTATTGACTGGATTGCAGAGGGGCTGGGTGTGGCCTGGCTAGTTACTTTCTGCTCTCTGCATGGTGCTGGAAGGATCCCTTTCCTCAGCTCTTTCTAGATGTTGAGGTGGGGGAGAGGGAGGAGGGGGAAGCTCCTGAGATAAGACCCCTCTAGACAAAATCTTGGCTGGGATGATCCAGTTGGGAATGGTCCTGCTTTGAGCAAGGGGTTGGACTAGATGACCTCCTGAGGTCCCTTCTTTGCCCTAATTTTCTATGATTCTGAGTCTGCCATGTGGGGACTGCAGCAGGGAAGCCTGGAGCAGTAGGGCAGAGGCAACCTGCTGTGGGAATCCAAGACCTCCAGGGCCAAGGAGGAGCTTGGGGCAGAGACAGTGATTATTCCTGCCTGCCACTGGTATCAGCGGTGGTCTGTGAAATAAACCATAGCCAGGGGCAAGAAGGTAAAGTTCTAGGAGATAGTGTGTTTTAAACCTTTATGTTCCACATTGTCTTTCCAAGTTCTAGTGTATTATTTTTCCTGTATGTATTAAAGTTGGGTTTTTATTCTTAAAATTTAGCTGTCTTGTAATTGAGTATCTCAGCTCAAGGGGAGTTTGTACCCTCATGGCCTTGGCCGATTTGAGGTCCCTCCACCAAGCAGGGGAAATTCTCAACATTCCCCAAGGATTGCCCTCTAATTGTAGAAGAGGAGCAGCTGGTCGGCTTGGAGTGGGTTGGTAAAGTATGTGGGCTTTTGTGAAGTTGACAGTGAGTCCAAGCATTTCGTAAGCTTCACAGAAGTAATCAGAGTTCCCTGGAGCTCTTCAGTTGAGTGGGCACACAAGACACAATCGTTAGCCTATTAAAGATCAGCAAGGGAGGTGTTGATTAGCTGGGATTTGGAACATGATTAGTTGATGTTAAAGAGATTCCCATCCATGTGGTGCTTCCTTTTGGAATCAATATCCCTTCTATCAGAAATGAGATACAGAATAGCTGTGTTATAGAAAGAACAGAACATTAGTGCAATCACAGATCTTTGCTTGACTCCAGTTCTAATGATGAAGGGGTTAGTTTCTTGAGGCATTGCTTAGGATGGTTGCTGTCACATCGTCATAAAGAAGCCTGATAATGGTAATACATTTTGGCAGGCATCATATTTAATCCCCATCTTCCATAGGGCCCCCCAGTTGTCTGAATCAAAGGCCTTTAGTCAGGTTAACGAAGGCTACATAAGTATCTTGGTATTGCTTGTGGTATTCTGTTGTTAGGCAGCTGCAGGAGATCATATCTATTGTACCTCTGTGTGGTCTGATCTAGGGCTGTGCGAAGCTTTGGTAGCTGATTCTATTTGGAGGAGATTTAGCCTGATTTGGCGGCTGAATCTCTGAATCCATATTGAATTGGAAGATGCATTAAAAGGTCCAAATTGATTCAGAAGTGACCAAATCAATTCTGAGAGATTCAGAAGGCTCATAGGAAACAGAAATTGAGAAGAGGAAGGATAATGGGGTGATCTTCCGTATATGGAAAAGGCTGGGAGAGGGCAGGGGAGAAGACTGCTCTGATACCGACATCTGTAGCTGACCAGTGACTGTGATCTTTCCCTGAGTTCCCTTCCAATCACAGTGCTCTGGGGGAGGGACATAGAAACAACATAGCAATCTGTGTCTGAAGTGATCTGTGCCTTTTGGGAGCTGTCTGTCTCTTGGAGCAGCAATGTCTGAAAGGCTCTGGCTTGCTATCTAGTCTCTTTTCTTGTAAGTTGTATCCAATCCTTTCCTACTTACCCTTGCCTACAATCCCTATTGTTATCCCTATCTATTCCTTTTAACTTATTCTTCCCCCCAAATCCTCTCATTTGTTCTTGTTAGTCTGTCTTGATTCTTTCCCCCCGCAAAAAGAAATCTGGGTTTTCCTGACAGTGTGCCATCACTGTGCAGGAAAGCACAACATATATTACACCCATACCACACCACACCACACATTATGAAGTGCGCTGGGAAGGTAGGTGCCAGGTCTTCTGGGAGGGGAGGGAGAGAGGGCATAGGGAGCGCTAGCTGCAAGTTCCCCCCCATCCCAAACACAGACGCTTACCCTCTTTCCTGGCAGCGATGAGTCTTCTGCTGCTATTAGGAGCAAGGAGGTGGTAGCAGTGCCTGCACCTGCACCACCACCGCTAACTAGCAGCAGCATGACATTCTCCACCCCAATTTCACTTCCCAGCATGAGCCTTTCAGTGCCAGAGGAGGAGCTGGAGCTGGAAGCAGAGGAGCTGAAGGCCATAGCAAAGGAAATTCTGGGGAAGGAGGGGAATCTGAGTTTGTGCTCCACACCTCTCAAAGTTCCCCTAGAGGCAGGTTTCCTTCTCTGGAAGGCACTTCAGAGGAGGTTGTGGGGGCAGGTGGCTCAGCTCCTCCTGTTGTTGTGCCTCTGCCTGGTGAGGAGGGGGGATAAGGCAGGATCCCCACCCTCAACCCAGAAGCAGGTGGGTAGTGTAGCATGGGATCACTTTGAGGTCCCAGGTATCCTACCTGCCAGCACTGCCAAAGGCAGATCAGCTGGGGCAAGGAGGTGAAACACTTCACCACCATGGCGGTGCTGCTACATCTCAGGAGGCAGCACCTACTTGCCCTTGTTCCTCCTCAGCCTGGCACCAGTGGGAGTGTACCTAAGAAGAAGTCCCCCTTTTGCTCCGTCCCCAGGAAGCAGAGGTAGGCCACCCTGGGGGGAAAAGCAGAGACAAAGGAAGGCGTGTTCCAAAGGCAAGCGAGGTCACCCAGAGCATTGGGGAAATGCTTGCTCTGGATGGCCAGCCCTTCTCGTTTGTTGAGCATTCAGGGTTCAGACGGCTCATGGTGCTTGTGGCCCCAGGGTACCAAGTGCCCATATACACCATCTTTAGCAGGATGGTGGTGCCCTCCCTGTATGAGGGATGCAGGGAGTACTTGAGGGAGGAGCTGCACAGAGCAGGTCCATAAGTAGCCTTGCGCTTCACCTCAGACATCTGGAGTAGCTGGGGTGGAGATCACGCCTACCTCTCCCTTACAGGGCACTGGTATGATCAGTCAGGGTGTTGGTAGGCTCTCCTTCAAGCGGAGGTGATGGATGGGTCCCACATGGCAATGGAGATCAGGGTGGCCATGAACTGCATGGTGGCTCGTTGGGCAGGGTGAGCTCACCCACGGGTTCATGGTCACTGACTGGGGCCAATATGGTCAAGGCAGTGTGTGATGCCAACTTTGTTGGCATCTGATGTGTGGTACACGAGTTCCACCTTGTAGTCAGGGATGCCTTGTAGGGGGACAGGGCTCCCAGTGATGATGCTCTCACTACCAGTCAGCTTATTTTGAAATGCAGGAAGGTGGTGGGCTACTTCCACTGGAGCATCAAGGGGGGCAAAATGCTGTGGGACAGACAGGCAGAGCTGAGCATCCCACAGCACAAAATCATGCAGGATGCGGAGACTTGGTGGAACTCCACCTACCTGATGCTGGAAAGGCTGGTCGAGCAACAGAAGGCCATCCATGAGATGGCCTTGATTGGGAATATTGGGATCAGTGGCCTCCTTAACAAAGTTGAGTGGGATACCATCTCCCAGATCTTAGTGGTTCTCAAGCTGTTCCTCAAGGCCACTGAGAGCCTCGGCGCTGGTGATGCTCTCCTTATCCAGGTGATCCCCATAGTGAAGAAGCTTGAGACTGAAATGGAGACGTTCCAGGGGATATATGTTCCTGGCTGGGGCAAACTGCTTCACCAGAGGTGGAGGTACTGGTGAAGCAGCTGAAGGAGGGCATCAAAAAATGGCTGGTTCTGTTGCGGTCCAGTATAGTCCATGTGCTGGCGGGAATGTGCGACCCAAGGGTGAAGGGGAGCATCTGCGGCAGCAAAACACTTGATTGCTCCATGGAGGTGCTGGTGAACAAAGTCAGGGAGACAGAAGGGCAGAGGCAGGGGGACGTGGAAGAGGGGGAACCACTGTCCCAGGCCTGAACTCCATCCCCCAGCCAATCTCCTCCACCCCAGCTGCTACCAATGTGGGCAGGGGGAACGGCTTCAATGTTGGGGTCCAGAGGCACCAGACTCCACCATTAGGCAGGTAATGTGAAGGCCTTGGTGGCTACCTATCTCACCACTGCACTGCACTGCGACCCCTTGGCCTATTGGGCACCCTGCAACCAGGTGTGGCAGGAACTGGCCACGGTTGCCCGGGAAGACCTGTCCTGTCCGCTGACTAATATTCCAAGCAAGAGAGTGTTCAGCATTGCTGGGGATGTTGTGACACCCCACCACACCTCCTTGGATCCTGGTTTGGTGGAGCAGCTGGTATCCCTCAAGGTGAACTTCCCACTGCTGGGGTTCCCCAAGCTCCACGTGCAGATGGTGTTAGTACCACCCTCCTCACTCTGCACCTGTTTGCTTTTTTAATTTGCTTTCGGAGCCTTGAAGTGCACTTTAACAGAAAGCCCTGCACCACTCTGCCTGAAACCTGGCAGGCCTCTTGCCCTCACGAGGGACTACTGTCCCTAGGGGCACCAAAATGGCCCCATAGTATGCCAACCTTCTTATGAGCCACCTGGAAGAAGGCTTCCTGAAGATCTGCACCATCAAATCCTTGATATACTTAAGATATATTGATGACATCTTCATCTTTTAGACTGAAAACCGGCAATCTCTGATTGAGTTCCATCAGAAATGTCAACAATCGTCATCCCTCCATCAAAACTATCTCTTGAATACTCCAGCACCAGCATCTCCTTTTTAGACATGATGATCAGTATCCAGAATGATAAAATAAAGACCATGTTATACAAGAAACTCACAGACCAACATACATATCTGCACAGAACCAGGAGTCACCCTAAACACACCAAAAAAATTGTGATATACAGCCAATCCCTCAGATACCACCGAATTTGCACTGAGGAGAACACCTGGGATTGCCACCTCACCAATCTTAAAAAGGCTTTCACCCAACAAGGACACTCCTCCAGAGAGAGAGATCGCACGTTTGAAAGGGCCACCTGGATACCACATGAAGAATTGCTGCAGTACAGAAGAAACCCCCGCTACAAATCACACACCACTGGTTGACATATCACGCCTTCCTTGAACCCATACGGATGTAGTATTGCAGTCATTATAATTGCTTTGATTGCTTATTGTTATTTTTCATTTTATATAATGAAATATTTAACCATGAAGATAAAGTTAGTCTTGTTATGATCTACTTTTTATAATAATTTGATCAGTCATTATTAGTGTTCTGGAATTTACCATCTGTTTTAAATTTCTTATTGCTTGGCATAAATATATTGGACATATTTTTCTCATGATTTTAGACATATTTGACCTATTGGTCTCATGACTTTAGAACTTAAATTTAGTATAAGGAAAACACTTGTGTAAGGGTTTGCGGTATGCCTGGCATATGTGGAAAGAGGTAAGAAAAGAGTGAAAAAGAGTGAATGATGTATATATGTGACAATGTAAAGGAAGGCAGTCCACTTGCAGCAGATGAAAATAGCCTTCTTTGGTTTAACGGTTAAAGGCTGCAGCGACGTCGAGTCATCATTTAAGGATTACTAAATATTGGATCATGCTTCACCCTGATGGCTGAAAACTGTAAGCAAGGCCCCCCCCTGAAGATTGCAGACCACAAAGCCAGAAGATTATGTCCTGCCAATCCTAGCCTGCCAACAGGACAAGGAGGATGACCATGATTTTTCATGTTGTGAGGCCCCAGAAAGCACTCTGTAGTCAAAACACAACAAACGTTCATCGCTGCAGAGCTCTTTTAAAATGTCTCATCTCACAAAAATGTAACCCTTGTCTGATGTAGTATCAGACGGGGGGGTGATTTTACTGTTGTGTTTCGTGGGGGGGGGGGGGGGACACATGGGCAGAACGCCTTTCCTGTGAGGGTTAATTTTAGGCAATTTCACCCATACCTCATGCAGCTTTGCAGGTCTGGACTGGTGCCCACATGGGAAAACACTCGTCCAGCCCTGCCCCTGGGGCTGTCATAGACAAGAGAGGAAAAACCTCTGCCTCCTCCCTGTGCAGCTGGGCAAGGGGGGTTAGGGAAGGGTGTCCCCCTGCAGCCCCTGCTGGGCTGGGCCCACATGGCAGGGGGGGTCCCTCCACTCCCCCCCCCCCCCCCCACAGTCCTTGCAGCGACCCCCCCATGAGTGTCTTGACAATGACAGCCTTGTGACTGCTATGCCTGGAGCTGGGGTGGGGGAAATAGAGCCTCTGTGGTTTGTCGGCCCAGCCTGGAGACCCCGATGAGGTCATGGGGAGAGCCAGGCCGGGCTTATGTGGCAGGGGTGACTCCCTTCCCCACCGCCCTCTGCTTGAGATTCTTGACAGCAGCAGAGGCTGCAGCACCTGGAACTGGGGTGGGGGGAGATACTGAGCCCTCATGCCTGATGGGCCTGGTTTAGCTACCCCTGCTGAGGTCTAGTTGGGAACAGGGCCATGCCTGAGAGGCAGGGGAGCTTTGTTTTCCCCCTCCTGAGCCAGCTCTGGGCATGCCAGCTTCTGCCACTGCCAAGATGCTCGCATGGGGGGAAGGAAGCTCCACCCCACCACGTGGGCCCTGCCCGGCTCCCCCAAGACCATAACGTAGATAAAGCGTTACAGTTAGAGCTCCTCTCTGACTGCCTAAACTTCTGTACACACTCATCGTCAGTCACGTGCAGGGATGCGTCCACAATGTCTTCCATTTGTTGCTTTGGTGGAATAAGGAGTGAGTGGTGATGATGAAATTATGTTCGAAACACTTGCTCAGGAGAAGAATTCCTTTTGAATTGACTTTCCCCATCACTTCCTTTCCAAGTTTTTCCATTCCATAGTTTAGCGTCCTTGCCCACTTTATTATTGAAGTTGCCATAAAGAATTTTCCTCTTTGGGAACAGATGACAGGACTTGATTGAGCCGAGAATATAATTCTGCTGTTTTTTCATTTTCATACAGGGGCGGGGCTTATGCACTGATGGCTATGCATGTTGCCTGTTGGTCGGTTGAAAACAAAGGGTCGTGATACATTTGGGCATCTAAGTGACACTCTTAGTATTGATAGCAAAACCAAAGCCATGGATGTGTCTCTTTGGGCTTTTCTTCCCCCTCCCCCCACCCCCCAACCCCCCCTCCAACCAAAACAAACAAAAAACCTCAAACAAACCACATTTAGTCACCACCATGCTCTGTGAGCTGCCCCTCTTCTGTGCATCTGTTGTCACTAACTGCAGCAATGTGACTATCAAATCATGCAAGTTCTCTGGCCACAAGTGCTGTCCTTTGTTCCTGTTGGTCACTGCTAGGGTTGTCCATCAGGATGTTTCAGGATGGAAACATCATTACTTGATTTGGGTCACAGGTAGAAGAGTCCCGCTAGTCATGGTTTTTCAATTAGGTGAAATGAGACAGACTCTGTTTAGGGCACCTTTTCTATACCCTTTGTCATACAGTGTGAGCATAGTGGATCCTAAATAGGCCTGCTCGGTTATGACTTCAGCTGCTGAGTTCAACACTTGTCTCTGTTCCAAGTACAAAATGACCATCATACCCAGCATTATCTCCTTGTAGGTCCATGAGTAGGGGCTTCAGGTAATCACTAGCACCTGCCCCTTATGCTACTTGCCCATCACCCTAGGACTTGCTATTGGAGGAAGACACCTGCACGTGTCTTCTTTTAACCTGAGAATGCAGTTGTGTATTAGCAACCATATGATATTTTTCAGAAAGAAAAAATTAATCCGATGGCAAGGAAAACTTAAATGACTGGAGGCTTCTATTTCACTGCAGCTTTCATCTACTTTTGCACCATTGTAAAGTATTCTTTTATCTGTCTCCTCTGCCATTCAGAACTTTTATTTTTATTTCTGGATTGCTGTTAATGTGGAAAACTTGCTTTCAGCCCTTCCTTCCATGGGTGACCCTACGAGGAGTACAGAAGTCCAGACAATATAATTCTCAAGGTCAGTAGTGGGACATGAGTTTCTTCATGTCAAGTTTGTGATTTTGGGAGGCTGTAATACCACTGTAGTCAGGTTCAAGATCTATCCATGACAGGAACTGTATTCTGGTCCTATCTTCTGACAACTAGCAGCTGATGGTAATGACTTCTGTATGTCATTTTTCATTTCTGGTAGGCTTTGTGCTGGGTTGAGGGGATGAGGAACCTATCATATAACTATTATCTTTTAGTAATATTTCTGTACTGACACCAGCCCCTTGTGTATTTGTGTTTGTGCTTCCTATACCCTTTGTATGTAGAGTAGCAAACATGGTTCCAGCACTGTGGCTCCTCATACTCTTTGTATACCATATAAAATAAAAAGGTGCAGCCTAGAGACAGTTAATTATAATGCTCCAACATATATTCTAGGATACAATGAGCTTTTTCAGAAGTCATTTTTTTTATTTTAGTAATTTGCTGATGGATATAAAGGGGCAACCCACAGGTTGAAAAATGTCCTTGTTTTCCTCAAAACTGTTTTGAAAAGTCTATTTCTGCCACACTTAAAATTATTTTCAGCTGGAGTTCATTTTAACAGCAAAAGAACGGTATACCTGCAATTTGAAAACAGACATCTGTTGCATGCTATCTCTTATTAAGGTGTTCATATTGGACTAGTTGTTGATCACTTTGAAAATATTTGAGTGAGTTAATATTTTTCATTCTCTTTTGAAAACAGATTGATATGAGATGTTAACAACTTTAATATATAGACCTAGCACAGAAAAAGTAGAAAAAATGTTTTACTCTTTTATTTTTATTTAGCTCATTTAACAGCACTATTATAAAATATCCTACAAAGAATAAGATTTCCTATCGCTTGGTTAAAATACATGGATCATCAAAAACAGCAGCTTTCTTTTACATGTATTTAGGTCACAGTGTGAATCAGTACAATAGGCTTGTTCTTCTCTTACATTTCATTAAACCTTAGTATGCAATATGTTTGTAGTGGTGGTGAGCTGAGAACTTCACAGGAGCTTTCTTGAATTAGATATAATCAGCAGAACTTTTTAAAGGACTTTCCTGTGATGTGGGGGAACGTAACGTGCTATCTGCAATAAGTAATATTGTGTGTAAATGATATACCACTGCATTTTGTGGTGCTTTATTTTTTTAAAGGAAAAAAAAACTGGCAAACTGCCAAGCATACAGTAAATTGTGAGAAAATTAATGTTTATGCTTCTATAGTATCTGCTGATAAATCAGTAAAATCTAGGTTTCTGTTCAGGGAATATTCACTTTATAAATCTGGGTAAACGTTTTCACACCTGGGTACCAGATTTAGCCCCCCACTTAAGTTCATATTTAGTCAGTGGTGCTGATCTCCAGTTTTTCCATTTGACTTCATTGGGACTTGCAAATTGTTTAGCAAATATGAAAATGAGGTTATTTTTATTTAGGACCCTAACTAAGGACTTGCTTGCCTAACTTTAGGTACTCAAGGTCAAAAACTTGACTTAGGATATTGTAGAATCACATTGGTAATCTACAGTTAATGACAGCATTTATTGTTAAAATTCTGTTTAACAACAGTTTCATTTTCTCGTTTTAAATTATAATATTTGTCAACAAGTAGGAGTTAAGTGAAGGATAATTGATTTAAAAAAAAAATCTGTTGCACATTTTAGTTGATACAGGGGTGTTTTGCCCTGTTGTGTTAGGGAAGAATCTGAGTTATTTTTACTACCAGCATATTCTCCAGTAATTTGTGTATACTATTACTGTACAATTAAAGTGAACAATTGCTGCTGAATCTTCGAAGAGGAGACACATTAATATATATATTCCTCTGAAAGAACCAGTTCTAGGTCACTTGTTTTGAGGCTAGTAATTTTTGGGAGTATTCTTGTTTTTACTTACTTGATTTAAATAATGGAGTGGTGTCCTTTCTCTGTCCATCTTGAATTAAATTAAAGCAGATCCCTGATTCATTATGCATCATATTGGAATGTATTGTTAGACTTTCAGTTTTCACAAATCTACTTAAGATATTTTACTAGATATTATTTTAGCTGGGTCACTTATACACATGTACATTGTTTTATACTCTCAATGTATATAGTACAAACCAAAGCAAACTATGCAGGAGAAAGCACAAGACCTGCATTAAATTAGGCATGGAACTGTTTTCTAATTAATCAAATTATTGATAAAGTTCAAGTTATTTTTTTTTTGTAACTTAATCTTCCATTTTCTGTGCAGATATTCACAAGACTAGATTTGTCGTGTCCTTTATGTGAATACATACTATGATTTCAGCTTGTCAAGCTTATACCACACAACATTTAGGCCCAATACAACAAGGCATTTAAGAGCTTGTCTACTGAAGTGCCACTAAAGTTCACATGCATGCTTGTGTGAGGTTTAAATGTTTCACAGTTCTAGGGCCTTAAACCAACAAAGTCCCAGTGGGGTCAGTGGAATTCACTGTGGGTGTAAGGGTCCTTACACTGTAAGGGGTAAGGGTCCTTGCACTGTTTGGGGTATGACCCATTTTCTTTGTGGAATACCTGACATACTTGTAGGTGGAATAAAATAATAAATAACACGAGTAATGCAATCTGTCATTTCATGTCAGTTTAGTAACTCATGTAACTAAGGTGCTAAAATATTTTTTTCAGAAGATAAATATCATGCATAGTGATTGATATGAGCTCATATAGGAATGTGTTGTGCTCTTATTTTTAATCTTCAGCGATCGGTTAGAGTTCAAATTTACCAAGTACCAAATTTGGCTTCAGTGATGGTCTGGAAACATGACCAACTGGCTTCTGCCAGAATTTATCAGTTACTTCTGTAGCAGGAGGCTTTAACAAATTATTACTGGAATTATGAACTTTGTGTGTATGAGAGAGCGAGAGAGTATGCGAGAGCGAGCTTTTGCATAGAAAATACAGGGACCAGTACAAGACGTTTGAAATATCTGTTAAAACCTCCATGAGACAACGTATAAATCTGAAGTATATATTTAAAGTGTTTAATAATTTTTTGGAGTGGAGAATAATTATCTTTATACAGCTTCAGTTTTTCAATAATTTTTATTGTAAAATTCCATGCGACTTGAACATGTGATTTTTAAGATTTACCCAACAGGATTGCCTTACAAATTTGGGGTTTATTTTTAGCATTTTAACAGTGTGCAAGAAAGAGCATAATAAACAGTACTATTCACCTTTATAGCGTTTTTAACTTAAGAGTCTCTAAGTTAATCCTCCTAGAACTCCAAAAAAGTGTTACTTTTTAGGTATTGCCAGAGTATTCCAACTGAGGGTCAGGGAGATTGGTTTAAGATTATACAATAAATTAAGGGCCGATGGAGGCATAGAATAGAGATGCACAGCTGCAAGTCGTTTTCCAGGTACACTGTTTAGTAGAGGGACATCACTAGTTGGATCCATTCTGATCAGATAGAAGTCCTTAGCATATTTGCAAGCAAGACATTGAACAATGCATGCAGATGCAAGTACACATTAACAAATTGCTGCACAGTGAAAGCCACATGTTGGGCATCCCTGAAATAGAATCTTGGTTCTTGGTTCCACCAGCCAGGTTCTTGGCTGGTGGAAATGGTCACAGCTTCATGAAGTCGATAAAATTTATTTTAGGGGGCACTGGGGCAACTTAGACAATTTCAAGTGTGGCTTCAGGACTTTTAACTCCAACTGCTATCTGTGCGGGCCGGGCACGCCCCGAGCCCTTTTTCGCGCTGCACGCGGGCTGTGGCCAGCAACCCGGGCACGCGGGGGTGGAGAGGGGTGGCTTTCGCTCTGGAATTAGGCACGGACGCGTATCGGTAGTTTAAAAGATTGTTTACTTACAGCGAGATGGCAGTGGTGTAGGCTGGAAAGCTTGCTTTAGTTGCAGTTACAGAGAAGAAAAAGGAAAGAGGCGGACAAGAGTTCTAGACTCGTGAACTCTAGCCCAATCCGGCTGAAGGCTCTGAACACGCGAGCCCGTCGCGTCAGCCGAAGAAAGTACTCGTCCGGAAGAGCTCTGAACCAACTCACACGAAGTTTGCTAGGCTCCGTGGGTCCAGTTCTTTTGCGCGCGGGTGGGGTACGTCTAGGAATTCTATCGGCGACAGGGAGAGGCTAGAGATTGATCAGATCTCCGTAGCCTGCTTCAAATGCACTGGGTCCGTGAGGATCTGCAGCGCTTAGAGATCTTCACACAGCATGAAGTCTCCTCCTCCCTTGTTTGTGGAGTCCTCCAACTTGGGCGGAAACCACTCAAGCCTCTTATACAGCTAGCAAGCCAATCGCTAGCCGCCACGT
>NW_005842140.1:389866-395366 GCF_000455745.1 Alligator sinensis
AGTTTGCTAGGCTCTGTGGGTCCAGTTCTTTTGCGCGCGGGTGGGGTACGTCTAGGAATTCTATCGGCGACGGGGAGAGGCTAGAGATTGATCAGATCTCCGTAGCCTGCTTCAAATGCACTGGGTCCGTGAGGATCCGCAGCGCTTAGAGATCTTCACACAGCATGAAGTCTCCTCCTCCCTTGTTTGTGGAGTCCTCCAACTTGGGCGGAAACCACTCAAGCCTCTTATACGGCTAGCAAGCCAATCACTAGCCGCCACATGTGAATAATTTAGAACTGGCCAATAATGGGACCCAAATCTACATACAAATGGCGGGAACTCTTTGCAACGAGCATTTCTGTGCTGCAACAAAGAAATGCACCCTGCAAAGAAAGCTTCAAATCGGCGGGAAATTCTCCCTTGCACCGGGATTCTCTTTTGCAGCAGAAAACTCCACCGTGCAAGGAAGCTTGCAATTTAGCGGGGACAGTTTAGCAGTGCCGAAGCACACACAAATAAAAATCACACCTTTTGGGTTGTGACACTATCATTATTCCCACTTGTCTCTTTTATACCAATGCTGCTTAATTTAATAAGGAGGATAGGGTATCATGACCTATAATGTAAGAGAGAGTACATTAATGAACACCTTGCCAATTTATGCATAATATTATGAGTTGGAAGAATATTTTATATTCTGCCTCTCTAAACTTGCTGCCAAGGTTTTGTGAAGATTTGCAAAACGAAAGGTATGTAGAATAGATTTAATTGTGTTTAGTTCTACTTAAAGATGATACATTTGTTGTATTGGAATGCTTATTGAAAGAAACATAAAAAGTATGAAAATGTAGATTTTCATAGCATCTAAAATCTAGTACATTCAGCTGTGAGTAACAGACTAAGCCATTAGGCGAACTTCTGCCCTTCAAGCTGTTTTGAATGAAAACTATGTAATGTTCATCATGTAACTGGAAGTATCTGAATATTGAATAAAGGTTTAATCATGAAAGATTTTTTTTTCACTTAAGTTGATAACGAAGTCCTTTGTAATGAAAGGATTTTTGTCAGTCTTTCATGGTTTAGGTATAATTTAACTATGTTACATTCTCCTTATATAGACTTATACAATGACATTTAACCGTATTTGATTCTTAATAGAAATCATAAGATTATATAAATGTATTAGTACCTTAGCATTACCAGGTTTAGTAGGTAGTACCGTAGTATTAGTGTTGATGGTTTTGAGTTTCCTTTTGAAATGTGGTCAAGGAAGATAATGGGGCTGTTGAGGGGGGAGAGGTGGAGGGCTATTTTTTATTTATTCATTAATTGGACCAAGAAGATGGACTATTGTCATCTTTAAAAAAAAAAAAAAGAAAAAGAAAAAAAAAAGATGATTGTTTGTTTGTTTATTTTGTAATATCTATTCCTCAGTGGTAGAAGACAATAGTAGGTCAAACTAGTGGTCCATTTAGTTTTGCATAATGTCTGATCCTGACCTTAGGATCCTTTTAGGAAGAAGCAAGGAACTCTAGAGAGGACACCTATAGAATAGCTTGCCTAAAGGACAAGCTGTTCCTGTCAAAAATCCTTTTATATTTTGAAGGGAAAAAGTTACCTCACCGATTTAAAAAATATTTTCTCCAATTTTTAATCTTTTATTATGTACCTGAATGGGGTATTTTCATTATCCACATCAACGTAAAATATTCAGTCTTACTAAGCTGTTAACTTTCATTCTATCTAGTGGTAATGAGTTCTGTAGATTAATATCAAGGTTTTGGTTCCATAAGCTTTTGACAGATGTTGCCTTTGTATTTTAGGACTTTTTTCTACGCTCTTGTGTTATGAGAACGGGTCAACAGAAGCACCTTTTTACCTGTTCTTTGCCTTTGCTGTTGTGTATACTTTTATACTCTTATCTCAACCACAATCCCAATTTTTCAGTTTCTCCACATATAGAATGTTTCAGTTGCTTAAACTATTGCTACCTCCCCCTGTTATAACTTTGTGTTGATAATATATCTTTGAGATAGGCAAAACAGAACCTTACATATTCCAGGGGAGAATTCAGTATTGACTTATGCAGTAGTATTATCAGAGTTTCCAAGTGCCACTTGTCTTCTGTGACACTCTTGTATTTGAAAGCCCACATTTTACCTGCAGTTCACTCTGAACTAGAGCTTCCAGTAAAGTAGTTCTCAATCTTCCAGCTCTGTGGGTCAGATGAGTGGAATAGGCTTGATCTGCAGGGTGGATCTGGCATGTGGGGTATCTAGTGCCTATTGGCACGATCTAATAAACACAGCTATATTATTCAGCCTGCAGGGTTCTCTTTCTGTCCCAAAACTTGGGAGAAAGAGAGTGCCAATTAATGCTGTCACTGTGTCCCGCTACCATATTTCTGGACCTTAAGGGAGACTCATGGGCTGAATGACATGGCTTTGTGAGTCACAGTTTGAGCATCACTTCGATGGAGTTTTTCTCCTACTGATTCACTAGACTATACTGTAGAGCATCTTCAAACAACTGAGCTTCTGCATCTCCCTTTGTTTTGTCTCCTTCCCAGTCTGTCTGCCTGCTGTTCTGAATGGCAAAGAATCACTCTGCTGGTGCAATCCATGCTCATTCGTTGCCTCTGGAGTGTCTCAAAGTCCCTTTCAATCTTGATTAATTGTTACATTTGGAGAGATGAGAGAGACAGCATCAGCCAGATGAGCTTGACACACTGTTTATTATAAGTCAAATCAGGAAAAAAAAACTTACAAAGGAAAAGGGTCTCTGACAGCAATGCAGTCATGGGAACAAAGCTCACGTGCCTCAGTTCTAGCTTCACGTAAGGATGCAGCAGTCATCCCTCTCCTGTTCAAGGTTACTTTATTTCCCTCTTCTTGAAGAATATTGTTTGCTTCATAGAATAGTAGTGAAGAAACTTGCTTTCTATTTTATTAGTAATTAGCTGCTAGGAAACAAGCAATTAACACTAAAGAGTGTAATTCTTGTGCTCAAGGGAAATTTACAAGACACCGTCAGAAGATGAGCCTGGGAACAAAAATTCATTAGCCTAGACACTAAGACGCTTAGATACTAAAAACCAAGGATTTAACATGGTCTGCCGACACACATTCAAATAATCTGGGAGAATTCTACAAGGTTTGTTTTCCTGGTAGAAAAAAATTACCCAGACATTTGATTATCTCGCATCAGATATCTTGGTGTCCTCTACAGGCTCCCTCAGTATTCCTAGAGACAGGTGCCAACAGTGCATAAGGCAGCCCTGTTTGGCTGACCCAGGATGCTTACAGCACAGTGTGGGATTGTGAAGGGGGTATGTTCTGTTCCCTGCTTGGCTGGAGCAGCAGAGTAAACTATACACCGTCTCCCAGGGCAGTAAGGAGGGTGGGGGTAGAAGCAAAGTACCCTGGGATGCTGGAGGACTGTTTTGTACAGACATTCATTCTCACAAGACAAACTTTCCCAGGAGTGATTTAACCCTGGTTGTTCCTGGATTATTTTTCTCCTGGAGTGGTCATTTTTTGGGGGGAGGGGGCAGGGGGAAGAAAAATCCTGAAAACCTGTACACTCGTGTTTTCTCCCAAGAGAAACTAAATGTACGAATGTGGCCAGAAACATCATGGTCCATTGTAACCTACTCGACACTTGCTAAACTCTCCAGTTCACAGGTGCTAAAATCCCTCTTGAATGATCCTGCTGCCCATTTGTAGGTGGCCATCTTTTGTTTATCAGCTACCTGATAATTTCTCTTTTATCTCGTTCTTATTTCAGCATGTTTGACTAGTTTTTTCTATAATGGTAACTTTGTGTATTCTTCATATGCATACTCTCATTATTATACAGGTTTTATTGTGCCTAACATCAAACCTGTTTCCACTGTTTGTGGGCTTGGGTTACATTGGTTGGGGTTTAAGTGTGCAATTGTAAAGGACAGGTGGATCATCTTTTTGTCTACTGCCCCTCCCTTCCAAATCTGTGAAGTTTGTAAGCTCATGGGTGTTGCAAATGCGAAGTTATACAAAGATCACTGAAAGGACAGTCCTCACTGTGAGCAGCATGGAGGTCTGCAGTGGCATAGCCTTCAGCAAGTGTGTGTGATGAGCGGGAGAGATTTCAGATAGGATGCACAGGTTCAGTTGGAAGCCTGATAATGTAGCTATAAGGGCTGAAAATCTCTCAAACTACCGCTGAAGTAGGTCAGAGCCTAGAAGAGCTGGAGTTGGGATTGGTGAAGGAGCAGCGGTGACGCCTGGTGGAGTGGCAATCCCCAGCAGTGATTACTAGTAGCACTCCCCAGCGGCCAGAGCAGCAGGCCCAAGCATCACATCCTACCAGCACTCCCCAGCATCAGAGTGGCAGCAATTCCAGTGCAGGTCTCCCGCTCCAGTACTTTGGCTGGCGTAGATGAGATCCTGGAACAGTGTGACAAGGGTTTGGGAGTGGGCCTCCCTTTGCAGCACTTGCTGCTTTGGCTGGTGTAGGTGAATGGAGTCTTTAGACAGCAGCCCTGGGTGAGTCTATTGGCCACCAGTAGAGGTCTTGTAATAGCTGTTTGTGTGTGTATTTTGGGCACAGTGTATATATGTTTGCTTGAATGTCACCTGTAGTAGAAATTTGAGAGCCTCATATCCTGCATTCAGCTAGTAGGGAAACTTTTTTTTCTGCAATCTAAATTTTGGTAGTGCAGCTAGATCCAAGTATCTGGCCATTGCATTGTCCTGATTTCTTGAAGTATTTTGTTGAATTGGATGTACTTAAGGAAGCGGCTTTGAATTGTTCTTTGCTAACTGTTCTTTGCAGAGAATATACTTGAGAAATGCAACTACAGTTTCATCATCATTTGGCAAAGGTAAGGGAGATGGGATAAAAAAAAAATTAGCAGTCATATTTTTATTCCTGCCTACTCCATGACATTTGTAAATGATAGTAATCTCACTGACTCCAGCAATTGGTATTCCTGCTTGTCTGGCTCTGTTAGCAGTATCATCAAAGGCCTGATCTGTCCACAGCTTCAGTCTGTGGCTTCTGAAAGTCAGCTCTTCTTCTTTAGCTCCTATGCAAATAAGTATTTCCTTTTCAGTGGTGGAATGCATTCCCACAGTTTCCATAAGTGCATTTACAGCAGATGCAACAATATTTTTTTTTGTATTGCATAATGGATGGATCTGGGTAAGTACAAACGAAGTCTGAAGTCAGAGTCATCCATAGTCACAACTATAAGTAAATGCAGGATCAAGGAGTGTGTGTGTTAGATTATTCATGGTCACATCTTTAAGTTTTGAAACTGGTCTGTGCAAGCTGTCCAGGACCAACTTAAGTTCCATGACAGTATGTAGTCCTCTTAGTAGTTCTGTGTTGTAACAGATTTTCATTAGTGTCATTCTGTATCAGTGCTTCTGTATCTTGTGGTGGTTGAGTGATGCAGTCTTTCTTACTTGAATGTTTAATGCAGGAAAAAACCCTTCTGCCTCTCACAGGCATATCAGTAGCTCAGTATAGAGTT
>NW_005842140.1:395397-401171 GCF_000455745.1 Alligator sinensis
AACAAGTCACATTGGTATGTAAGCAACCAAGAAATGTCATTCTTCATACTTTAGGTTCAAAGTTTTAAAACATTTCAAATTTGGGTAATATAGAGACTTCTGAGCAATGGCCAGTATTAATTTGGGAGTCTGGGGCTGTCCATTTGCTGTTAATGTTTTGTGTGCAGTAAAACGTTATCTTATCCACTTCATATGTCGCTCTCCAGACAGTAACATCTGGCACAGTAACATCATGTACTTGTGTGAACTCAGCTCTGTGACCTATGTTAGCAAAACATCTGTCCTTTGTACAATGTCTGCATTGAACTTTTCTTGCGTTATACTTAGTACAATTTTGCAGTGTGTTGTAGAGAGATTTTCTTTGCAAATTTTTGTCAGGTTGCTTCTGGTTGTTTGCTTGTATTACCTTCATATTTTGAGTTCCTTGGTTTTAGCCTGTATCTGTAGTGGTTGTAAGCCTTGGGCAGTGCTTGCTGTACTGAGGCCAATTAGTTTGATTCTGCTGTTTTAATAACTCAGTTTGATTAGCAGTGGTTATAGCCTTCCTTAATGTCAACTCTGATTTCAGCAGTAGGTTTTCTTTAATGTAAGGTACAATTTCATTCTCCATGAGCTGATCTCGAACAATTCCAGCAGCTCTGTTGCTCAAGTTGGATGTAACAACAACATTCCTTAAACTAACAATGTATTGATCGGTTGATTTATCTAGCTTCTTGGTGTGGAGGCAGAATTTCTAGTGGTCAGTTGTGATGCTTATTTTAGACACAAAAATGCCATGAGTGCAGTACCATATTTACAAGGATGTATGATCTTGAAGGCAGGTCTGCTGCTCCAAGGCAGTGTATGAGCCTTTTCTCCTTCCCTAGCTTTCTGTCATTTATAGTAAGGATGTAATTTTCAAAGACTCAAAGTCAAGAATAAAAGATATTGCAGGTTTTCCTGTGCATGGCAGAAAAGGTGTAGGTGAATTTGAGAGCAGCAGGGGCAACTTTGTTATGTATCTGAGCTAAACAGACTTTGTTATCAGAAAATCAGGGCAATTCACACAGCTGGAGGTGTCACAATCCTGTCTGTGCAGAACCCCCAGAGCCGCGAGTTTCTCTCTGCTGTGCTGCTGCTTGATGCAAGGAACAGACCAAGTTGTTATCCTAGGATAACTGCTTATCCCTGGAAACCTTAGCTCTACTGCCCTTATACTGGACCTCACAGACGCAGCAGGGGAATCTCTGCCAGCCTTAGGTGCCCTCCTCTTTGGGCTGTGGAAGAAATGTTTAGGTCCCCTTTTTCATAGAATGGAGAATGCTGGATTATCAGTCACCCAGAGATCCCTCTCTGCCACTGGCAACAAGTAAGGAGACAAAATAACAAGAGGGAAAAATACAAGGAAAACTGACCATAGGTTTGGAGACAGGAAAAACAAGACCAGTACAGTTTCTTACCTTCTCCTCTGGCTATACCCTAGCCCTCCTGAGGTACCTGACAGTATTCCCTGCTAATTCTGCTAGCCCAGATTGCTGGGGACCTTGAACCTGGAACCAGAGACCCTGACTCTATCATAGATGGACCTTAAAACGCATCCCAGCCAAACCCCATCTCCCCCATCAGCATTATACTAATTGCTTGTATCATAGAAATCTCCAGAAATGTCTCTTCTTGGGACACCTGGCATTATTCTGCTCAGATAGGCCATTTCCACACTTGTTTTCCCCATTACAAGCACACACAAACTTTGGTGCCCTCCCCACCAGTTGCCCTTTCTGCCTGTGATTGGGAGTGGCATTTGTCTTTGCTCTGTTATCGGAATAGCAAGTTTCTTAACAGGTCTGACCTTCTTTAATGATCAAAATCATAATAATATACATAGACAACATAAAATAAACTATACAGTGACAAAAGGAACATAAATGGGTACAGCATAGCACTGGCTTTCCAGTGAGACTATGTATGCTATATCAGTACAATGAACAGAAGAAAATTTGCATGACTCCACATGAACCCCCAAACCAGAGTGGGTTCATGATGGTAAGTACTTGCATCCACATAGGTACAGGAACAGATGAGACTCTAAATACACTGGGGGAAAACAACTACGTCTATCATGCTGGTGTCTAGTCTGACCTCAGTACTCGAGGAAGGGCTCTCTAATGTCCAGGGCTGGCACTACACTACCACAAGACCATAATCCTGAGGTTTGTCTAAAATGGAGTATTTGATTGATTGCTAATATCTTTATATAGGCTAGTCTAGAAAGGCGGGGTTTTTTTAAAGAAATGGTAGCAAAACAGCCTCAGTATTACCTTCGGTCCTCTGATATTCTTGTTTGTGCAGTCTGACTTGTGATCCATCCGTGGCATGGAGTCTATGCAGGGCTTAGCGGTCCATTTCTTGAGTCAGAAATAATGCCTCTTGGACCCTTGTCAGGGAAATATTTTTAACTTGGGCTGCAGAACATTGGAAGAGGGGGTGGAGTCCCCAGGTCGGTGGCTCAGATCTTGGAAAATGACATTGAGCAATTGTTTGTACCTCAGCGTTTAGTTTGGTCTCTTGTGGTGCACATGACAGAGAGGGGAGCTGGGATAAGTACTTTGGGCTGCTGTGCTGCGAGCATGCTGGAGTTTGTGTTGTGTGGTATCTCTTTTAGGGGCCTGTTTTGAGAGAGGAGGTAGGCTAAAGGCAAATTGGCTGAAGTTCATTCTGAGCAACACAAAATGGGTAGGAGAACATGTTAATTTACATTTTTAAGTGACACCTAGTTTCCCTGACGGACCCAGTGGGAGTTCTTTCAATTTCTTAGCCATCTTCGTATTCCCAGGAGATAACAGTAGCTAAAAGCACTTGTTTTCTGTTACTAAGGGATTGCAATCTTTCCTTTTTTGATTTTGGCCTTCATTTTACTCTACTCTTCCTTTTTTTACTTTTCTGTTGGGTTACTTAGTCCACTTTGAAGGACACTCAGAAAGTCCTTTCTAGCATAGAAAAGAGGTGTCTCATCATTTGTTGTGTGGAGCATACATTATCCAGAGTTATCACTAAGGTAAACCTTAAGATATTTGTTTTTAACTTTTGGACTATATTAAAAGCAAGGTTTGAATTATACTTTGACTTTTGGGGGTGGGGGGCAGGTGGTCAGTCGGCAAAAAAGAATTGGGCTGCTCATCACGATGCTCTAATAAAATCCCCTAGAAATCTGTACTCTATTGTCTCAGGGTCCTGCACATATACAAACACACGCATGCACACACGGAGATTATTAACACCACAGCTAGTTTTACACACATAGCGCTTGTTTACTTTTAGAAAAACACATATGCTACTGCTAAGCAAATAATAACAAAATAAAAAATAAATTGATTAGCCTACCTTAAAATAAAATTGACCACAGAATCCGAATATCAGTCTTCTGTGGCTGCTGTCCTGCTTTCCATGAAGTTGGTGGACGATGACCTGCCTTCAGCCAGGATCTCACAAAAGGCATCGTAACTCCAGTCGGGGGCCGTTAGCATCCATGAAGAGGAGCAAAACCAAGGTCTGTGCTCGACGTCATTTGTGAGACTTTGTCAGTGTCATTTATGGCTGAAAAACCATGTTCATATTTAGCAGAAGTGGCAAGGTATATTTTGCTTGCAATTTTAAATTTATAGACTTTTTCTGCTGTCTTCACCATGCAGCTCTTCCAGGTATGAAATTCCTCAACAGCATCCTGAGTACGTTCTCCCAGTAGTTTTGCAAAATTATGCATTACATTTTCACCATGTAAAACAAGACAATCTCGAGTTTTTGGCCAGAAATATGCATCCAATGGTTTTAGCAGGTTTATAAGTTCCAAGTCTGGGGGCATTTGGCTAGATTATCCGTTACTGCCTGCTAGAATTGCAGGTGATTGATTTCCTCCCCCCCCCCCCCCCAAGGTGTTATTTAAAGTCACTCCTTTGAACACCTCGGTTGTGTTGCACTATTCAATTTTTTTCGTGGATTTTCCACCCTCAGTTTTCATAGCGTTCAAAACTTCTATAGTCGGGAGCAAGTTGCGCTGCAAGTCTGTTAAGGACGTGCTCCTTTTCTGAAGTTTCAGGGAAAGGCTTTGGAGTTCACAAAGACCATCTTGACGTAGCCAAATAAAAAATAAAGCCCCTGGTTGCAAGCCATTTGTACAGTCCACTGTATTTCTTTTGTTCCCTGTCAGAATGTGAAGTGTTTTCACTTGCCGTTTTCAATTTCTTTGCCAATGCTCGGTAATCTTTCCACACTGCTTTCACTGTATTAAAGTTGCTTGAAAGCCAGCGTATTGTAAACAGTTGACCAATTTTTAAAATATTCATTTTGAGATTGGCTGCAGCTTCACTAAGTAATTGTGTGTTCTTTGGTGGTACAGTGCGTAGAGTTTCAAAATAAAAAATTTGAAGTCGTTGCAGCCTGTAACAGCTTTAAGGGAGTCTTGTACTGCAAGTTTGAGCCAGTGGGCAAGGCAATGGATTGATTTTAGCAAGGGGAAATCTTTCTTTAACAGAGTAATCAGTCCTGTTACCTTATCAGTCATTACAAAAGCCCCATCTGTGGCAACACTGATCAAGTATTTTTTTCAAATACTCATCATCCAAATCTGATTTGTGAAGATTTTCTTTTAGAGATGTATACACCGTCACTGCAGTTGTGCTGTGCTGAAGCTCCGCCAAGTCCATAAAAATATTTTCTGTCACCATTGCCGGTTGCATCAGATCTGAGGTAAACAGTTAGATAGTTTAGGCCATACAAGCTGCTTTCATCAATTGTGATGATAATGTTTGAACAAGAGTCGTCTGAGCAGTGTATGGAGCCAATTTTTACACCATTTATATCTTGAAGTGAAACTACAGGTTTCATTTTGATTAAAAGATGGCCTTTCTTTTGCAATTAGATATGCAGTTCAGAATACTGCAGCTGTCTCGGTGAATAAATGAGAGCTTAACTCTGAAACCATGTGCGGAAGCACACTTTTCTCCCTTATGCTGGCGATTCTGACAGCCTTTTGACGAGCAGCACTATCTCTGTCTCTAGATTTTTTTTTCATGTTTGTTTTGCAATGGATGTATTCACCGTGCCACTCATCCATTCTTCTGATAGCTGAACTCCTTTTTTAGATGAAGTCATTTAGCTTTTTTACAGATTGTACATCCTAGACTTCCTTCATGAAAAAACAACCACGGATTATGTTTCTTCCATTTCTCCCACTGTTTAGTGTTCCAGACATTATTTGGAATTGATGTAGTGCAAGTGGGGTTTTCAGTATCACTACTGTTGGTGGCTTTTTCTGTTGCCAGATTTTCACTTAAATCTGGCCTGGCTCAAATCAGTTACCACGGCCTGACTTTTGCTATCATCAGACTCTGCGTTTGGCATAGGTTTCTATGTGAAACTGAAATGAGATAAATCCATGTTTTCTTTTAGACATTTTAAAAATAAACAACTCAAGAAGTCTGATAAACCCACAGGATAATACAGTCAACCGTTATGATCCACCACACCAAATATTTCCACTAGTAAACGCATCAAGTACATTTAAAAAAAAAAAAAAAAAAAAAAAAGGTGAAACCTCCTCTGAATGTGCAAAAGCTATGTAGCACCATGTGTGGTGTGGTTGATAACATATGCTAACAAGGATTGGCACCCCCCGGCACACATGCCAGAACATGGCATGTGAGGCCATTTTCCTTGGCATGCTATAGCCAGCCTGGGCTCTGGGCAGCTGTCACCAGCCACAGAGCCCAGGCTGCTCGCAGCAGGGGGCCGGGGAGCTG
>NW_005842140.1:401227-410191 GCF_000455745.1 Alligator sinensis
TCGGGCTCGGTGGCGGGCAGCAGCTGCCCAGATCCCAGGCTGGCTGCAGCTGGGAGGCTACAAAAAGCTGTGCCGCACTCCACAGCACTGGCACCGGCTCTGTGACTGCAGTGGCTGCGCGTGCAGCTCCAGCACCCAGCTGGGAAGGGACCTGAAGGCAGTGCAACCCTGGCCCCACTCCTGCTGTCTGCCCGGAAGCGCACGTATAGCCACTGTTGCCACAGAGGTGTGCTTGGTGCTGTGGAGTCCAGCGCAGCTGTTTGCAACTCAGATTGCTGCACTGGCTTCCCCAACCTGGCTTGTGGTGACAGCAGCTGCATGTGCACCTTAGGATGGGTAGCAGGTTAGGGACCAGGATTATGTTGTCCTAGACCCCTTTGTAGCTGTGCCCTCAGAGACATGCATGCAGCCACCACCATGGAGTCAGTACCGGGGCTTTGGAGCCTGGTGCAGCTGTTGCAACCTCCTAGCTGCCTGTTAGCCGGCCCAGGCTCTGGACAGCTGTAGCAGGTAGTGGGCAGGCTGCAAACAGCTGTGTGAGGCTTTGGAGTCCTGGCACCCAGTCCATGCAGCAGGTATATGCATGCCTTGCAGCGCATGGTGAGGAAGGGGCCAAGGCAGTGGAACCCTGCCCCCTCCCCTGCAAGCAATGAGGATCGGGCCCCTCACAGCTCCCCTGCCTCTGGCATGCTAAGCCGAGGCATGGGTGGAGGACAGGTTGGGGTGTTTTTGCACTCCAGACAAAAATGTTACCATCCCTGTGCTAACTCATACTCCTGATGCAGCATGTCGGGCACTTTTAATTGGCAGTCCATGCTATTGAAAAGCACCCAGCGCTGCATCGGGTACAAGTGTATAAATGGTGCTACATGTCAGCACTGAAAATGGTGGCATGCGCTTTGACCTCAAGCACATTGAATGTGTTGTAGTTCAAAATGCACTGCCCACTATTTTCTCAGCGCTAACGTGTGCTGCACCGCTTATACACCTGCAGGTTGTACCTTATGCAACACCGGGCATGTTAATTATGTGCTCCAGCAGACTCAATTAATTGAGTCAATTAATTGAGTCTGCTCCAATGCACTGGAAATCCAGCACGTTGGAGCAGACTCATGGTATGTGTGTAAGGTTCCCTTTTAGAGACCCTCCCCTTCCCCTCCCCGCAGGTTAAGATTTTTAAACCTTATGGTGGGCTCTCATCTCTTACAGGGTGCTCAGCACCTCCCACGCCCCCAGTTCCTTCGTAATTTGAACCCTGATTAAAAGTCCTTTATATACGTCCATATAGTACAGCCAAAGGTATTCAACAGATCCTAGGTGCGCTGAAATATCAAGTGGAAGCATCTAACTCTTTCTGTTCACTATGTAAGGATCCTAGTCCTGTGTATTAATTTTTCCAACTAGATCAAGGCACCTGTTTTTAGGTGAGCTGAAGTTTAAAATGAAAGCACTCCAGGAAGTCAGTCTATATGTAAATTAAAGGGCAAAAGGTAAACAAAGCATTTGGATGGATAAGCAAAACAGTTACCGGGGAACCAGATGACAGTTATAATGGGAGAACCTACTAAAGTAATTTCTTTTCTGTCCGTATCTTAAATCATGTAGGCCAGATTTAGTCTGGGAGACATGGTTGAGACCCTGCTCTATGGAAAAGATTTCTACTTGGTTGATTAAAACAAAAGTCAGTTTTGTTCTACAGCTTTAGTAAAGTGCTGGCTGCTAAATAACCAGCCATTTTCTTACAACCACGATAAGATGGTCAGTTTTGCTGGAACTTGGAACATAAATAAGTCTAATTTTTCATATTAGTTTAAAAAAAATACTTGCCAAGAGAATATAGTCATAGTCAGCCTCCTTAAGCAAAAGTTATAAAAGATCATTATTGCAGATGAAATCATCACATTAAGGGAGCAGTCTGAGACGGCTGTATTCGTCTAGCTATATAGAATAGAGGAAGAAATACAGGATATATTTTCATATGAATGCAAGTAGAAAACATTTTTTTCATTATCTGATGATTTCTCTGTTAGTTTTGTTCCGTCTATAAAAAGATCAATCCATCACACAATGTACTATTACAATAATGTCAAATCTTTACTTGCCGTTTTGGCAGTTTTCCAGATGCTAATATTGGAGGTCAGCGATATATACCTACTATAACGGGGTTATCCCCAACTTCCTCTTTCTTTAATTTAAATGTACTTTCCTCAAATAAGTTGTGTTTTTGTTTGTTCATTTTCATGCAACTTTCTGAAACTAGGAAAACTGATTTGATATTCTGAAATTAAAAACATGCCTAAGATGGGAATAAATAATTCTTCATTGCAGTTACTGTAGTAGCAAATGCTATTTAACTTGTATGCAAATTTATAGCACCATGAAAAAAGTCTTTACAAGAATAATTACTTCGCTACAGGTAGTTCACGCATCTCCGATTCCTCTGCTAAACTTTAAATCAGCCTTGGTTTATCAATGATTAATACTAGCGTACAGTACCAACAGAATTATTTATATTCTAAAATGAATAATTTTAGAAATTGTAATTGTGGGAAATTGCATATTCTTTCACAGGTGATCTTTCTGGATTAAGTAGAAACTGATACTGCAACGCCGATTTTACTATCAGGAATTGTATAATGTGACTTTTGGCTCCTTAGTTGTTAACATGTTTGTTGTCCATCTATTTGTTCGAAGAACCTCTTCAGGCTACCTCTCTTTGCACAGCTGCTTAGATTGGGTCAGTCTGACCTTCATAGTGCTCCCTGCAATAAACATTTGCTTGCTCTATTTTCAAAGGGATTATATACTTTGATCCATTATTATGGTTTCTAAATAAGAGTCCCTTGGAAAATGTGTGGCATGCATCCATTTTAAAAGCTGTATAAATGGAGTTAAAAAGTTGTATCACAATACAGGCAGTCCTCGACTTAAAATGTTTCAAGTTACGACGTTTCACATTTACAACCTTTATAAATTAACACCCTGTTTCAACTTCCTGACCTCAGTTTTGACTTTACAACACTTGATCCAATGCGATGCCAAGCCAGAGAGCAAGTTCGCTGTGTCGCCCATCTCCCTGGAGAACATCTGTCCAAACTTCTTTGGACACTTTCTTTAAGAAAGCAGACAAGACTTCAGAAAAACCTGCAGCCAAGACTCCTGAGAGGACTCCAGCCAAGAACCCTTCAAAAAGTCCAGCCAAGTACTCTTCAAAATGTCTAGCAAAGTCACCTCAAAGAAGTCCTTCCAAATCAATATGATTGCTATTTACAATATAAATACATTCATGTAACTATATTACTCATCTATAATTGATTGAGTACAAAATTTTGGGTTATTTTTGGTAAAAATAGGGTATCGGGCCTTGGTTCAGGAACCAATTCCCCATTTATATAACATTGTTTCCAATGGGAAAAATCAGTTCCGACTTACGATGTTTTGACTTAAGATGCGGTAACCAATTGTGTCGTAAGTCCGAGGACTGTCTGTATGTTCAGTGTCCACATTCTTGAATATGGATTAGTTACCGTATGTAGCTGTCAGGAGTTTTAGCTAGCTTGTGTCCTGTCATCACTAATATGGTCTGTTCTGTACATCATGTGGTATTACTTGTTAGGAGTCGTACTACTTTATAAGATCACATCTTCAGTTTCTGCAGAATCCATATCAAAATATTTAAACTGATGGCAAACTGCAGAACCTTTCGAGTGGAAGTCACCAGTTGAGATATCTCTTCTGAGGTAATAAACATTTAAAACAACTTCACAGCAGATTCTCCTTGTAGAATAGTATTAGTTTTTAAGAGAGCTTTTTCTGTTTTCAAAGAACACACCGTCTTCAAAGTAGGTTTATCAGGGAAGATAATATAAGAGTGGTATACCCTATACAAAAACTCAAAAAACATCTAGACTACCGCTGCACTGTTAAAAGAACAA
Source organism: Alligator sinensis (assembly GCF_000455745.1). Taxonomy (NCBI): domain Eukaryota; kingdom Metazoa; phylum Chordata; order Crocodylia; family Alligatoridae; genus Alligator; species Alligator sinensis. The sequence continues at coordinate 405,163 of NW_005842140.1, forward strand.
TTTAAAGTTTTGTTTGAAACCCCAAAATAGATTAGGGAAAAGTTTTAGGATTGAATCTCTCTTCCCCCCCCCCCAAAAGAAACCCTCAAAAAACCCAAAGTCCTCCTGGTCTGTCCTCCTCAACTCAAGGAATCTTCAGTTATTTGGCAATTTGGAGCAAATATTCATGTTTCAATATACAGGTTTGTATTTTGAAGACTGTGAATTTGTATCAGATTTAGGTCCTTTGTACAAAGCTTTGTGAGGCTTCTGCCCCACTTCATTACCCTCTCCCAGCATTTTCTCTGCTTTTCCACCAGCCCAGTTTCTCTGAATAGTTTTGAGAGTTTCTAATTTCTGTTGACCCTTCTTTGTGCACCAGTACACTAAGAGATGGAACTGGAGGACAACAGTAAAGGACAGTTACTGTTTAGCTCCCAGCATCAGATGGAACTGTATGTGAGGAATTAATACAAATTTGACTGGTGCATCTGAGAGTTTGGGGAAGATGGAGCAATTGCCCAGTGTTACAGTATACTTGGCATACTTTCTAACGCCACTAATGTATGTAGAGAATTTTTTAATCATTTGCCTTTTTTGGGCCAGTGGGCTGTCAAATTGAAATGCAGGAGCATTGCTATCAGTGGATCAAGTATGGACTACTTACTATGACCTCATAGATCTCCAGTGGTATATGGAACACAGTGTTGCCACCATTGATCTATGTTATTCAAGCACTAAATTTAATTGTGAAAGTGATTCTTCATTTAAAATAAGAGGACCATTCATATATGTGGCATATTTATAGAATCATAGAAAATAAGGTTGGAAGGGTCCTCAGGAGGTCATCTAGTCCAACCCCTTGCTCAAAGCAGGATCATCCTTAACTATATCATCCTCGCCAAAGCTTTGTCTATGTCCTTTCCATAGTGGGGGGCCCAAAACTGGACACAGTACTCAATATGTGGCATCACCGGCGCCAAATAGAGGGGAAGAATCACTTCCCTTGATCTGCTGGCATTGTTCCTACTAATGCAGCCCAGTATGTCATTAACCTCCTTGCCAACCAGGGCATACTGTTAGCTCACATTCAGCTCCTTGTTCACTGTAACCCCCAGGTCCATTTTCTAGAGAGCTGCTGCCCAACCAAGCGGCCCCCAGCCTGTACCAGTACATGGGATTGTTTTGTCCTAAGTGCAGGACTTTGCACTTGTCCTTATTGAATCTCATGAGATTTCTTTTGGTCCAATTTTTTGAGGTCTCTGAATCCTAGCCCTACCCTCCAGCACATCTACTACCCCTCCACAGCTTAGTGTCATCTGCAAACTTGCTGGAGTTCATTCCATCCAATCTTCTAGGTCTTTGATGAAGATATTGAACAAAACCAGTATGTATGGTTTCTTTATATATTTTTGCTTATTCCTTTACAGAATTTTATGTGAGAAATTGTTATCAAAGGCCAGTATACCTGAGAGGTTTTTTTTTAAGTGAAATTATAAAATAAAACCATATTTTGGGGGCTTCCTTGTAAACTAAAAACTAGATATACTCCAATAAATATATGAGAACTCAATCATATTTATCTGCTAAAACAACTCAACAACCTGTTATGTTCTTTGCTAAAGTAAGTATTGTATTTTGTTCTGTAATTATGGCATTATTAAATAAAAACATCCTACAACCTATGTTGAAAGAACATTTTTATCTTTCAGACTCAAAAGTTGGGAAATACCAACTTTAATCCTAATTTGGTCTGTTTTTTCATCCAGTCTTTGCACTGTGTAGCAGAGTTCTCACTGAGAAAAATAGTATGAGATTTTATTTTTGCAACTGGAAATAAGTCTTAGTACATATATGCAAGGGGAGTTGAGGCTCTGAAGGCAATTAAGTGTGGCATTCCTTACTTGCTGGCATCTCTGGTATGTTCCTGCAGAAATGCATCCTGCCCCATTTACAACCCCAGGAAATGCAGTGGTAAAGCAGCTTTTAGGGCTTCCCCTTGCATTCTTTCTTGAGACCTTGCTTGAGTGGCTGCTGGAAGTAACTCCAGACTGCCTTTACCCGCACTTCTTTAATTTAACATGTGCAAATGAGAGCAAGTGGGGCAGCTTGAGAGTGTCCTTGTTAAGATGAGCTGAGGTTGCTATTCAGATATACTCATAGAATCCTCAAATGAAGAGATGGTTTTGTGGGGTCACATGTTCCATCTTGGGTTAGGACAGCTCAGGGATTTTTTTTTTTTACTACCAATGCTCTCTCTAGAGACTTGCAATGCAGTAGCTTTGGGGATAGCATGGGTCCAACATTAGAATGTTCATGTTGTTTGGTGTTTTGGTATGCATGCAACACAAGCTGGGAAAGGGAAATGGTATATAGATATAGCTATAGATTTATCTAGATAAACAGTTCATATTACAGACAAACCCGACAAGAATATTATGGAACAAATGAAAGGTATCAAAGACCTTAGCTTTTTTTGTGAAGAATTTCAGATGTATGCTACAAACAGTGGAGGTACTGGCTTTCAAGAAAAAACCCCAATAATTTCAGGATGGAAAGTGTTATATAACTTTAAATATAAAATCTGCTTCCCTTCTAATAACAAGTAAGTACAATTAAAAATTGTTGCCATTTGAGAAATTGCGATTGCCACTGACATGCATTGCCACAACAAGAAGACAACATAAGTAGATGGGTTTTATAGCAAAGCGTCCAAATCGTTACAGCCTCTTACATTGCGGATTCATGTTGCCCTTGCATTTGAAACTGACATAATGAACCAGGAGAGGGAAAAAAACTTTAAAAATCTTCACATAGTAGAAGAGCTCCAAAAATTAATAGCATTAATTTCAGTAATATTTATCCTTTTAGTTTTCTTTTTTCAGGGCAAATGCCAAAATGGTCTGTACAAAAGCAGTTACATCAATTATATCTACAGGATATACTTTGCAGATTGCTATGCATTTGGTAAAACAACTTTGACTCAGCAAAGCTTTAGGTATGGAAATGAAGAACCCTGGCAGATTCCTTGATCAGTCCTTTGATATGGTTCCCAAACTTCAGAGGGCACATGGTTCTGTCACCTAACCTTTCTAAGCCTGTGTCTTAAAATGTCACTTTGTAGCTGTGCTCTCTTTTGGTTAATTTCATTCAAGCACCTAAAAATATTCACTTTTTGCTCAGACTCTTCACACTTCAAAGCCTTCTATTAAGGAGAAACAGAATAAAACCTCTAAAGAGGTGATTCTATGGTTAATAGGCACAGAGTTAATTATTCAGAAGACTTGGAGTCTAGGGGGAAAAAATAAACTCTAGAGATATAAGTTGTCAGAACCTGTCCATAAAATAATTCAGGATGCTTATAAGCAAGTTATAAATGTCACTGTAACAGGGTTCCCAACTGAAACCCTGTTACTTGATAGATCCTGCAGCTGAAAGCGGTAATGACCTGGTGGGGTGAGGAGACACCTCACACCTGCCGAGGGCCAATGGGACTCGGCGCCTTGGGATATGAAGAGGAGGATGCCTGGGGAAGGGCGCTTTTAGGCACCACAGAGAGAGGAGTCGCCGAGGACTCTAGAGAGAGAGAGAGGATCCGGTGAAAGGATCCACGACACGAGCCAAGCATTGGCCGAGGGACCCCGGAACCTGGGGTCAGCACCCCTCATACTACTTAACAGGACCCTACAGGAGTGGTGGTGAATCTGGAAAAGCTGAGGTGGTGAGCAGGGATGAGCTGTGGGTCCATGCTGGGACGCGGCTGAGTAATGCTAAAGTGAAAGGGGTCGCAAGGCTAGACCCCAGAAGGGACACTACCCATCATCCCACAACTGGAAGGAAGAGGGTAGCCGGGTCTGAGTCCCGTGACCCCGACGCTGGGAAAGATCCCGGAGTTGCGCTGGCACAGAGCGCGACAAAGGAGACTGGGCAGTGCCCGTAACAAGCCGCCAATAAGTTAATTAGCAGCGGGGAGTCAAGATGTTCCCCCTCACTTACTGTTTCAGTTGAGTTGGCGGGGATTCTCTTCAGAGCAAGGGGGCGATCCCAGGGGCACTCTGATAAGTTGCTGCATTCCGCAAGGTTCTCTGTAAAAGATGGAATAAAGCACCTGGATTATAAATTAGACCAAGCGTGGTCCTTCTGCGGGTACTAATCATAGTAACATCTCTCCCCTCCCTATCTCTTTAAATAAGATTGAAGTTGTGGCAGGCAAGAATCCGGGAATTAGGCGGTACCCAGTGCGGATATGCTAACAGTCACTTATGGTATATATTTGCCAGTAATTTCTATATCAAGATTCCAGAAGATATATTTTGTCCATATACGTGGTGCACATGTGCTTTGTGTTTTCTTTCTTTGTTTCTCTGGCAGTTTGGTAGTGAGAGAGTGATTCCCAGGGCTGTCCCTGAGGGAGGTGTGTGGTGGGGAATCGGGGCAATTAACCCAGGCCCCGTGCTTTGGCCACTTGCCACCCCCTCCCCCCCAACATGTCTGTGCCCTGCACAGGCTGATTTGCCCTGGGCCCTGCACCCTGCTATGGTCGTCTCTGGTGATTCCTTCCCAACCTCAAAAAGCTGGCTACTATGATACATGATGTCCACAGTGCAAGCTTGTTGCCCAAGTCTCTAGTTGCTTCAATTCAAAATATTATCAAATAAACTTTGCTTCTTACAAGGGGATTAGGAAGAGTTTCCTTGAATGTTCCACCAGGCTTTGACACACTTAAATAAATGCTAATAAATGTTGTTAATTTTGGGTACAAGTTGGTAACTATTATTTCCCCAGTTGATAAACAACTAAGAGCTGTACTGGTAAGTTTATCTTGTTAGTGTAGCTGCACAGTCAGTATGTCTTAGGGCTGCACTGCTATGCCTCTGTGCCTTGGGCAACTGTATGGTGCCTAGGGAAGTGCCAACTCCTGGTGTGCCCATTGTGGTGATACAGTCAGCCACTGTATGGCTGTAGCTGACTGTATCACTACAGTCAGCAATGACTGCTTTTGTGTACCCCACAAAGGCAATGCCCAGGGTTGCTCCCCCCCCCCCCCCCT
>NW_005842140.1:410201-412083 GCF_000455745.1 Alligator sinensis
CATGCTGGTGTTTTGTAAGTTGCAAATTGGTGAAATAGGCCTTTAGAGAAGTTCTGCCTCATTTTACCTGCTAAGAGGTTTTTTGATTTCTCACAAGTTTGTGGCATGACATTGAAAACTCTGTGCTATAGGCTGAACAGCTGCTTTGTCCCAGATACCACAGGAAACAAGACATTAGTAAGGCACCTGAACTAGGCCACAGCTTTATTAAGTAACACATCTGGGAACCATCCAGCAATAACTGATCTAGGGTAGGTCATTACTCCTTTGTCATCCAGTCAGTCACCTGCACTATTTCTGAGGCCGTGTGTGAGGAGTTGTTGTTGCGCTCTAGTAAGCATGAGAAGTCCCATTTTGTGCCTTTAGGAGAGGCCTTCTCTTAGTCCACTACCAATCCCGAGAACCCCGGTATCACACTCGGTACCGATCAGTTACCTGCTTTGAGCTGTACAAGAGGATGCGTTTTTTACAACCCACCTTCCAGGTTGCTGAGTAGGTAAAAGTAATCTTCAGCAGGGTGAAATTTGGCTGTAAAAAAACCGAACCAAACAAAACCAAACGAACAAAAAAACCTTCCCAACCTTGAAAAGGTGCCTAGTATGATGCCCACTGGGAGCAAGGGAGTGGGGAGGGGAGAGAGGAAGTGGTAGGGGGCAGAGGAAATGCCCAGCATGTCCCTATAAATTCCATGGGTGGGAGGAAAAAACGGGAAATTGGTGTTTGGGGGGGAAAAAAAATACTCCCTTGGGTTCTGAGGGAGATTTTCCTTAACCTTCTCAAGGATATAGTCTCCTTCATCTGCAATTGTATGAAGCCTCCTGTCAGCTCTTTTAGCATTCTACCTGTAGATGGGCCTTTAGGCAATAGCCCTGAGAGAGAGAGTATATGTAAACACCACCAACTATGAAATAGTCCTAGGAGCCATTGCACCTCAGATGTAAACCTCTGAGGTACATTTTCTTAATTGATGCATCTAGACTATAATTAGGGGAAGAACATTAAAAAATTATGTTCTCTTTTCCCTTGTTCAGAAACACAATCCAGACTGGTCTCAAAGAGATGGTCAGAAGAATGTAATGAGACCCTGTCTCCCATCTTACTTAATTGTGGAGCCACATTAGACCCAGCTGTGACCTAGTTCTTTGTAAGTAGCTCCCGAATGCATAGTGGTAACTATAGCTATAGATCTAATGTAAAAGTGGTTTGTCAATCAAAATATTATTGTTCAGAAGAATCCATTCTTAGATGTTACCCTGGTGGCATTGGCTATTTAAGTGAGGGCCAGTAGGCATGTCACGACTTAAGCCCTATACAGGTTTCCCTCAATTTATGTGGGTTCTGTATATGCAAATTCACTCTTATGCGATGATCCTTTTTATACCCCAAATTCATTATATGTGAGGTAAATGCACTCCTATGGAATTGGCTCTGGGGCTCCACTTGTTTGCACTAACCTCAGCCCCTGGACTGCTGTACCATGGTGCAGGCAGGTGGTATCAGCTGCTCCCGGGGCCGCTGCAGCAGGGGCTGGGGTGAGTGGGGATTAGTGGAGGCCCGGGGCGCAGTGAGGTGAGTCTGTAGGGAGAGGGGTGCAGTGTAACCTGTCGGCCACTCCCAGGGCTGCAGCAGGGAGCAAAGCAGAGGAAACTAAGTGGGGGTGCAGCTCTTGCTGCTACTTGCACCCCAGGAGGCCTGTGGGCAAGGGGGCTGCGCCGGGCTCTTCCTGGGGGGTGCGTGCCCCTGGATCTGCAACACAGGAGGATAGTAGGCTGCCGCTGCGGGCTGGTGCTGGGTGTGGCACCGAGCTCTTTCTGGCACTCAGGGTGGGCTATGGCGATGGGAGGCGGGCTGCTGCCACCCCAAGATTCACCATAGTGCCCCC
>NW_005842140.1:412114-431533 GCF_000455745.1 Alligator sinensis
CAGTGCTGCCGCCAACTGCCGGGAAGAGCCTGGTGCCGCCGCTAGCCCCAGCCTGCAGTGGCAGCCTGCTGTCCTCCCATGCATAGATCTGGGATTACGTGCCCCCTGGGAAGAGCCCGGTGCAGTCCCACAGCCCTCCAGGGGTGCACATGGCAGCAAGAGCTGCGCCGCGTACTCGCTCAGTTTCCTCTGCTTTGCTCCCTGCTGCAGCCCTGGGAGTGGCCGATGGGCTGTGCCACATCCCTCCCTCCCTCACTGCTGTGGGAACATATCCCTTTTTGTTACTTTATAAACTGGGTTCACTTTATGCACAGTTTTCTGGGAACACTTACCACATACATCGAGGGAAACTTGTACCCCCCCGAGCACCACTCTAATTCCCTTCCCCTGTCCAGTCTTCTGCTCTTCTTTCTGCTCCCTACTAAATCTGCCACTGGGAGATTATTATTTTTGGTTGTACAGTGGACTTCCTGTATGAACTTGTCAGTCACTTAGTCTCCTTGTACCTGGTTTTTACCACCTGTTAAACTTAAGTGATAATACTTCCCAGATTCAAAAAACAATATGAACCTTTATTAGTTAGTTTGGGGAGACCTTTATTAGTTAGTTTTCAAGGGGGAGCTCTCTAGAAATATTAATCTAGGCCATTATAATTAGAAACAGGGATTTAAGTTCCTTTTAAATGTCTCTTAATTTTCATTCTAATTTTGTGCTGCTTTCCTTTTTCATTTACCTACTCAGAAATCCTCCAAAACATAGACCACCTAGCCCCTTTTTCAGATTTATCAGAAAAAATGCAAATAAAAAAAATCAGAACATCAGGTGGTACTCCAATATACGGTATATGATCTGGAAAAATTCCCCCAATCATTGCCAGTATTAGTGGATGTTTTCCTCATACAGGTTGATGCATCGGGCCCTGAATATACTTGTTGCAGAGGGCACGGATACTTACTTTGACCTTTTTGTGATTCTTAATTTATTTCAGTTTTGTATCCTTGGCCCACTTTCATTTTATGGCAGCTAATCTTTAGACTGCAGCATGCATTACTATTATGGTGGGGATAACACAACAGCAGTTAAATTAGCTAATGCTTTTGAACATTTTAAATTTTGCTTATCTGTTATATTCATATGTAATTGTTTAAGCTCACACACAAGATGTCACACCCCCACAGGAACACATATGGAAGAATAAACATTTATATATTCTTTTGACACAGTGTGTCTGTTTGCCTGTAATTTTCATGCTCTGCTTAAAAATAGAGATTTTGCTGAGTTCTAGAAAAGAGAGTTTGAGAAATAATTAATTATGATTGCCCAGAAAATACCTACCTTCTATATATAATCTTCTTCATTTCATAACCATCTTTGCTTTGAGGATTCAGATGCATTTAATCTGAGATTTGATTTTCAGGCAGTATTATCTTTCTATTTTTGTGTTTCACTACATTTTGTTGACAGAGCATTTTCTGTGTCTCTTCTTTCTGTGTTAATTTTTATGACTCTGAGCTCTCAAATAAGTTTTGGATATTCTTTATTGTATCCTAACTCTTCGAAGTTAAGATAATACATACTGCCTCTTTATGCTTTGCTTCTCTTAACTGGCATATGTGTTTACTTTTGTTTCTTTTAGGTTATTTAACCTTTTTTATCCCTTTTTGTCTATGTGCGGTATGAATTTCAAATATATTATTTCTAATGTTGAAGTTGTGATGAGATGCTTTCTTATTGCTGTTCTCACAAACTAAGAGAAGGGAAAAAGAAAACTTCATAAAAACATAGTTGCAAATATTTCATATAGCCAGATACATTACCAGATACAAAGAAAGAAAATAAAACAACATTTAGCAAGGGATCATTTTTGATGCAATGTATGCTTATTTTGTAAATGTAGGTCAGGTCTCTCAACAAAATTATATTCAAGTCAATACAGGTGGTCTCCATCAGGAAAGCACATCATTAGGTTTCAGAATGTTTTCACTCCTGTGAACACGTGCATCTCTCTTTCAACTTCATCACTTGCTCTTTCACTGTGTGACCCAGCAATGGACACAATGCCAATTTGTGTTAGCAGACTAAAGTGAGGAAGAACCTCCTATAAAAATGTAACCACCTTTTTAAAAGATGAGTCAAAAGTTTTAGAAGTTAGAAGTATTGTTCATTAAAAAATGCAACATAGAAATTGGCATAATCTTGATATATTCTTACTTGCTCTGCTGTTGCTACTCAGTCGTATGCCTCAACATCCATACAGCTTCATTCATACCACTTTGTACTTCCTCTGTATCGTATTGGTGCATATGTACTTCCCCTGCAGATTCCTCTCCTTAGATTCAGAACCCTATGCACACACTATAAACAGGTAGGAGCTTGGAGATGGGAGAGAACAGTGCTGGGGAGAAGTATTTCACTTCTGTTTCCTGGGTCGTTTTGTCTCTGGCCAGACTTGGTGGAGAATGGCACCCATATTCCCCAAATATAACATCCACTGATTTCATAAGTGATATATACACATACAGTGTGGATGCTGTTTGTCATGCTAGTATTGTCTCATTGTTTTTGTGCTTTTCACCTATATAGGGCCTTGTTGAAATGTAATTTTGGGCAGCTCCTGGCACTCTTACCACCTGGATTGTCTGCACATCAACACCTGAAACTAGTCTGAAGCACTCATTAGGCGGTTCAAAGTTACGCTACTTCAGGGCAGAATTCTCTGATCCATCTCATGCTACACTAAGATGTAACCACTCTAAGCTATACCTTTAGTGTAAAAACCCCACCCACCTGTCCTCTCTCCTGCTGACCTGGATCAGATACACTGCCTTCCACAAAACCCCAAATCCCCACTGACTGTTCCGCCCCCACTGCTTACTTGTGGCTGCTTGCGCTGTCTGTCCTTAGGGAGCAGGCAGGGAAAGGTTAGCTGCCTGCCTGGCCCCCACTGCTGCTGCTGCTGCTGCTCTCTGGACTGTGCTCAGCCCAGCAGTGGGGGTCAAGCAGGCAGGATAACCATTTCCTGCATGCTCCCCTGTATTAGAAAGTGCAGGGAGCCACAAGTAAGTGTGGAAGGGGTGGGGGAAACCCCAATGTGCAAGGTGGGACCCCAGGAGGTTGAAGGGAACCGGGAGAGCTCCAGGGGGCAGAGAGGAAGCCTGAAAGGTTGGGCGAGGGCGTGCAATTCTTGCCTTGTGTAACAAAGGCCTAAGCATCATTGGTCTCTGGGAGACTGTAAGATCTCTGGGAAGAGGTTATCCTTTTGTTCTGGCTTTGTACAGAACATAGCATAATAGAGCCCAGCTTGTGTTTAAGATTCCTGGGCACCATGACAATACAAATAATAGTAATAATACTAAGGTGAGCTGGCAGTCTACTCGCAGAGAATAAGCATAATAAACTGTCAGAACTAAAAGTAGTTGGCAAGCAAGTCTTTGCTTTTTGTGTGTCCATAGGAACCACCTCATTCTTATTAAATCAGTTTATGTATTTAATGTGGAATTTTCAAATTTATTTTAAAAATAACTTTAAGAATTTGACAGCCCTACTGCCCCATAAGCTGCAGCACAGTTATGGCAAGATGTTCCACACAGGTTAAGAAGAGACTGAGTCTCAGTGCCAGCTCAGCAGGGATCTGGGTTTTCAGTTTCCCACAGAAAAATGGAGAAAACCACAGATTTCCCCTTTTAACAGAGAAACCCACAGATTTCCTGATTTTGCAAAGAGCTCTGCAGGCTGCCTGAGTTCCTGCCTGCAAGAACTGATGGCAGAAAGGGTGGAAAAGCCTCAAGCCTGCCTGGAGGGGCAAGGGAAGGGAGAGGGGGAAGGGTGAGGCCAGAGGCTTTTAGTTAGTTCCAAATCTTGGGTCAGGCTCACTTTCCTTCTGGAACCTGTGAAGTGGTAAGTGGGGCTTGCAGAGGGGCTGGGGGGTTGCCAGGCAGGGTTGGGGGAGGGAGCTGGCTGGGGGCTGCAGGAGTGGGGAGGTTTCCAGCAGGCTGGGAGCTGGAGGCTGGGGGGTTTTGCAGCCAGCTGGGAGGTTTGTAGCCTCCCTGCTCCTGGCCAGAGTGCCCCACTGGCTGCAAACCCTCTGCTCCCTGCCAGAGTGCTAGGCTGGCTCCACATGGAACCCGAGTGGTGCTATTGGCCCGACTGGGCTTGGCTTCTCCATATGTGGCTTCGCAGCCAGCTGGGCGACCACTCTACATCTTCTCACATACCTCCCCAGTCCCTTGGCTGCCGGTCAGCTCCCCATGAGATTGTCCGGTGTCCACGTGCACACACTCATGCACAGATGCATACACACATGTACACACATGAAAGAGGGGTATCAGGAGGGCTGGGGAGACCCTAAGGGGGGGGGAATGAGGAGTACCAGCAGGGCCAAAGGGGTTGTGGGGGGGCCTTTAATTTTAATCACAGATTTTGGGCTTTTATCAGAGAAGTTGCAATTTTTTATCAGAGAATTTGCAATTTATTTTTTTTTACACTGCTGCTCAGTGACCCTCTTGCTGAGACACTGCAAAAGTGCCAAAAGGTACGAATCATTTTGGTTATGTGAATGCTAGCTTTGTAAACAAAATGGAAAGAAATGCACAAGTTTAAACTTCAGTGCTGTGTAAATATTAAAAAGACTATAAATTGCTGGGTAACTTTTCCTGCCTGATATTCCTGAGAGACAGATATTGCTAATTGATTTAATTCAAGTTTAAAAACCTTTCTGAAGGCACATTGGTACTTCATGTGAGCCTATGCACTGTGGTTCGAAGAGCAAATTCTGTTCTGAAACACAAACTCCTTAGTCAGGTTGGAATCACCTTATTTCCAACCATTGGGTATAGGGATGTGTCTTCTAGACCATTTCTGGGAATAGAGGTATATTGCTAGTTTCTAGGATAAGGAGATCTCCTGTTTTTGTTTTACTGTGATCATGGAGAAATCTTTGGCACGTTGAGCCTTGTCACCTTTCCCTAACAGACCTCTGTTTAAGAGCTGTAAACTGGGGTAATGTCAATGTTGGGCCTTCTTACCTGCCCTGCATTAGAAAGTTATCAAAACATGAAGTGCAGCATCAGTTATTTTAATGACCTCATGGGCACATCTGTCTGTTAAGATAAGCTGTTCTTCTAAAGAATTTGTTTTTTGTCTCTTGGATAATACATTTACATTAAAGTTATAAAATTCAGCAATAGATTACTTATAGCAGGAGTATTAAAGGTACATCCTATGGAGCAGTGTCTGAGGGTCTTCCAGAAGGGCCCTAACTTTAGGGACAGGGCCTGCTGCCAAAATCTGGGGCCCAGAACACTTTTGGGGGCATGTATTGGTGGATGAGAGAATACAGTGGCTGTAATCCTTGTGCTGCTACCACCACTACTCTCCCTGCAATTATGTCCTGTTCTGGCCTGCAGGGAGACCCACACTCTGGATCTGACCCACAAGGTTGTGACACCCCTGATTTACAGCATATTCTATTTCAGAATAAGTACTATATTTTTTTACACACCACATGTCCCAGAATATTAAGGCTGTGCGAAGCTTCGGTCCCTGATTTGATTTGGCCCAATTCAGTGGCCAGATCTCCAAATCCGAATAGAATCAGAGGACCCTTTAATCTTTCTGAATCAAATCAGAACCCTCCAAATTAATTTGGACAGATTTGATGATTTGGATGTAGAGACAGCTTTAAACATTTTTTCTACATACCTCTACGTAGCAGGGGCTTAGCAAAGGGTGAATGTATTCTGTTCACTTCCAATCTAAACTACGTGTACAGAAACCATATATCTTGGATCGATTCAGCCTCTGGCATTTTGAATGCGTGTATCTAGCCTCAGTGTAGTTTTGCTAATTAGCTGAATGCCAAATATTCCATTCTAGAGACATGCTGATTTGGCTCCAGTGCCGAGAGAGTTGATAAGAAAGACAGAATTCTGTTGCTCACATATAGAATTTCCAAACTCATTTATCAGTTTTTATGGTAATTTCTTGTTCAGTGGGTCTCTGCTTTAGAAATTAGTCTCAGTGGGGCAGTTTTTCTAAGGAAAGGAAGAACAGCTAGATGTTATTTTACTCTGTGTATTCCAAATGTTAATCTAGATTACATTTTGAAGATAAATAATGACTATAGAAATATAAGAAATAATTTAATACTTAACTTATTTTAGTAGAATTTTTAAAGTTATTTAATTATTTTTCTGTACTTTTCCAAAAAACTTGCCAGCACATATGGCAACAAGGCTGCTGTATCCAAGGCTGCTGACTACCTCTGCTTCATGCTAGGCAAGTGAACTGCAAAGTATCTTAAAAATTACTCCAGAGATGATGTAGATGAGACCAGGTTTTTTCTATTAGTTGCTGCCTAATAGAACTGTACGTATAAAGGGTGATTGCTGTCACAGAGGAAACATTCAGACTCTGCCGTTGTATTGCAATGCCTTGCTGTTTCTTTGTGCTCCATATAGAGCCTTGTTACACGATAAGTTTGGGCAACTCCTGGAGCTCTTGCCACCTGGATTGTCTGCACATTAATGCCTGAAGCTAGTTTTAAGCACTCGTTAGGTAGTTCAAAGTTATGCCAGTCTGGGGCCGAATCCTCTGATCTGTGTTACCCAACTGGCATTACGCTAAGGTGTAATCACTCTGGGTTACACCTTTAGTATAAACACCCCACCTGCCTCCTGCTGCCCTGGATTAGCACCACTGCCCCCCACTTCTCCTCTGGCTTACTTGTGGCTGCCTGCACTGACTGTCCTACGGGAGCAGGCAGGGAAGTAAGCAAGCAGGCACAGGTAATTTGAAGTAGCTGGCAAAGTAAGTTCAGTAGCTGGCAAATATAAAAGTCTAAGCCTTGGGTGCTTTAAAAGTATGAATGGTTTGCCCTGTGACTATCTGGTCTAACATAAAAGCTTGAATAACTGCAGAGCTGTTCAAAGAATGGTTTCTCAGACTTGATGCTAGGATGAAGACTGCACAATTTTTTTTTGCTTTGCTCATGGATGCTTGTTCAGCCCACAGTTTGGTCCTTAAGACTTCTGTGTTGCAGCCACTAGATTAAGAAATCATTCATACTACCAAGACTAATTATAGACAAAGAACAGTTAAAACTTTTAGTGAACTTGGAAATGATTGAATCTCCAAGAATCAATACAATTCTTATGCCAGCGGCAGCATGGAGAGACTTTAGGCAGTCTGTCATCACCAGTTGCTCATGGGCATGCTGCCATTAGAACCTCAGCAGCAGGGTTACAAACTAGAGCCAGAACAAGGCTCAGAATCCTGATAGAAAAGTGGATATAGGTTAGTGAGAAAAAGACGTTTTTCCTCGAGTGGCACTCTAAATAAGGATAATGGTATTCCGGCGTTACCAGAAATGTCTGACAAATGTGTTGTTGATGAAATTATAGAAGTGAAAACAGAAGATTGGGAAGAAGAGGGAGAGGAAGCAGATGATATAGAAGCATCTGTGTATTCATTTTCTGATGTACTGTTCTTTAACAACACAAAGAGGTACATCTAAGTACTCAAATAGGTCCCTGACATCTTAGGGCAAGTCCAGACAGGCGCGCACAGGCGTTTCTCTGGGGACAAGTAGCAGTGGCACATATTTGTTCCATTGTTAGTTGTCCCCAGGGAATGCCCCTGCACGCACGCTCTGCACGTGGCAGGTTGCTTCAGGTGGGGTAAAGGGTGGTTGCCCCAGCAGCCTTCCCTGGGGTCTTGGGGGGCTTCTCGGGGCTCCAGTGGAAATAGCGATATTTCAGTATTACTCAAAAACATGTATGTACCGGTAGGGTATGTTGTGCTGAAGAAGATATGGTAAATTTAAAGTATTACAGCATTAAATTTAGAGTATTACTATTACTAATAGTATTGGGATATTAATATGTATTTATTGAAGTAATTGGCTAATGAATATGGCCAATTTATTTTGGACTTGATTTCAAGTTATTCTTGTATGCTTGCAGTAGGTAACAATCTTCTGGGGAGTACTTTTAAAAAATGGACAGACTTCGGATTAACAAAATTTCACTTGAAAATTATACTTGCAGATCTTCTGGAGTTTGTCATAGTGAGGTTTTTTTACTCTGCTTTTGTTACTAGAATTTGCATGGCAAGAGTCAATGGCATTGTTGCATTACCAATTTTATGATTTTTTGGGAATAATGCTACAATTAAAATTGGGATGATTATGTAGAATCCATAAGGAAAAAAATATCTAAATTTAACATGTATTGTGTTATGGCTGATTGGGCCACGTGCAAATAAGTTTCAGTTCTCTTTTTTAAGTGCTCAGGAGATAATTAGTTTCAGTGAATGCTCAGTCACAATATGTGAAATGACATTTTGTGTGCATGGTCATGCAGGTGGGTGGGAGAGAGAAGAATAGTCAGGTGGGAAGGGAAGGGGACAGCTTTATTCAGCTTCCAATTCCAACTTCTTCCTTTCTGGTTCTGGCCCTGGCTCACCTCATTTCTTCCCAACTGCTGCAACTTCAAGCGGTCTTCTTCTCCCACTAATCTAATTTTGTATCTTTTTATCAGCTTACCCTTACCTTCTCCATCATGTTAAGTCTTCTCATTTTTTTTCCTGTATTCATCTGCTCTTATCTTTCATCCTGTCTCTCAACTAGTGAATTATTTTATCCTTTTTCTCTTTTGCTTTTTCACATTATTCTGTATTGTTCTATAGGATCGAAACACTACCCTTTGCTTCTACTGGTATCAAACAGCCTCTGTCACTTATTTTTCTTCCTTTAATATTAATAGGCTTTGAAGAAGTGGTTATTAGATGAGGGATTGTATTGCTGTATTATTCTCTACATTAGGGGTGTCAAGCTCACTCATGTCCTCAGGCCTGGTCTGGAACTGAGCAGTGGTATGGATGTTAACACATGATCATTCTCCCCCTGCCACCAACACGTATCCCCAGTGGTCTCTGTACTTGGGGGCCAAGGGATAATGCAATCATGCCTTTCCCCCTACACCCATGCGCCCCAGAATTCCCTGCCCTTCTGTCAGTCACATGAGTCTGGTGAAATGGCTCTGCAGGCTGGATCTGGCCCATGTGATAGATTTTTGGCACCCCTGCTCTCCATGAACTATTGCGGACCAGGGACACAATATACACATTAAAAATGTTTTTTTTTGTAAAATAAAAGTAAAACAATGTGCATAGGATTTTTGGCTTCTGTTCCTATCCTTGGGGCTTGAGTGTGAGCTAGTGGTGGTAGACAGTGGCCTAGGGTAAAAATGGCCTTTTCTGGGTCATCTGTGAGGATTGAATCTGAATCTCTTTTTGAGTTTAAAAGCATGAGTCTATCGTGGGAGGTAAAACAAACTTGTTCTCCTTAACAAAAGCTATAGCAGAGTCAGACAAGGTTCCTTGGGTGAATTTGATATCTTTTATTAGACCAACCCAAATGGTTGGAGAATAGTTATTAAGCAAGCTTTCGGGTTCAAAAACCCTTCGTCAGGCTCAGGAAGCTGCAGCAGAGTCATAAATCTATGGCTACATTCTTCATACAATGTGTTTATTAAAGCATACTAATTTAAACTCTTTTGTGTGGAGACTGAGTCTGCCCACAGGCAATTGTTTAGAAAGTGGGCTGCAGAAATGGGCAGCAGGATATAATCCTGTTTTGGGGAGTGATCTAATCTGAAAGTGCTGGGCTAGAGGAAAAAGGCTGAGCAATGACACAAAATTAATAAGATGCTCAAGTAAAGACTTCATTTTTAGTTGACATTCTTGAATGCAAACAGGTTCTAATGTCTCAGAGATCAAGCTGATTGTGAGATGTATTTTCTGTTTTTGTTGAAAGGAGCAGATGCAAGTTTGATTAGTTACCTGTGTTGTAATGTAATCGATAGCTGTTTATAAATGTAGTGAGTAACATTGCTAAGGTAATGAAGCAGGCACTATGATTACAGCATTTACCCTAAATTTCCAAATGTTTCAGCCTCACAACTACATGATTGCACTGTTAAATGTAGTGACATTTTTCCTTACTAAATTCTGTACCTATTTGTTTAAGATTTTTTTTTCTGTAGTACTAATTAAGTTGTGATCTGTTGAACATAATTATTTTTTGAACAGGTCAGGTGGTTATTGCAGTGTTGGATTTTGTGCTCCGGACTCATGTTTCTGAATGGGTTTTAGAGAGTATAATTTTTGTACAAGTTGCATTTTGACACAAGAGGAATGTTTTCTTTTATGTAATTGTTTTTTCAATTTAAGCAGGCTGCAGAGGACAAAAACACTTTTTTTCTAATTAATGGTTTACAAGTTTACATGAGTAGCAATATTTAAAACTAATTGTGTGTGCGCTTGGTCCAAAAATCTGTATTTGGAGGGATGGGGAAACAAGAGCAGTCTATTCAACTAATGTACGGAAATGATTTGCTGGAAATTTAATCAATAAGATGTTTTTCTGATTCACAGGAATTAACGCACAGAGTTTTTTGTGAAGTCATATGAAGTCTAAGAATCTGCACAGTGTAGTAGAATATTCTAGATAGTCTTTCAGATAAACTTTTAGACAAAATATCACATACCTGCTTAATGCTGGATTAAAATGGTGATCTGTCAGTTTTGCATTTGTATAGCTCTTTCACAATGGGATCCTGATACTTACTGAAACCATTATTTCATTAGTAATATATGTAATATATTTTAATAATTAATGCGAGTTGAATTGCAAAACCTTATTCTAGATATAAAACATACTAAAATCTAAATTATTTTAAAATGATTAAAGCTGGAACTCAAACTTGGATGTCAAAACTGAGGAAAATTATTTTTTTTAAAAGGTTTCTCTGTACTTTTTCCTGAAACATTGCTTGGTGCAAGCCATGTAGATCATAGAGACTAGGGAAAAAAAGGAAATAAATAATATTTTTAATTAAAGCAGTTTGTAAAATAAGCCTATTTTTTCTTCAGTGTGTTTTTTGTCTGCTCATCTGGGTTAAGTACAGACATTCAAAAAGCCTGAGCTTGAATTGATTCAATCTTTGCAGGTTAGTCTAATCTATGTAGATTGAACTGATTTACAAGTGAATAGACATTCACTTTTGATTCTGGTAATGCAGCCACATGCCTGCAGTGGCTTAGGCTACAAGCTGGGGGATGCCAGAGTGAACTGTCTCTTCTCTTTGGCAGCAGTTGCAAGGCTGGAGGGAAGCTGACCTGACTGGGGAGGGGTTTAAATCCCCACCCTGGCATACTGCTGAGTATGATAGGAGAGGGGTTTAAACCCCTACCTTGGCCTACAGGGAACCTAGCCGGGGTGTACCTGGAGGTTGAAAGGGGAAGCAGCTGTTGCCAGGTTTGTCCCTGGGGGGCGGGCGAGGGGGTGCATGGCTAGATCCCAGCCAGGGCAGCACCTCCGGCAAAGGCAGGGAGGGAGGGGGATTAAATTGGCACTGGGACACCATTTGTTGGAGTCTGACTAGCTTTCCACCCTGCTGGCTGCTCGTGTGGTGGGGGGTGTGGCCAGAGCTGTCTGGGGCTGGGGTTGGAGCTGTGGGGCTGAGCCGGGCTGGCCTGTGGGTGCTGCTGAGGGTGGGTGCGGAAGGGCCAGCCTGGGCTTTGCCATGGGAGCAGGGCCCTTCCCAGCAGCTGCAGCTCTGTGACGGCCTGGCCCAGCACACATGGGTGGTGCCTGGCTGGGCAGCTGTGTGGAGGTGATGCAGCTGCAGGAGGGTTCCTTGGCAGCCAGAGTGGCTGCGCAGGATGTGTTGTTCATGCCCATGACTGCCCGGGCCGGCTTGCCTTAGGGGGCCATGCTGGCCAGCATCTGACCACACACCCACCCTTGTTCTAGGTAGAGAGCCGTGCTCTCTTGAGCAGACAGTACAGTTCAACCCAGGGCTGAAAAGCATGCTGGGATGCTGGGGGACTCTGATTCAACTTAAACCAGGAAGGGGCCTGGGGCAGAAGTTCCATAAACCAGTTTGACTCAAATCAGTTAAGTCTGATACTACATTCAACCAGGTTTATCTTAACCAGTTTTGTCCATTTTGAAACTGGTTTATGTGCACTGAACTTCTGTTACAGTTTAAAACCAGTTTCTGATCACTTAAATCATTTTATGTGCAACTTCTGTCCCTAGCCAAATTCAGTGTATATAACCACTTTCAAAATGCCCCAAACCGATTTAAGATAAATCTGGATGGATATAGTATCAGACTTAACTGATTTAGGTTAAATTGGTTTAGTGAACTACTGTCCTGGATCCCTTCTGGATTCAAGTTAAGTCACAGTCCCACAGCATCCCAGGATGCTTTGCACCTCACTTGTACACCCCTCCCACAGGGTGGGTGAGCTAGTCTTGGCCCAAGCTGTCTGCTCCAGGAGAGCAGGGAGGCATGCTCTAGAGCCTCTCTGGTTTCTGGCCTGAGCCATTGCAGGCATGTCTATTCACTTCTGTTTCAATTTAATCTTTGCAGTTTAGACTAACCTGAAAAGACTGAATCAGTTCAGCCTCAGGTTTTTTGACTGTCTGTACTTAGCCATATCCAGCTGTACCAGTTGCACCACAAATGCTCAAAATTGACCTCAAGAAAAGGTGGTCATATTTTCTGGCACTTAATTATGGCAGACATCTGTTAGTTTTATGGTGAGAGAATGTGGGCGGCCTGGATGTCCTGGCACAGTGGATATGCCTGTTGATCCTTCCAGGCAATAGGCAATATGTTCCCTGGTTGCTGAGGTATCTCTGTAAGTGTAGAAAGCTGGGATATGTCCTGGCCCAGCAGATCTGCTTCATTTGGCATCTCTTTATCTCCGTAGTCAGATGACTATTAAGGTAAAGACCTGCTATGAAGATAGTTTTAAGGAAAATGTTTTATATTTTTGCCACAATCTATTTTATTAATTTTTTCCATTAGTGTCCATTAGTTGATGTCAACCAAGTTGAACAAGAATTGTTTTTTATTTCTACACATGATTGCAAAGAGTGTCTGGCTTGAAATCTATTTTTGTGAAGGATGGAACTCTATTGAATGGGGGTTCAGTTTAAATACTTACCTGAACTTTTGGATCTAGATATTAAATACAGCTACAGTATTCTGAGTTGTCAAAATGAGTGAGTTACCTGTTAACAGGGGAGCCCTAGCAGCTGTTTGGTTTATGCATGTATGCATTCTTTTGCATTTCTGTGTATATAGTAACTTTGAAATTTTGGCACAGAGGTCTGTCTCATTTTCTCTCAAGTAATCTCCACATTCTATACTTCTTTCTATACATTTATTCCTCTTCAACCTAGTCAGCCATTTCTAAGCACTAACAGCTCCCTTAGTAGTGATCTTCCACTGAAGCACGCTCATCCATCTGGTCTCTTTCCAGATGTTTAATGATTTTTAGAAATTGCATGGATATTTCCTGAATCAAAAATACCCTGGAATGTGTAGCCCAGAAGTCTCAAAACTTTGATCATACATTCTTAGTTCTTGAAATGAACTCTGCATCAGAGAGCTTGGATGAGATCAGGTACAAAACTAAGCTTTTCATAGTCTAAAACAAAGTTTTGGTTTCATAGTTTGTGTTGAGGTTCACATTAATTCTCAATTTTAGTTTTTAATCTGTTCATCCATTGTTAATCCAAGCCTGTTTTGAAAGAAATATAATGTGGTGTGGTGGGCCCGAGACATCTTTCCTAAAAGCTATAGAAAGACTCTGTTGTTAAAAGACAGCTGAACTTGTGCAATTGAATAGTTATTCCTGCCTTATTGCTCCTCTATCTGCAGCTGAAGTGCAATAATTAATGTTCTTTCATTTTGAAGATTGTGCTTTGTCTAGATAATTAAAGATTTTGCCCACTTTCCCATGGGCTGCAGCACGTAGATACTTGCAAGTAAGATTCACAACTGGAAATGGGAAAAGAATGTATCTACTTAGCATTTGTCTTGAAGGTGTTGCTTATAGTTTATTTGTTTAAATATTATAATTCTTCAGATAAGTAATTAAACTTTAAGGATGCAATTAAATTAATTTTATTTTTTAAATTAATACTCTTTAATAAAATGAAGAATTATTGAAGGGCCTTGTAAATATACATATTTATCTTATTCAGGTAGCCAGTAATCTCAGCAGCACTTTGAGAGAGGATATTGATTACCCTTTATTAGAATGTAGTTAATACATTAACTGATCAATAACATTTTCCTGATGGTCTCGGTTTCTTAGTAACCTTTCTTTTACAACATTTAATTTCATTTCCTTAAACTTACTTTGATTGATACTTAATGTTTAATTTTCCCTTACTTGAGTTATCACTTCTGAATTTTTCAAGGCAATATTTATTTTAATATGTGGAAGAATCAATGAAAATCTATTTAAAATGTCATGCCATTATAGTAAATATTAAAAAGTAAAGCTAAAAAAACTCAAATAGCTTAAGCTTTAAATATACTAATGTATGGCTTGGCTACATATTAAAGAGAACATTACCGTACTATTACTATTACAGTTCTTTATAGAAAGTAAGTCAACCTGCAGGGTTGTGCTTTAATTGGGTCACAAGTTTAACTCCTAGAAGCCAGTAGACAATAAATTGTACAGTCCAGGTCTTTGTTCCTTCTTTATTCATTTCTTCGTAACCATGGATAACCGTTACCCCTTTACACCTCCAGATTTCATCTCAGTATGTTACAGGGACCTCTCCCCTCCCCAATTTCTCTGTCTTAATATGAAGATTCAAGGGGTGTGGTAAACAGGAGCACTATCTCTCATCTGTACTAGATGTTGGAAGCTTAGCTCCCATGCTGCATCTTTTTAAATTTGTTTCAAAGTTTATTTTATGAGGAAACCAGACCTTGTAAGACATGAATGGCTCCCCTCCTCTGGCATGCCAAATTGAAGCATGGGTCAAGGTTGGGGTGTTTTTGGCACTCCAGCCAAAAATGTTGCTGTCTCCTGTTCTAATCTGGCACAATGGACCAGAGGCTGTACAGTAAAGCCCTGGAAAAAAAATTCTTTAAAGGACAGTGTCATAACCCAAGGGTATGATTGTGTGTGTGCTTCGGCACTGCAGAATTATTTCCCGCCACGAGGCGCTTTCTTTGCACGATGCAATTCTCAGTTACAAAGAGAAAACCCCGGTGCAAAGGAGTTCCCGCCATTCGCATGCAAATTTGTTCCCCACTATTGGCTGTTTCTAAATTATTCCCACGTGGCGGCTAGCGATTGGCTTGCTAGCCGTATAAGAGGCTTGAGCAGTTTCCGCCCAAGTTGGAGAACTCCAAGGAGAACCCCGCAAGGGAGGACTCCACAACCATCTGGAGGAGAAGGAGGACTTCACATCTTGTGAAGAACTCTAAGCGCTGCGAAGCCTAACAAACCCAGCGTGTGCCTTAAGAAGGATATAGGGGCCTGATCAACCTCTAGCCTCTCCCCGTTGCCGAAACGCTATCCCTCGACGAACCCCTTCCTT
Organism: Alligator sinensis; assembly: GCF_000455745.1. Classification (NCBI taxonomy): domain Eukaryota; kingdom Metazoa; phylum Chordata; order Crocodylia; family Alligatoridae; genus Alligator; species Alligator sinensis. The sequence continues at coordinate 427,539 of NW_005842140.1, forward strand.
GGAGGGGCTTAGCAAACTTCGTGAGTGTGTGTATCCAGAGCTCTGCCCGAGTTATTTCAAGAGGCTCAAGTTTTTCTACGGGTCTTGTTCGTACGAGTTTTGTAACTGCAACTTAAGCGAAGTTTTCTCCTGCCTGCACCGCGACCATCTGCGGTGTAAGTAAAATAATTTTTAATCAACCTCTACGCGTCCGTGCCTAATTCTAGTCCGCCGGCCTGCATTCCCCGACCCGCGTGCCAGGACTGCTGGCCACAGCCCGCCGCACGCCCCCGAAAGCCTTGGACCACCCCCGGCCCGCACAGACAGCTAGATAAGGAGTCCACTCTGCCATCTGTTCAATCCTGCACAGCTTTACTGATGTTCTTTTTCTTTCCCCTTTTCTATAACTGTTTGAGGTGGGGCCTTAAAGGCTAGCAATCTTGCCTGCTGGAAATGGGTGAAGGGACAGAAGTTACAGACAAACCAGTTTAAGTGATTAGAAACCATTTAAAATCTGTAACAGAATAGAAGTTCAGTGCACATAAACTGCTTTCAAAATGACTGAATCTGGTTTAAGATAAACCTGGGTGGATGTAGTATTAGACCTAACTGATTTAGGTTAACTGGGTTTGTGGAACTTCTGTTCTAGTTCCTTTCGATTCAAGTTGTCTCACAGTCTCCTAGTACCCCGGGATGCTTTGAAGCCCTGGGCTGTGCTGTCTGCTCCAGTGGAGCATGGCTGGTTCTGCCCCCACCTCTCACAGAGCTGGGCTGCGATCATCCCAGCCCTCCACAGCCTCTCTAAGAGGCAGAGGTGTGGAGGGAGTGCAACCCTGGCTTAGCAGTGGCTCTCGCAGCAGGGGTCTGTACTGGGGATCCCCCATGGGGGGCTTTTCTCCCACCTGCAGCCCAGTGAGCTGTGCTGGGAAAGCCCCAAACCCATCCCCCCTGGTCTCTATGAGAGGCGGGGATGAGGGCATATGTTTCTCCCCACCTCTGAGGCCACAGGCTTGGGAGGCAGGAGAGGGGAGGGCTGAGGATTTTGCAGCCTGGCTTTGGGGAAAAGCCACCCTGTGGGAGCTCCCATACAGACTGGTGCTGGAGGGGCTGGTGCTGGAGATGCATGTGTCCCCCCTCCCCTCCCACAGCACCTTTCAGAGAGGCTGTGCGCCAGTGAGGGGGCAGAGCTGGTGTTTTCCCAATCCAGTTTCCTGGCCTGCAGGTAGGGAAAAAACACCTTGTGGGGGTTCCCCATGCAGACCTCTGCTGGAGGGGCTACTGCTGGGCTGGGATGCATCCCATTGCCTCTCGGAGAGACTCTAGCTTGGGGAGGGACCTGGGTGGGGGTGCTTCTGTGCAGGCACCTGCTTGGGGTGGGGATGGGGGTGGGGAGGACATGCTGTGTTCCCTCCTGCCCCCGCCTCTCAGGCTGCTCTGGGGGCAGGACTGGGGAGAGATTATCTGCCTGCTTTTCCCTTCCCTGAGGCTGACAGAAGGGGGCGGGGACATGTGTCCAACAGCCAATGAGGTGTGGGCGGCCATAGGCTAAATTGGCAACCTTTGGCATTGTCTGGCATGATGGGAGGTGCATGTGAGCAACCCCAGGATCCTGGCCCGGGCCAGTGTAGGCTTCTGCCTGCTTTGGCCACTGGTACGTTGAACATATTGGTTTAGTACGTTGAACATACTAGTTTAGTTCTTTATCGTTGAACATACCAGTTTAGTTCTTTGTCAGCTCTATCTACACAGCTGAGAAAAACCTGTGAAATTCGAATTGATTCCACCTTGGGCTTTTTGGACCTCTGTACTTAGCCTTAAATTTCTGACTCAGTCTATGTTGGATGGAGTGATTCAGCAGGCTGATAGAGATAAACATGCTAGGAACATTTGTTCCTTTAGTTTAAGTGATCATTTGGAAGGGTTTTAGTGAGTCGGGCACGCTTCTAATGAACAATACCTGCACTTACAGGTGTCTGATGTAGTTCTGTTCTTCTGTGGGGGGAACCGCATAATTGGCTTGTAACTGCTTTTTATATTGAACTTTGTTTTGGATTGGCTGTCTCCACTGAAGTGGATCAAGGGAGAAAAAAACCTGAGGCAGCCTAGGACAAATGTGAGCTTGGCTTTTAGATAGACTCCCGAGGCAACAGATCTTGTTCTGCTGTGAACATTGTGTTCTTACTATTCTAAAGTGCTTTGTACCTCTGTGGCTCTCTCTACTGTTTGGACTATTTGACTCCTGCAGTATAGCAGCTTATTTAACCTTCATTGCTCTGCATTCCAACATCCTTTCCTTCAATTTTGGCCTTCTTGGTAAATAATATTCATCAGACTAAACAAAAAGCATTTTAGGAACAAGTGACTTGTGATTTATAAGACCAGAAGTATATAGCATCTCTGACTTTTCTCATCTTCTTCACCTGGGTGCTTACCAGCTGAAGTTACCTTTTATGCTTTAATTTAGTCATGTTCTCACATGTCCAAGCTGCCTCTGAATTAGGGGACACATTGCCATAATTAAGCCAGCCACATCTGTGCATGGCTGAATACACATGCAGTTTGGCAATTAGAAGACTTGCTTGTTTTTTGCTCTCTGTCAAATTCTGTTTGAAGTTTACATCTATGCACCAAAGAATGCATAACCATAAGCAGCCATAAGCAAAATTTTGCTTAAGCTAGTGCGTAGATAATATATAAAAAAAATGTCATTCCTGTTTGTAAATGTTCTGAAGCATCATATAATACCCTGCACAAGTCAGCATGCTGGATCCTAATTAAGGGCATTTCTGTCCTGTGGTCTACAGAATGCTAATTACAGACCTAGTATTAAAGGGTAAAACAATGGAGTTTGTGTGCAAGAACATTTTGCATAAAGCTTTCTAAATCCCTTGTTTATATTTTAGACCATGTTTATATTTCAGCTGTTTTTACAGTTCATGCCTTCATCACTTGCTGAAAAATTAGACTGTTTTTCAGTATACCTGCAACTTCGGTTTTCCCCCCAAAACATTCGGACATCAGCACTTAAAATTTAAATTTGGGCACATGTTAGAAAAGGCATGTCAATTTTCAACTTCAGTTTTTATTAGTATCTTTTAATACTATTCTTTAAGTGTATACTTTGTTTTCTACTCTACAATTTTGTATTAACTGAAAAAGAACACAACTGCATCAATTTCTTGTGTCAGAACAGGCTCACGACACTGTTTGGCAGAAAAGCGAATAATTAAAATGTAGCAGAACAATAAACAATAGGTCTCTTTCTTGTAAATTTTAGTCACTACGTAAGTGAGGCAGTTTTTTTGTATTACAACGTTTGTGGCACAGTCCATTAAATTACTTAAGCCTAAATGCTTTAAATTGAGTACTTTGTTTGGGAATCTTAATAGACCACCTGCTGTTAAAGTTGCTACATCCCAGTCTTAGGTTTTGTACAGACATTACAGCTAGAAGTTTGGGGTCTTAGATTGGGTTAAAAATGGCCCCCTGATCTAACTTGGTAATTAGATAGGTGCCAGGAGCCTGATCTAAGGTAATTCAGGGTAGAAGGAGGAGGGGTGGGTGGAATGCGAGTGCTGGCAAGGGAAGGTTGGGAGGGTCAGGGGAGTCAGTCAGGTCCAGGGGGGGAGCAGGGGGGGGGCGCTAGCGGGATCCTCGGAGGGATCTGGGGTTTAGGGGGGATCGAGGCTCTCCAATCTTGCCAAACTGCCCTGGGCCATCACTAGCCTCCACCAATCCCTCAAACTCCTCCCAGGGTCAGTTTTTCTAGTGTTCATCAGCCTGATTTGAAGGAAGTTGGGGTGGGTTGAGGGGCAGGCAGCTTTGCAAGAACGGTTTGGCAGGGGGCTGGCAGTTCCCTGGGGGAAGTTTGGTGGGTTCAAGGGAGCTCTCTCCCCTAGACCAGGGACTCATTTTAGCTCTCCACCCCTCAGACAAACACCAAACCTCCCCAATTCTGCCTGCCCCCCCTCCCCCTGACTTATTTCTATCAGCTCCTGGTATTGGCACACTAGGAG
>NW_005842140.1:431564-437030 GCF_000455745.1 Alligator sinensis
TTATGATATTGGGCAGGGTGGGGGGGGGTCAGCTGGTCTGCAGGGGAGGATGTCCATCTGAGAGTGGGGGGAGGAGAGAGGGGGGCTAAAAGCAGCCCAGTGCTTGGGGTGGGGTGGGGTGGGGAGGACAAAAAGTGCAGCCTTAGGGCTGGGGCCAGTGGGGCTGGGCTTTCCCAGCTCTGGGGTTCCATTTGGAAATAGGTACAGAAGTTCAACTAGATCAGTGTACCTGTAGCCAGTTGAACTTGGTGCATCTCTGAGGTATGGTTAAATTAGATCAGGTCAGTCATGTTTTGACAGTTCTAACCTTCCTGGAACTTCTGTACAGTTCACACTTACATCGACCTAACTAGAGATGCAAGTGTAAGGTCCAAGAGTGGGCGAACTAGATTAGATTGGGTGGCCATTTTTAACCCATTAACCTTCCCCAAATGTCTGTATGTATATAACACAGAGCCTGGGACTCCGTTCTTTTAAGGTAAAAGCAGCCTAGCCAGGGAGCTCTGCAGGCCAGGCAGGATGCAGCAGCTGCAGGTTGCCAGGGCAACAGGACAATGAGGCCGATCAGCCAGCACCTGCAGGCAGCCCGGGCAGTCTCCTGACTGGAAGGGGCAGGGCCCTGGGAAGTTATAAGCCTGCGGCTCGGGCTAGCAAGCTGGTCTCTCACTGGCTGCCACAGGGTGAAGATCTTCCAGCGGCAGGGCTCCTGAAGGGACTGCAGTGCTGTGTGTGGGTCCCTGATGAGGCTCTGGAAGCTTACTAGGATATAGCCCAGGACTAGGAAGTTATCCCTAGCTGAGCGGTGAGGAAAAGTTTACCATCTTAAAGGGACAGAGGACTTCTTCCCCTTTATATTTGTTATAGCACAGGGGTTTGGTGTTTATGTTGCAGTTTACACTGGTGGTTTGGGTTGGGACTATAGTGGTGGTACATGGAGGTCCCATTAATGTCCATAGTTTCATAGTAGCTAGGGTCAGGAGGGACCTGAACAGATCATCTAGCCTGACCCCTGCCACAGGCAGGAATGAATGCTGGGTTCAAAAGACCCCAGACAGGTGATCGTCCAACCTCCTCCTGAATTTGCCCAAGGTAGGGACGAGGATCACTTCCCTGGGAAGTTGGTTCCAGATTTTGGCCACCCTAACTGTAAAATATTGCCTTCTGATCTCTAACCATCAGCTTATGACCATTGTTCCTTGTCACACCAGGTGGTGATGGGGAGAAAAGGGCTCTACCTATTTGCTGTTGATCTCCCCTGATGAGTTTGTAGGCAGCCACCAGGTCCCCCCTCGGCCTCCTCTTGCTGAGGCTGAACAGGTTCAGGTCCCTCAGTCTCTCCTCATAGGGCCTGTCCCGCTGCCCTCTCACCAAGTGGGTGGCCCTCCTCTGAACCCTCTCCAGGCTGGCCACATCCCTTTTGAAGTGCGGCATTTAGTATTGGACGCAGTACGCCAACTGCGGCCTGACCAAAGTCGCATAGAGGGGAAGTATAACTTCTCTGGACCGGCTTGAGATTCACCTTTGGATGCATGACAAGGTATGGCTGGCCTTGCTGGCTGCGGTCTGGCATTGGCAGCTCATGTTCATCTTGGAGTCAATAATGACTCCAAGATCCCTTTCCGCCTCTGTGCTTTCAAGAAGGGAACTCCCCATGTGGCACATGATCAGCTTGAACCCTGCCAGGGGCAGGCTCAAGGCATGAACAGCTGTTGAACACAGAGAGGTGCAGAGTCACTAAGCCAGACGGGCCAGGGGCCCGGTGCCTGAGAGGGGCGTGAGCAGACGGGGGCCTGGTGCCCAAAAGGGCCAAATCAGAGCTAGTGCCTCAAAGCCAGGTCAGACAGAGTGGGACCAGGCTAGAAGGCCTAGCTAGAGTAAAAAGGCAGAAGCTGAGGAGGCTGAAGCCCCAAAATGTCAACAATGTGATAACACCCATGAGACTTAGGCATGGTATAGGGGAGGATTGAAGGCACACAATTAGCCTCTAAGGCTTTAAGTGCCCTGCAGTGACACAACTGAAAGGCCTGGGAACAGAGAGGCCCAGTGACAGGCCTGGGGAACAGTACAGACCAGTAGGATGCCAGGGAACCCTAATGGAGGTTCATTTGGACTGGGGCCATGTAAAGGCCCGTGGGCAACCTCCCTATTATTATTACTAGTATTCCCTCAAGTTGTGGTGGGCAAGGCACCCGGAGGGTGGAGTGGGGCATGGTCACTGAGCCACCAGGGGGCATCACTGCCACCCCTGGGACTCCGATGTGCTACCATGTACCCTTAGACTAACCAGCTGAGAACAGTGACTTTTGTAATTAGCATTTGAATTCATACCCATAAGTTAAAAACAACAACAACACATACTCCAAAATTGTAATAGGCAGATTATAAATGCAATAAATTGTACCCTTGAATTTATGTCTGGTTTTAATTTTATGGTTTTTTCTTTCTTTTTTTTTCCTTCCACCTGGAAATTCATTGCATATTCCAAATGCTGGAAAATTTATCTGCTATGGTTCACCCAGTATGGAGAACCAGCATATGTTAATTTCAAGCGGTATTCAAATGGTGCATATGCTTTTGCTACTGTAACCAAGGCCTGTGTTGTCTGTCTGGCTTTTTCTTCATTTTTGCTCATCACCCCTAATTAAATAGGCTTTAATATATGTAGGAGTAAATGGGAATGTCTGGTGCTAACTGAGGTTACTTACAGGTTTTATGTTTCTATCAGGAGAACCACCACTCTTGTGGTAGAAATTGCCAGCATGCAGACATTTATTCTGTTGGAGGAAAGATGCCCCCTTTGTGAGAGAGATTTTTCAGGTTGATACCTGGAAGATCTCCTGTGTTAGAGTTTCTTTTGCTAGACTGAAGACTTGTATATTTCTGCTTGATTCCTCTGTGATCTGGAGGAGTCAAGCAGCATCTTCCTCTGTGCTTTCCCCAGACTTGAGGGCATTCTGATTTGCAGATGCTGAAGGGGCATTTCCTGGCAGCTTGATGCTTCCCAGTGATAGAGGAATTAAGCTGCTATTGCCCCTCTCCCCTGAGCCCTCCTGAGACCAGGGACACCCCTGTCTCGGGAATGGGAAGGGGGCATTTTCCTGCTGCTCCCTGTGCGTCCCCAGACCAGGGATGCTCCCAGGAATGTTTCTCTGCCACTCCATCCCTCCCCCTGCTCCTGGCGTCCCAGGACTGGGAGGAGTGGAGCAGCCACTGCTTCCTATACTTTCCCCAGGCTAGGATCACTCCCGTCTGGGGAAAGTGTGGGGAGCAGGGGAGACGAGCTAGCTGCAGGGTAGAACTGTACTGCTTCCAGTCCAAGAAAGATATTTAGCCATTAGAAATGAATGCCTGTTCATCCCCTGAGACTCAACATCTGGGATGCCAGTTTATTTAAAGTAGCAGTAACACTGGGTGATTCTGGAATGCAGATTTAGTGGAATTCATTGCTGTGCATGTTTATGTTCCATTTGCTTCTCTGCAAATACATGGTTGAGTGGGGCATGAGCCTTGTGCTGGGCTTTTGTAAAGGACAGGGGAGCTCACACTGAGAGACTATGCAAGGCAAGCGGTCTTGTTTCATTACTGTAGGGAAGGGGAGTGGGTAGGAGCTTAAATTCTAACCTTTAGAAGTGAAGATGCTTCTTGATTTCTGATTTATTGTCACCTGATTGGTGTCATCTGTAGCCCAAAACACCTTATTTCATGTATAACAGGGGTGGGCAATTATTTGGGTGGAGGGCCATTTACCCAGTTTTGGCAAGCTGTCAAGGGCCACATGGGTAGCACCGCCCATTGAAAGGTGCTCTGCCCCCTGGTCACCATTTTGGGACCAGTGTCTCAGGGCTAGCACCGGTGGGGCCCAGAGTGGGGTGCAGGCTGGCAGGGGTGTCTGGAGCCAGGCTGGGCTGCACCAGCAGGGAGAGGGGGGAGCTGGCCCGACTCCATAGAGCCCCACCGGCTGGGACCGTGTACTTCTGCCACCCTTCTCCGGGCCCTACCAGTGCTGGCCCTGGGACACTGGTGTGGGCCCCGTACACCTGCTCACTCCCAGTGCCCCCCAGCCCTGCGGTACAGGTGTGGGGCAGTGTGCCGTCCCTGCTCCCCATCAGGGAACAAGCTAGTGCTGAGCATGGGGGAAAAGCGGCCCTCCCCTGCTTCATGGTTAGCGCTCCCTGCTGCAGCCTCTTGCTGCCTGCGTAGGGCTGTCCACATGTGCTGCAAGCAGCTGCAGCACGGGGCGCCGGCCACAAGGCGGGCAAGGGGCTGCTTTTCCCCACACTCAGCAACAGCTGTAACTCACCCCCACTGCCAGCCTGGGCCCTGCGCCTGCTCTGGGCTCGCCCATTGGAGCTGTGCTGCGGCGGCAGCAGTTGCGGCCCCCCCTCCTCAGTAAGTAAGTAAGTGGGGGGACCGCAGTAAGTGGGGGGACCGCAGCTGCTGCCACCACAGCACAGGTCCGATGGGCGAGCCCGGAGCCAACTTGGGGCCCAGGCTAGCTGCGGGTGTAGGTTACAAGATGGTGCTGAGCATGGGGAAAAACGGCCCCTCACCCGCCCCATGGCCAGTGCCCTGTGCTACAGCTGCTCACAGCCCACGTGGAGCTGCCTGTGCCTGCTCAGGACAGCTGTGAATGGCTGCAGCAGGGAGCACCAGCCATGGGGCGGGGGAGGGGCTGCTTTTCCCCAGGCTCCTCCCCTTGCCTCCCCCCTTACCTGAATTTCTGGTGCTGGTGCAGCCACATGGCCCCAGGTCAGAAGCCCTGGTGGTGCGGGGAGCAGTGCTGGGCAGTCCCTGCTGTTTCGGGAGCCCGCGGGGCTTCCCTCCGGGCTTCCCCTGGGTCCTACTGCCCCTGTTTCCCGTCATTTTTTACAGGAACCAAAGACCGATACATATTAATTTTCTAAACTTTTTGGGGGCTCCACAGGCTGGATAGAATGGCCTTGCGGGCTGGATGTGGCCTGCAGGCCGTATTTTGCCCACCCCGATGTATAAGTTATAATATTTTCAATGGTTTCTTTTGGCTATCCATGCCATTATGACCTCCAAACTGGGTTAGGATAGTACACTGTGTGATATTTGTCATCCACTGATTTATTTTAGTGTGTGTATGAGACAAATAGCTAATGATTCTGTCTTAATAACTAAATCTAACATTTTTGGCATATTTCTATTAAATGAAAAAACAAAGGAAAGGGAGAGGGAACCATTTGATAAAATATTTCTTTGGTTGTGACTGATCTTCTTTTTCTGTCCCTTTCATTTTCCTTTTTGCCATTTGGTAGGCAGGCACATTTGTAATACTGAAAAGACAGAGAGTAAATAAATGAACTGGCATGGATTAAATTTAGATTGGCAGTTAGAAGGTTTCTGATCACCAATGGAGCGAAGTTCTGATATAGCCTTCAGATAGCAATAGTAAGGACAAAAGGCTTAATTAATTTTAAAATGATACTTAAGTTTCAGCAG
>NW_005842140.1:437061-451952 GCF_000455745.1 Alligator sinensis
ATATGTTGTGGCTTTCTTCAAAGCCAGGGGACTTGTGAACCAGGGACCAAGCCTGGCTTTTGTCAACAGGAGAAAAGGGGGTGGAGGTGGGGGAGAGGGGGAATAACAGTTTAGATAATAATATGTGTATTTATTAGAAATACAAAAAATCAAATCAAGAGGAGAAAAAATGGAAAAGGGACAGTTACATGGGTCCAAAGATTATTTAAAAAGTCCTGAACATTCGTTCAGATATGGTGAGATAATAAAAAGTGTCCTTCAAGGTCACACTGGTAATAGCCTTTCTGTTTGCCTCAATACATGGTCATAAAAACGCAGCAAGTCTAATTTTGCAGCAGCAAAAAAGCCTTTCCTGGAAATCTTATCTTACTGTAAATTTGCTGTGGCTGAGACTCCAGCTCAGAATTCTGTGAAAACTACAGAGAACACAGAATACAGCAGCCTTCTTGTTTTGCAGTTTTAGATGCAGAGCTTTTTATGCCTGTGCTGCAGAGTTTGCCCTATACAATCAGAGTGAACATTTTGTATGTTTGAAAATTCAGGGGAAAAAAAAATCATTTTTGATGAGAATTCTGTGCATTTGATTTTGAGACTGTTCAAAGGGAGATCTGGGTAAGATCTTTCATTGGGATAATTAGGATTTGTCTAGATATGGCCTGACAATAGCAGATATACCTTCTGTAGATTCCACAGGAGAACATTGATCTCCAGCAGGAACTTAATGAAAGTCATCTCTTTGAGCCTGGTCAAGAAAAAAAAAAAATTTAAAATATTCATAGCATTCTCCTAAGTTTTATTGAGGGCATCTTATTTTTAGATGTGTTTTTTTGATATATGCAGTTTTATACAATTTTCATTCTGAATCTTTGTATTATAACCAGAAAACTTGATAAATACAGGAATGGATATTTGCAGTTGCATAATTTGTTTTCTCTATGCGAGTAAAAACTATTTAATAAAAATCAATCACACACACACACATATGCAGCAGGGAAGCAGTGGTAGGGGGGCAAGTGGTAAGAAAAGCAGGGTTGGGGGGAGCAGGGGCAGGTGGGGAGGCTAGTGGTGTGGGAAACAGGCAGCCTGAACCCTGCGCCTTGTGCCTCCAATACAGGGGTGGGCAAAACGCGGCCCGCAGGCTGGATGCAGCTTGCCAGGCCATTCTATTCGACCTGCAGGGCCCCTACAAAATTTAGAAAATTATTATTTATCTGCCCCTGGCTGCCTGTCATGTGGCCCTTGATGGCTTGCTAAAACTCAGTAAGCAGCCCGCCACCCAAAATAATTGCCCGCCCCTGCACACCTCACCCAGCCAGCATTTACTTTGTGGGGCCCGGGCCCCACATGGTGGGGAGGGAAGCGGACTTGAGCGGGGGGAAAGCCAGCTTGCTGTTGCGGGGGGGAGGGGAGTGGGGGGGGAGGGAACAGTGGGCCTGGCCCAATGCAGCCTCGGCAGCAGCTGGGGGAGGGAAGGAGCTGGTTTCCTCCCCACCTTGCGTCCAGGCCTCTTGACAGGCAATTGGCTAGTGTTTATATAAACATACAAAAGTGCACTGTTAGAGAAGCATGGTCTTTTGTCTTTGGCTTAGTAAGTCTCTTGCGTACCTGATAGAAAATGGATTTTCTGTCCTGCCCATCTCTAGTGTGTCTAGTATAAATATGATTTTTAAAAGTACCATAATTCTTGGGGGAAAAAACAGACTAAAGAACTGTTATTTTAGAATGTATATTTCATTCAGTTTGATTTTTATAACAAAATAAAGCAAGCATAAATGAGCAAAACACTATTATATATGACAAAGTACAAAGCTTTATGTTCTTCGTATTTGACAACAGTAACAATACCCTGCATTGTTTGAGGCTATTGCCATCAACTTTTGATGTCTGATGACATAAAAGTAGATATCACCTATGCTCTGTTATGAAAAAAATGTTTCTAAAATCTCCTAGGATATTGATTTACTGTTGTGTAGGTTTTAATCTGGATTTTTTAAATGTGTAGGCTTCATATATTCTACTGAACATTCATTATGTATTGTTGCTTTGAGAAGTCCCTTTCTCTCCCACTCATTTTCTTTGAGCAGTTTCAGTTGGTCCAATTCATCATGTTTTATCTTTTGATATAAAAAAATGTATGTCTAGGATGAATTGGGTTCATATACAACTATTGTAGAGTCTGGAATAGACATGACATCTGGTATATAACAAATCCGTCTGCCTGACTTCAGACTAACAGGGCTAACTACCTCTCTAATTAGTTAATCGCAATGACTATTTTTAGGTTTTTCAATAGTACTTAATAGAATACAGTTTCATGTTATATTATAAAAGAAAAAGAGAGAGAAGAAACGTTTTTGAATCACATGGTTGCCAGTGACCTTGGAAGTACTATCTAGGTATATGTTTCTGTAAACTAGAAATCTTTCCCTTGTTGTTTAAAAATGTTACTTGGCATTATAGAACAAGGTAGGGTGTTTTTGTTTTGAAGTTTTGTAGTACACAGTGTTTCTATAATTTTACAACCCTTTTGAGAATATTGACAGACAATAACCCTTGAAGTTGCATATGTTTAGGGTTAACAAAATTGTGTTTGAGTGTCTTTGAAAAGAAGCAAATATAGTTTTTACTTAAGTATTGTAACTATTACAAGGATTAAGAAAATTTTTTAGATTTTCAAGACCCATACATTCATCCTGTTTCTGTGTTTTATATAAACATCAGAAGCCTACAGAGTAGATGAACAAAGACTAAGGATAGTCCCGATTTCCAGAAAGTTGTCTTTTTTGTTGTTACTCCATTGTGCAACTGTACCAACATGTACAATGTTTTTCATAATACCTCTTTCATATAAAGAATCCCATATATTACCATCGCTGAATTTACAGAAGCATCAAGTTTCCTGTACATGGATATGACAGGAACTTAATTTTTAAACATTCTAACAGGAAATGAAGAGTTTGCTACCTCTGCGGGGGGAAGGAAAAGCAAGAAGTTCAAAATAAGAGTGATTAGGATGACCCCAAATTAGGGATCTGATTTTAAAACATGCTAGTTTAATAGCTGGTGGATGCTGGTGCACGCCGAAAAGAAGCCTATTTATTGCTTTGCCTGTCTAACACCACTTAAGGTTTGTCTACATTGAAAAATCAATTTCATGTTAAGACACAAGAGTTAACTTTTAACAGGTTATTTTGGGTACCAGGAATGGTTTAGTTGCATTTGTGTCATAGGCAACTGGTAGGGGGAGCACAACTTCTGTGGGTGCTTGCCAGCTCCGTCCCTGCGGCTGCTGCCAACGCTGGCTTCTACAGGTGTCCCCCAGACTCAGGAGGCATCAGTCGCCCATGATTGGTGCGACACTCCATCCAGGTTAATTTATCCAGCTGTAAAGGGCAAATTAATCTATGCAGATCAGGTTGTCAGGTGTCCATAAATTAACAAACATTCCATAAATAGCCAGGCCAAAATGCCTGTCCATAAACTCAGTAAAAAAAATTGTGCTGTCCATAAAAACACAAAGCAAAATCAGCTTTGTAAAAACATGGAGCTCATTGAAGCTCCCTGATCAGAAAACAAGCTTGACGCAATGTTAAAACACAAGGCAGAGCACAGTAATGCCACCTGGTGCCAGAGTGGGAGTGCATCACCACAAAGGTAACTCTTTGGGACTTTAGCTCGTCCCCCTACCCTCCAGCCATGTGCTTCTGGTCCAGTACTATGACTAGGGTGGGGTGAGGGGGGCACCAGGACATTAATTTAGAAGGGGTACTGGTATGCTCTAGGCATGTAAAAGTTTAAATGGTAATTATAGTTATACCACTTAATGTTTACCATTTACCTCCCAGCTTGGTGCTACCCACTGTAGGGGGAGCAGCTCCAGCAGAGCTGCCCAGGAGGTACCATGGATTCAGGCTGCAGCATTGCATGACTACTGTGGCAGGGAAGTAACTAGTGGTTTTCTGGGGGAGTAGAGCTGGGCAAGGTTGCACAGCAGAGCTGGCAGGGCTTCAATAGGAGCAAGTGCAGTGGCAGGGCTGCCACTGGGCACAGTAGTGGCAGGCTGCACAGAACCAGGTGTGTCCACAGGGGCTCCCACCTGTTGGGACAGCCACACCACACCGAGGTATTGGCTCCAGCCCATGGGCACCTCGAGCCCTGGGCAGTGACTCCCTCCTGCCTGCTAACTGCTCCGTCTCCCCCCCCCCCCCCCCCCCCCGGGCTCCAGCAGCAAGAACATGTGGCAGGTGCAAGTGTACTGCACTTCTCCTAGGCTGTCCTAGTGGGACGGGAGCAAACAGGGTACCAGAAGCAGCCCCATGGAGTCCATTTTGCCTGGGCTGCTGCACCAGTAGGCAGCAAGCCTGTTCCTCAGCTACAACAGCTATGTTTGTGCTGCTCCAGAGCAGCTGTTCTCTGAGAACAGGGACAGGTAAGATTCCTTTCCCCCTCCTTCTGCTCCCCAGCGGTTGGTATGATTTTTTTTCTCCACCCCCTCACCTCTGTCCGGGGCACTGAAATATCTTGCAATGTCTCTCCCTGGTGTTGCCTCCTGTTTGCCTGTGACACTGCTGGGTATCAGGTAAGCAAAGTGGTTATTCTTTGGGGGTTCATCCTGGGATGGGGGAAATATGTCTGGCTCAGTGTAAGGCTTGGGGGGGGGTGAGCTGGGGGCATGATTTTGTGGGGTGCAGTCAGGGGTGTCAGGGCATGAGGGTGAGTATAGAACTCCTGGGGGCAGTAGTATAACTGGGGTTGGGTGAAGGTCACCAGTCCCAGGCTCGGACACTGGAGGAGTGCCAAAATTGTCCCCCACTCACGTAGAGTCTGCACCCTGGCAGCAAGCCCAGCGCCATAATGTTGCTCTTGCGTGGGCAGCTGATGAACAGACACCATGCTGTTGCTGTTGCTTGCTTTAACAGTAAGGGCCCGTGTGGATGGAGCATGCAGTGGTGACAGCAGCAACCAGAGACTTTGGTAAGACTCCTGTGTGCCTCCCACTGGCTCTTGGCACCCTGGCCCCGTTACTCTCCTATAAAGTTTGCCTAGAGCACAAGCTCTGCTTGTTATACCACTGTGTGAGGGAGCAGGGTGTAAAAATACTGCTGTAGTCTCACAGGAGCGAATCTAAGTATTTTTTTGGTGACAATAGAAAAAAAAAGTTTGGCTGTCAGTAATAACTCTACAGATTGCCAGTTAAAAAAACAAAAAGAGTTGGCAACTCTGATGCATTCTCCTTCAGCTATAGTACTTGTACCTGAGTTAGCTTGTTCGAAGCTGGCTTAGATACTTGGTATTACACTCAATTTGCCCGTAGCGAAGTAAGAATAATAGACTTCTTTTTTTCTAGCCAATGTAAACAAATCTGTGCTTACTTTGCTTCAGACAGCCAATTTTTCCTAAGCTAGCTTTTTTTCATTCTTCAGTCTTTTGTAGCATATGCTTCCTAAATATCATTGCTCATCTGAGGCCAGTCTAAAGTATCTCTGGCCTACTCAGTGTCTTTAGACCCACAAAATGACATTTTTTGTTTCCTTTTTAATAGTTTTTTAGTAACGCCTGAGGAGTCACCACCTTGATTTGGTTAAACATCAAGTGCATTAGAACCAGCTACCAGAGGAAATAAGGTTACTTTCACACTGTTTTCCTTCTTTCTGGCACCATTTACTAACTGATGCACAATATTGTGCTTTTCACACCTTCTCCAGTTGCGCTCCATATTTCTGGAGAATTTCTGTTCTGGTGGCACTTCTACTGCTCCTTTCTTCCTGTTGGGATTTTTTAGTTCATTTTGCTCCATAATTACTGAGAGCCAAGGACTTTGACAAAAGTTATTCACTGTCTGCTTTCAAACGGATCAGCTTTGCAACCCTTTTCATTCTACAGCCACATAAAACGTAATTTAGATGGCATCAGTTTTATCATTTGAAATTCATAATTCCTAGAATATTCTAAATTATATTAATATATTTTATTTTTTATATATATATATATATATATATATGCTAAATAAATGAGTTTGGTCCTGCTCCTTCAAATTAGGAAATTGAATCTTGTAAAGTCTGTTTTCTGTTGATCAGACTCCTATAAAATATGTAAGGAAATTAAAAGCTGTAAGTTATAAATTGTATTGATAGGAAAAACAATGAAATGTGTGTTATAAAATGTTTGGTTCTTTCCTTAACACTGAATTAAATCCTGCTCTGCTATAGATATTATGTAAATACTTCCTTTTATTGTGTACATGCCAAAACTAACCTGAAATCTAGTTTAGAGAGCCAGATTGCATGACGAGAATTACAATATTATTATGTCATACTTTCTATCCCTCATTTGGTAAATCAAAGATGATTTATGAGCAACAAATCAGACTGTATAGCGCTCCTGTGAGACAGCATTTAATACCTCTATCAGAGAGAGAAAATATAAGACTTACAGAATTTAGGTGATGAACCCAAGGTCATAAAGTCATTGGGAAACAGAATCCTGGAACCTTTACCCTGAGGCCTCTCCTAGAGCCACAATATTCTGAGCAAGTGCAATCAGTCATGGAGTTCCCACATTCCTATGCTTATGAGATGTCCCAAGTTAAGTATGGTAAAATATATAGAAAGAGACTAGCTAGCTAACCCATCTGTTTTTTGTCTGATATAGAGATTGATTTGAACACCAAATAAATGTGTTCCCATGAGAAAGCTGAGTGGGCCAGCTACCTAGAGAAACTAAATGGCTTACTGTATTTCCTCTGAAAGCTTTACTTAAAGTTGCAATTTAAATACTTCACTTCTGTAACCACTAAAAGGGCAGAAGTCTAACTGTATTGATGTATTCTTTAGTATGTAAACCACTGGACAGATATTTGACCAGCGTATGTGCATCTAGTCAGAAACCATCTGTAAAAACACATTTACCACGGGCAAAATCCATATTTGATTCACTTTGAAATGTCCTTTTTTTGCATCAGTCTCACTATTTCATGTATGATACTTGATATTTTAAAGGTCAGTTAGAAAATGTGTTAGTGTTTCTTGCCCATTGTTGTTGTTGTTGTCGTCATTTTCTCATTTTTTTGCAGTAGTGGTCTCGAGAGACTGAATGTAGTTAGAACAGCAGTGCTATTTTGAGGCTTTGCTCCCCTTTTCCATGGGATCCCCTGGTCCAAATTGTGGGTATAGTGGGAAACAAATATATTGGACTTTGTCTGCTGCCCCCTGTTCTACACTAATTAGTTGTACTCTTTCTAGTAGACAATGGGAATAAAGTTTTGTTTTATACCACTTTTTGAGTGGCGCTAATCTGGGTGCTCATTTCCATCCTTTCGCATTAGTTACAGGACTAGACCTAATATTCTTTTTTCTGGAAACAGCCTCAAAGATTTGCAAGTATCTGTTTATAAGTCAACCAAATATCAAAGGAACTGCATATATCTAATGAAATTCCCAGCTGGAAAAAACTAAAACCCAGGGCTGAAGGCTGAGAGAGAGAGGAACAGTGAAAACCCCCCTGGTTATATCCCTGTTCACTCTCCTTTTCAGTATCCACTGCCACTGTGACACAGGATAACTGGGCAAGAGGGACCTAGGGTCTGACCCAGTAACTGGTAGTTCTTATGCTCTTAACAATGTACATTCTTAAAGGTTAAGATTAACACCCTGACAAGCCCCCCTCTGCTGAGTATTTACCATGTTCCTTTATCTGAATATCAACAGGGCATCCATCTGATTTTGGACTTTGGAATCTGAGCAGAGTACTGATATGCCCTCCGACTGTATTTCTAAGGCAGAAATCCTCCATCCTCTTCTGAGACTTAGATCTTTACATGGCAAATGCTTACTTAGTAGGGTTGTGCAAAGCAGGCCGTATTTGATTCCGATTCAGCCCAATATGGGGGACAGTGATTCAATTAGTTGATTTGGATCAATGTCCTAATTTGATTCGGCCGAATCTGAAGATTCAATTTTGGTTCAGAGAATCAGCGATTCAGCCATAGACACAGCTTATATGTTTTTTCTACATATCTCAAGGTACCGGGTGCGACTTGTGAATGCTGAGATGATGGGGCAGATGGAGCATCCCATGGGTGGGGGTGGGGAGGGGGTGTCCCCTGTGTGCTCAGCAACGGACCCGGAAGTGGATGGGAAGTGCTTCTGGTCTACTTCCAGGTCCATAGCCAAGTGTGCTGGGGACCCCCCCATGCTGCCATGGGACGCTCCTTTCACCCCACCATCTCAGCATTCACGAGCCACCTAGTACCTTGAGGCATGCAGAAAAAATATATAAATCTGTGTCTATGTCCGAATCGTCAGATCTCTCTGAATTGAATTGGAGGCTTCCAATTTGATTCAGAGAAATTAATGGGTCTCTTGATTTGATTTGGATTCAGAGATTTTGCCGCTGAATCGGGCCAAATCTCCACTGACTCGAATCAGCGGCTGAAGTTTCACATAGCTCGTTACTTAGGCCTCCAAACATAATGCTCTTTACCCATTGATTTAAACACACACTTTCCAAAGCTCCAACCTTGTGGCCCTTCTCGTTAACAAGCTAAATCATTAGAGATACAGGAAATAGACAGTCTCTATATAGTGTTTCTAAGGTACTTAATCTATGTTAGACAGAATAACAGGTACACTGATCTAGGCAGCCCCCAGCCCACTCCCATCCCTGCTTGGGCCCCTCACTCCTGACCCTCAATCCCTTCCCCCCTCCAGCCTTGCCAGAGCGGGCCCCCAGGTACCAGGGCTGTGGGACCCAGTGGCTGTGTGCTGCCTGCTCTTTGCTCTGTGGGTGCCAACCACAGCCAGCCAGCAGTGCCTGAGCCCCAGCTGCCTCACATGGGAGGCAGTAGGTGCTGTAACTAGAGTGGAGCTCAGCTTGGGCCTCCCTCTCCACAAACTGGTGGGGCTCCTCTGGAGTGGAGCTGAGTGGAGCCCATGTTGGGGGAGGAGGATGTGGGCTGCCCATTGTGGGGTTTGGGACTTCCCACTTGGGGAGTTGGGCATCCTGGTGGCACCACATGTGCATGTGGCACCCCCTACGTCCTGCTCCCCCCAGCCCCAAGCAGCCCCTTGTAGGTTGGAACTCTGCCAGCCTGCAAGGGGGGAAACCCATGGTTTCCCATGTTTTTCTCATTTAAAGAAGAAAATCCGTGTTTTTCATAGCAAACAGGACAACCCTGCTCAACAGGTCCCAGGAATTCCTTCAGGTCATGATGACTTATTTTCTAATTTATGGAGTCCCTTTCTGACCACTGTAGTCATTTTCCTTTAGTGTTCACTATTCCAAAAAGTCCCCTCCTGAAATCCTTTCTCTTCATTCCCTTCTGTGACTCCCTCTGTTTTTAAAATATGGCACTATTCCCTGATTCCTTTCTTCTTATGGGGAAATTTCACTGCTCTAGTCCTTACTCAGCAGTTCAGGTGAAATGATGAGATTCCCTAGCACAGGCATCATTGCCTGTTGTCTTGCCAGAGCAGTCATTTTGTTGTCAATGACTTGGTTTGTTTATTGTGTAGCTTCTTTTTGTGAAAAGACAGGGCAGGATGTGATATATGAGGAGGATCCTTGCCAGCTACGGCTGAATTGTGTACATTAAAGGTAGGTGTGCACAGGACCCTTCAGAATTCATAAGATGTATATAGATGCATCCTCCCAAAGCATCATGCCACCACAATATGTTAAATGACTGCTTATGATAATGTCAAAAGTTGTTCTGAGCCTTTCTGGATAGCGCAAAATCTAAATATAAGTAACAATGAATGCTTCCATTTTAGTGGGAATAATGCTACACTTTTAATAGAAGGATAAACCCATTTTTCTCTTGGATCCCTGCATTATGACTAATCATAAGCTAGGTGCTAATTATTAGGTTAATTAAGCTATATAGTACTCACATTTGACCTTGAACTGTAGGTCAAAGTAAATTATAAGTACAAGGTATAAGACAAGCCCTGAAAAACAACCCCCCCAAATCCTGGTTTCAATTTAGTGTGATCAAGTGGATCATTTCTTTTATTGCCTTGGATCAGATCCTCAACTGGTGTAATTTGGTGTAACTGCTGATTTTATGCTGGCGGGGGCATTGACACTTGCACTTTACTACAGAGTTGCAGTAAAATATTAGTGTCTACAAGTGCACAGTAAATTAACTTTGCCATAAGATAGTAGTCAGGGACAGTGCCATCTTGTGCCAGAGTAATTAAGTGCAACAAAATGCACATGTAGATGGTGACGGGCTGGCTGGGGCACGAGTGTGCTAAAGTGTGGGAGCTTCCTGCTGCCTAGCCACACAGCTCCACAGGTTCTCTACCCTTATACCCCAGCCTGCCCTGCTGCCACCTGGAGCCTGCTGACCCTCTGAGCCTGATGCCAGCTCAGGGCTGCTCTGCCCTGTGTCAAAGTGCTGTTGTTTCTGGTGCACATGTAGATGCTGTGCCTGGGAGCAGTGTACTCTGGCTCAAAGTGCTCCAGAGTTTATTGCTTTGCCTTAATTGCATGTGTAGATGCACCCAGTTTGCATTAGCTGAGGATTTAGTTGTCTGATTCTTTGGATAACTAATTTTCCTAATTCAGAAATTGAAGGGCCTTGTGACACTTAATTTTAAGCATATCCTGGAGCTCTTAACCCCTGGGTTATCCACACATCAACACCTGAAACTAATTTTAAATACTCTTTAGGATGCTTATAGTTATGCCACTCCAACCTAGGTTCATCTCTCATCAATATTACTCAGCTCTTGTTACACTTGGATGTAGCCGCTCCAGGCTACAGTTTAGTGTAAACACCCCCTTCTCACCCCTGCTGGCCCATAGCTGGTCCACTGCTCCCATGCCCTCTGCCCTCCCCAGCACCCCTTGGCCCCACCACTGCATACTTGTAGCTGCCCATGACGTCTGCCCTGGGGAACAAGCAAGGACGGGTTAACCTGCTTGCCTGGCCCCCTGGTGCTGCTGCTGCTGCTGCTGCCTGGGCTGGGCTCACTCTGGAGAAGAGCAGCAGCCTGATAGCAGTGGCAGTGGGTTCAGGCAGATAACTTATTTGGACATGGTGCTTTCTGTAAATGTAAACATTTTGCATGTTCAGAGGGCCCAAATGTTATTTTGAGCAAGATGAGTAGAAAATTGGGAAGTTTTCTATTGCTTTAGAATTAGGAAGAATTGCTGTAAGTTAAGGCATCTATCATACAGTTCTAAAAACAATTTTCAGTACTACACTGTGGTTTGGAAAGCCCAGTCACCTTGTGAAATTTCACTTTTGAATGTACATGGTGAAAAAGACTCAGCTCAGCTATGGGCGACTGGTGCCTCCTGAGTCTGGGGGGGCACCCACCAAAGGTGGCGGCAGGAATGGGGCTGGTGTGTTAAGTGTAGAAGCTGCTGTCAGCAGTGGGGGATGGCAGTTTTGTGGGGACACGTGCCCCCTACCAGTCACTATGAGCTCGGCCATGGCTGCTATTTACAGATTACCCACTGCTATTAGGAGGAAAAATTTATAGGAGGGCTGGGTCAGGGAACGCGGTAAAACAGATGGCTATGCTCTTTGAACACATGGTTCAGAAAAAAGGTTTTTTTGTTTTTTTTTAAAGCTTCCTAGAAGGAGCTTAAAACCCACAGATTGTTAACAGTTTTGGGCACAGCAAGAGGAGGTAAATTACAGTATTCCCTCACTTTCTGGGTCCATGGCTATTTTTGACCTAAGGCCTGAATTTGCCTCATAATTTGCAGTAAATTAAAATATGTAATTTCAATTTAAATTCAGAAATGTTGTTCCTTCCATTTATATTTTTCCCCTTTTTTCTGCCCACTTTTATGGTAAAACCTATATTGACTTG
Source organism: Alligator sinensis (assembly GCF_000455745.1). Classification (NCBI taxonomy): domain Eukaryota; kingdom Metazoa; phylum Chordata; order Crocodylia; family Alligatoridae; genus Alligator; species Alligator sinensis. Next base: position 448,890 of record NW_005842140.1, read on the forward strand.
ATCTTGTTTTCTTTAATGTGTAGATTAAAGTTTTGGATGTTCTACGGAGTTAATTTTAATTATTTTTAAGATGGAAAAGAAAAAAAAATAGCTACATTCTGAAACAGATAACTTTTATGAAAGAGAGAGCTGGGATCTTGTGTTCATCTTTAGATTTATTAAGGAGCTTCCTAATGGTAGTAAAAGGTATTTCCAGGAAATTCATAGTGCAGGCATCACATTTTCAAAAATAAAACTTGTGAAACGTATGTGCTTGTTTAATTTAAAAACACTATTGATATCTAAGGTGAATGCGTTATTTCTTTAAAACAAAACAAAATGTCATTTTTTAAAAACAAACTCATGAACTAGATACAAATTCAAGATGGGAATTGCTCATGATGTCTCTGGTTGCTTCATAGAGCATTTGATGATACCACATAGTAACCTTTTTGAAGTGTTATCATTCACAGCTACAATGCTATTCTTTTACAGATCAATTCAGTAATGCTATTTGCATTTTCTGATTTGGTTTCTGAGCACAAGTCTCCCACTGTCTCTAAGTAAAGATGTTTTGGGGAGAGTTCTAGGTAGTGAAGGCCAGAGTTAGAAGAATCATCAGGACTACAGGAGATGAGGAAATTGTTGCACCCTTCCTTCTGTGGTTAAATGTGGTAGCTAGGCTCAGTGATTTTGATGGAATGAACACTGCCAGTCATTTACTCATTACAAGTTTGGCCCATGTGTTTTTAACTGCCTCACTTGGTTTTTAAGATGAAGGAAAGGAAAGTAGCAGTGGGGGAGAAAGAATGTTCTGGGATAAGGGATTCTTTTTGTTTGGATCCTCTTTATTTCTGCAGTGCACGGAGAGGTGGATGAAGCAATTCTGACATAGTTTGTGACAGATGGTGTAGATCCCCAATAGTTATTGTCATGCTATAGGAAAACTCACTTCAGGATGAGCAGTCTTGTAGGGCTTATTTGTATTCATCATATGAGAAGTGAGCCATTCAGAATTCAGAGAAGAAAGGTTAAAAATATGGCATCTGTAAACAGTTATATGGATCCAGCAGCTAAGATGTTCTAGAACCTCACTTCTCTTACGGAACTTTCTTCTTATACCCAGCCCGTATTTATACGCATTTGTTTTGATGCCGACTTTGTCGCTTCGCTTTTTTATTCCCAGCGTTAACTTCCTGTTCCTCTACAAACGTACTGTAGTTACCCATACCCAAGATGACTTCAAATTTAAAATGATCCCCCAATAATTAGATTCAGTACGAGGAAAATTTATAAATTTGTTATAATTTTCCATGTATAGAATCCAAACCTGCTATAGCTGAGGGATTGGTGCGCAAAGCCCAGTGCACAATGGCAGCTGCCTCACCCCACGAACAGATCGGGGGGGGAGGGGCATGTGCGTGCAGCGGTAAGAGCCCCCCACATGCCTGGATGAGTTGCCCAGGCTCTGACCCTCCCCCAGCCCAGCCAGGGCCCCACTCACCCCTGCCCACTCCCTCCCTCACAGTGGGTGCCTTGATTTCTGCCTCCTCCTGACTGACCTGCTGGGTGGTTGGGGAGGGGGGAGATCCTGGATTGCTCTTTACTTGAAAAAGTGATCATTACTGATTTAAAATATTGAAGTGTCATCTTTAATTCATGTCTCCCCTCTTCCACTGCTGCATCAGGGCAGGCGGAGGGATAATTAAGTGGCTTGACCTCTACCTCTTGCCACCTGTGCTCCTCAACACTTGTTCACTCTGCTGCATGCATCTCTGGTACCTGCACACCCTGGTGCCTGCTTCCCTTTTTCAATAGTGCCTGCCTCCTGTCACTTGATTCCCCACTTCCCTTGCCACCACTTGCCCTCTGCAGCTCTGGTTTGAATCTCACTCCAGCCTGAGGCACAGAGCACATGGAATGGTCCAACATTAGGAGGTGCAGTGCTGCTGGTGGTGGAGCTGTCATTGCTACCGCTACTGCTGTGTACCTGGGTGGGGACTAGAGCAACCATGTGTTCTGTGTCTGGAGCCACAGAGGGTAAGTGCCAGTGGTGGTAAGAGGCATCGGCATCAGTGGGGGGTATGTGGTGGGAGAGGCATAGGCTGTTGGAGGCAGGTGGAGGGGGACTGGTAACTGCTGCATCTCCAACTCTGACCTCACCTGCCCCCTCTACTTGTGGTCATCCTTGAGTGGGAGGCAAATTTTGCTCCTGTTACTTTAAGTAAGATTTAGGCTTCTTCATATTTAATCTGAGCTCTTTAATCTAGATTTTACAAACTTCCTCCATTAAGTTTTTTAAAGTTTTCCCTTAGAAGATCAGGGATCAATGACATGAGTCATTTTTACATCATTTAGCTGTGTTTAGCTATTCAGCATTCTTAGACCCTGCCATTCAAACTGGGTCAGAGACAATTCTGTATAACTTGATTCATAATCATATCTGGCCACATTTTCAGATGTGGGAGTGAGGTAGTGAGGGGAGATGGTTCCATATAGAGTGAGATGCACATAGTTGGCTGCATATCGGTGTTTGAGGAATCTGTATATACCATAACATATCTATTAGGCCTGTGCAAATAGGGAAGTATTCAGATTCAGATTTGGCTGATTCGGAGGACAGTGATTCAATTGGGAGATTCGGATCACTGTCCTGAATTGATTCGGCCAAATTAGCTTTGGAAGATTTGGCACCGATTCAGAGATTTAGATTGGCTGGGGAGAGGCAGGCACAGCTGGGCAGCTGCAGGTTCTTCTGTGGCTCCTCCAGCTGTGCCTGCCTGTCCCCGGAAGGAAGGAGACATGGGAGAAGCCTCCATGGCTGCCCTGCCCAGCTCCAGCCTAGTCCTGACCCTTTTTTTTTTTTTTTTTTAAATAGCCCCACACTCACTGGCTGTAGCAGGGGCTGTGGGGGCTCTGGGTCTGTGTGGCAGAGCCCCGCCGCGCTGTTGGGGGAGGGGGGATGCCATGAGCCCTCAGAGACCCCAGTCACTGCTATCAGAGCTGGTGAGTACAAAGCTTTTTTTTTTTTTTTTTTTTTTTTTTTTAAGGGCTGGGGCGCTGGCGCGGGCGCTGGAGCTGGGG
>NW_005842140.1:452239-459367 GCF_000455745.1 Alligator sinensis
CTGGGCAAGTAGCAGCAGGGCATAGCCCACGCTCCCAGCGCTGCCGCTCCCGCATTCTGCACCCCAGTCTCTCCTCCCCAAGTAACATGCTCCCCTACCCCAGCTGGGCAGCTTGCCCCAGCCCCAATCCCTCCCCCACACCTTTTCCCTCCCCTCTCCCCCAACCCCAGCAGACTTATCAACTGGAGGCAGCTGTATCAGCTGCCTGTTTAATCTATGACTGAATCTCCAAAGTGGCCAAATCTTTTTCGAAGCTTTCCCAAATTGATTTGGATGCTTTGAATCTATTCAGAGCTTTTCTTGGTCTCCCTATTTGATTCGGATTCGAAGATTCGGTCTCCGAATTGGACTGAATCTCCTCTGAATCAAATTAGCTACCGAAGCTTTGCACAGTCCTAATATTTATTTCCTTTGACTTCTATAAATCTCTCTTTTTCTCTCTATAGGATTTCTATAGCATTGAGAGGTTTATGGAAGTCTATGAAATGCTTATTTTATGCTGATCCTTGAAATCACAGTGGTGCTAGGCTGCTATTTGTAATGCTTTAACACACTAGGGCAGGAGCATCATGCACATAGCCCATGGTGGGATATGGGGCATGGAGCTGTTCTGTTCACCCTGCTGGGCTACTGTCAGGACACTGGAAATTAAGGAGTTTGGATGGGGCAGAGTAGCCAGCTGCAGTATTCAGGGCCCTCGGGTCCCACTGGACACTTGAGTGGCATCAGGAAGGTGAGTGAGGACTGACACATCCCCAGTTGCCGTCCAGCTACTTTGCCTGTTGCCACTTCCATGGCCTTAGCTGCTGGTCCCTACCTCATGCCTCCAGCTGCTGCTGGAGTTGCTGCTGTGGCACAGGACATGTAGTGGCAGGAGCTGTGGCTCCAGCATAGAGCATGTGGCAGGGGCTAGAGGCACTATGCACAAGGAGCATACAGTGAGTTTGACACCTGTGCTCTAGGGCAAAGATATCAAACAATTGTGTCACTTTGGATACAAACTACGATTTCCTACCTCATGTTGAAGAAATTGGGTAAATGGCTAACCAGCCATATGTTGGAATCCAGCAAGCTCTCAGGTGCAAGTTTGCTGCAGAAGATGTATAAGTATGTGGAAAAGAATCGAGGTCTTGCTGTTCTTAAGCTCTAAATGCAAGTGATTCACAGTAGGTGTTAGGGCCATAGAATACAGACTACAGCAGGGGCGGGCAATTATTTTGGGTGGAGGGCCGCTTGCTGAGTTTTGGCAAGCCATTGAGGGCCACATGACAGGCAGCCAGGGCAGATAAATTTTAATTTTCTAAATTTTTTAGGGGCCCCACAGGCTGGAAAAAATGGCCTGGTGGGCTGCATCCCGCCACATTTTGCCCACCCCTGGACTACACTATGGGCTAAGAAAAGATTTCTCAAAGAAATATCAATTGATATTATTTGCAGTGATTTTACAAGGGTTTATATATAACTGTACCAAGGTCTATCTCAGTGCAATGCTTTACAAAAAGTCCTGCAAAGTCATAACTCTGGTCTGCACTTTTCAGCACAATTTAGCTGAGGTATAGGAAATGGATGGTAGAATGACACTGTACACAATTTATCCCAGCATCTCTTATACTAATGACTAAACCAGGACTGCCACTTGTCACATAGGCAAGGAAAAGTGGATGTTGAGAGGAAATGTTGAGAGGAAAAGCAAGAAAGATACTTGTGGACAATATTGGGCCGTTGAGTAGTACGTTTGGATGTAGTCTTAGTTCAGCTCCCTGTCTGCTCTTATGAAGGACACGTTTAACATTTGATTTATTTTTTTAAATTTCATCAGAAGCAGTTGTTGGTAACTGCAATACATAAAATGTACTTGATTGCCTGTGCCAGGTTTCATAGAGTATAAGCACTGGAAATATAGTTGCTACATTTTATTGTTTGTATATACACAATAAATTAAAATACATATTTAGATCTAGGGTGGAGTAAATCTAAATAAGGATACTTAGGCATAAAAATCAAACTGCACAAAAACAGCCTTTAAAACGTGTGATTTGATGTCTGTGAGGTTTGATAGTTTCCTTTTCTTCCTTTACTATATGTCATCAGGTCCAGTAACTCTTAACCTTATTATACTTCCTTTCACACAAATTTGTAAGACACATAGCATAAATAAGATTTAGAAATAAGCTTTTTAGCCAAACTTTTACAAGAGTGTAGGTCCTGAAACCAATAAAGCTTGGTCTTTCCTTGCAGTTGTAAAAAGTTACAGCAGCTTTCCTCACAGGAGAAACTGAACTAGGGTTCCATTGGACAAGATGACCATTATATTGCATTTAAATTTAATTAATTGCACCATGTATTCAGAAGTTATTGGTTTTACAGTAACTAGTGTCAAATGTAATGTTACCTGCTTCAATAATTAAGTTAATTAAACTGTTAAATAGTAGCAACTATTTCCATGAGTAGAATATTATCAGTATCTGTGTGAAGAGTATCTATTGTGGATACTCTTTATGACTTGAGATGGAGATCTTAGTGTCTTCTGTGTCTGAAGAAGTGGCTGCTATGCCCTTCTGGATGATTAGAAGTAGTAACTACACTAGTTATAAATTGAAGCATTGAACTTTTTTTGCAAGGCAAGATTCATGTCTCTCCAACCCCACTGCACAGTAAAGCTGCTGTTCCATTTCTAAACTCATGGATTCCTACAGAAATTTCCCTGTAATGATACTGAGGATATACCAGAAATCCAGCTCCTCGATCCCTGGCTGTGCTGTGGACCCCCTCCTCCTGGAAATCCCTTCAAGGAGTGTGTCCCTTAAACCAGTGGCTTTTCATCTTTTAGAGTGGTGGCCCAAGTGCTTGCTACCCAGCTGCATTGTGGGCCATCATTCCCTTCCAGTAGGGGTGGGAGAAGGGAGAAAGAGAGCTGGCTGCCAGTTAGAGACAGGGGAGGGGGGAGAGTGAGCAAGGAAGAAAGTTTACCTTCCAGTTCTTGCTATAGGAGGAGAGAGTTTTCCTCCTGTAAGCAGTGCCTGCCTAGGGTAGGGAGAGAGGGGAAGAGAGCTAGCAGTGGCTGCCATAGAGGAAGAGAGGGAGAGATCGGGGATGGCTATGGAAGTGATCAGTGGCACAGTGCAGAGCAGAGAAGGGGATGTGCTGGGCCTAGCTGCTTGCTGTCCTAGCCTGTGCATATGCACAGGGAAAACAGCATAAATTGCGTTGGCTTCTCCCATGAGATTTGTGGAAGATTCAGGTGGAACAAATGTACTTTTCTGCACACTCCAAGCCCAGAGAATCAACCCCGTGGAGGAGGTTCTGCACAGCTAGATGAAGTGAGGAACTTGATAGAGGTAGGAAGAAGTCCCCTCCTGTGTACTGGAATGATCTGAGTCATTATATTTCCATTTTCTGGCTGAAATTTTTCTAAGCTACCTAACAGATCCAGATGCCGAATCATTAGGAATTAAAACTGTGCACTAAAAATTGCTGGGGCAGCTTATTGAATTCAATGTGGCCAGAGGATGCTCTGCAAATGGTATACAGCTGAGTGTCTGTTACAAAAACTGTACTGTAAATGTTAGTTTTATACTGAATTTACTTTTTTGTGTTCCTTTCTATGAATATTCTAAAGAAATAAGATTTACTAGGGTGAAAAATTGTAGGAAACTGATTTTTTATTTTTGTTTGAGTTCTCAAATGTTCAGCAAAAGCAAATTTAATGGGGGTATAAGCAGTCCATTACTGCATAAATTGTAGATTTAATAATCTACCTTGCAAGTTGAAATTGGTGTTATTGCTGATTAGAAGTTGCAAAAATCCCATGGTTTCAGAATACATATATAGCAAATGAATAAACTATAACATGCTATGAATTATTTGTGTTTAAACTTGAGGCCAAAACTTCTTAAATGAAGAGATTTATGAAAATTTCAGATAATGATCATAGTTGGCAATTTTGCCATTTGTTTGCATATAAAGAAAGAGATGTCAGTTCTTGAGTAACTAGCTAAGAATGTTTTCTTTGCTGTATTTCAAGGCTCTAAAAAGAAAAAGCTTTCGCTCAGCTAATATTTTCCCTAGCATAGATCAAAGAATGTAGCTTCTATGAAAAAATGATTGATATGTGTTGCTAAAATTGGCATAATAGCTTATCAGATCTGACACTGAATGCCAATTAGTATACTATGTGATGTTCAATATGCAACTCTTCTGTGGATCACAGTGTTGATTAAAATGGCAGTTGTTCTGTAAGCGATTATTTTTACTCTTCAGAAGTAAATTTATTTTTTCATATATAGTCTCTTTTCCTTTCTGGCAAATGTACGGTCCTGAAGTGGGCCCCATATTATGCATGTGCATATATAATAACCATTCACAAGCATAGCTATTACAGTGCTGCTCATTTTGCACTGATAACAGAAGAAACCTTTAGGAAATTCCACTAGTACCAGTTTTTGTTTTTTTTTAATTTCAGGGACTCATGTTGATCAATGGCTTTCACTTTGTGGCGCAGGAAATCTGCAAGACAGTTAGTACTTTAGGGTGAAAGATTCAAAGGAGATGAAAATCATTGTGTGATGAGTATCTAAATCACAATTTGAAAATGTAATACAAGTTGGTTAATTTATAAGAAACAATCTAATTTTTATTTAATTGGTATCATATATAACAGTTTATTTTAATGATTTATTGTCCTTAAGGTGGCTTTAAATAGAGAGTGGCTAAATATTCATCAGTGCAATTACTATAATAAATGGGAAGTAAAATCAACTTTTTAAATCTATTTTTCATTTTGGTAGCAGCAGAAACATTCAATAAGAGGCTGAAGGCATTCTGTTCTAGATAAATTATGGAATATGAAATACATAATATAAAGTACAACAGTTTTTCTTGTAGCTATGGTTTCAATTTGAATACTTTGTAATAAGGAAAAAATATAAAATGTCACATTTTTCCAATGGTATGGATGAACATGTACAGGTTTCCCTCGATTTATGTGGGTTCTTTTTATGCGAATTTGCTCTTATGTGATGCGTATATTTAGACCCATAATTCATTATATGCGAGGTAAATTTGCTCCTATGTGATCAGCATAGATGCCCCCAATCCCTCCCCAGCAGGTAAGTCTGTGGGGGGAGGGGAAAGGGCCATGGCTCCACTTGCCCCAGCCCCAGCTGCAGCCACCCCGGGAGTGGCCAGTGCCAGCAGTCTGCAGCCGCTGGGCTGCACCATGCTCTGCCTGTTCCCCTGTGCCTGGGCTCACCCCAGCTCCTGGGCTGCGCTGTGCCGTGGTGTAGGCTGCTGCCGGGGCTGCTCTAGCACAGGCTGGGGGGAGCACAGTGCAGCCCAGCAGCTGCAGGCAGCTGGCGCCAGCTGCTCCCAGGGCCACTGCAGCCGGGGCTGGTATGAGTGCTGCTCTTCTTCTTCTTCTTCTTTGCTGCCTTGTGCAGCCCCAGGAGCGGCACCCCTCCACCTGCCTCTTCCCCAGTCCCAGTCTCACTCCCTCCCTCACCGCCATGGGAACCTATCCTTATTTGTTACATTGTAAAGTGGGTTCACTTTATGTTAATTTAATTTATGCGCCGCTCTCTGGGAACACATGTACAGCATAAATTGAGGGAAACGTGCATATGAAAAAAAATAGACTAAAGCTTGCTTTTCATAGAATGGCTAAAACAAAACTAAATTTGCCAGTATAAACTTTCTGATATGAACTGCTTTCTCTTTTCTTTGTTCAAATATGCTCTCAGCATGGAGAGCTTTTTGAGCAAACTTTCAAGCAATCTAGTTATAAACATTTTATTTTATTGCAAGCTATGTATTTATGTATGTCTGCTGTGCACCATAACTTGCTTCTCAGTTCCATCATCACAAAACCAGAAGAATATGCAGTAAGTGGGCTTTTTTTCTTCTGGACACTTTTTTGCTGCTGTTGACTTGTTTACAGTTTGCCTTATTAAAATAAAGATATTGATGCACAGCTTAGTTGCACAGAAAAAATGGATCAATGTGAGTGAATGAAGGAAAACAGTTCAAAGGTTCAGGGAAAAAATCATATAAAAATATGTTAAAAAATCCTCAAGTGGGCATTGGGCAGTTCCTTTTATCATAAATATATTGAAATATTCAAACTCTTCATGAAAATGCTGGCGCACAAAAATACCACCTATCATTAACTATAGGGTTTCTACCTTGGAATGCTAGCAATGCAGAGGAGTGTATGTTTATAGAACTAATCAAAAACCAAACTACCTCCTCCCTGAAAAAAGATGCCACTCTACAAAATTGTGTTCATCCTAAATTTAGGAAAAGTATGGATTGAATATTTATTCTAGCATTTGCTATTTCACTAGTGTTCTAACATTCACTGTTGTATTAAACATTCTTTATCTCTGACCATGTTTGTGGCAGTATGGTGAGCAACTGAGCACCACCTACCCATGGGGAAAAAAAATAGGAGCTCAAACACCACCAAGGGTCCTTAAAGGGTCATATATCATTAGTAGTACTTTTGTGATGTAAAGACACTTTTCTGGTGCCATTAAGTTGACGTGATAAATTGTGACGCTCCCTTATTTAAAGTGTAGTTTTATAATGATACATATAGTATCGACCCATTGTGATGTATGCCTCATTTGAGTTAACCAGCCCCATCCAATGGGAAGGACAAGGGGCTAAGGTGGAAGAGACCAGGGGAGCCTTTTCCTGACAATGGTACCTGATCGCTCCAGGATGTTTTCAGCATCCTTTAACACGTTTTTCAACACAAGTGGTAAGTATTCTTATTCCTTTTTACTTCCCTTGATGTTTTTGCTTTTCTTAGTTGTTTGCATCAAATACAAATCTTCATTATATTAAATTTTACTGATGTATTTGTTTTGTTCTGTTGCTCTCTCCAAATTTAAGTAGATGTAGCAACAACTTCATAGAACGTTTTGTGTTGTACATTTTACCCCCACAGTTTGGGTGTGTGTGAAATGTGTGCATGTGCATGTAGATTGCATACACACATACACACAGAGTGCTATGAAGAGCTTTCAAAATTAAAATAGATGCAGCAGCAACAGAGCAAAACATGCATTGGTATATATTAATATTATATATTTATATTTATATATATATTTATATATATTTATATAT
>NW_005842140.1:459463-460199 GCF_000455745.1 Alligator sinensis
GAAAGAGGACCGATGAATTCCATCTGAGGTGGATGAAAGGCTGAGAAGAGAAAAGTGCTTTTCTCCTTTATCTGAAAGGCCTTTTAAAGAAGCTACTGTATCAAACTTCAGACAAGGACACATAGGAGAGAGGGTAATATCACTTTTTAGAAAAATGTATTTTAAATAAGCTGGTACCATGTACAAAATATTGAATAACTTGATGAACAGCTGTACACGGAAGTGTGAAAAAGCATGATGGTTCCTAAAGTAGTGTTAAGTGTAATTATGTTCTATATAGGTGCTTATGTTTCTTGGTCCTTCTGTAAATAGAAAGCATGTATATATCTTATTATAATGCATATAATATGAAATATGTGTATTCTAAGAGTAATTATGCATATATTATGAAATGTACTTGCTGCAAAGTACTTTGGAGACATAATTTGAATACGAATGTTTTTCTCAAATAATCTTGTGACAGGGGGGCCTCCTCAGGGCCGAACTCTGTGGCCCGCCCGCCTGTCACTGTGACAGGGGGCCTACTCAGGGCCAAGCTCTTCGCGGCCCTCCCGCCTGTCTCTAGGCAACCGCCCGCCTATCTCGCCCGCCACGCCTTTGATGATAATTGATTCATATATCGATGTCAATTAAGCAGGAGGCTGCCCATTGTAGTGCCCCAATGCCAGGGGGTGCTCTCTGTGGCTCCTACCTCCCCAATACCGCTACTAGCCCCCCCCCGAGCCCTTTTCCCCCC
>NW_005842140.1:460636-478183 GCF_000455745.1 Alligator sinensis
GGGTGGTTCCTGCCGGGCCTCTGGCAGCCAAACTGCCTTGTTTATATAGGCAGCCCTTGCCTCTAAAATGGCTGTCCTAATCAGGCACCTGGAGGCTGCCAGCTCCAGGCCCTTAAAGTGGCAGACACCCCCTGTGCTCTGCCACATATCTCTTTCTTGAATTTTGCTAGGTACAAAGGTTATGGAAAACGGGCGATCCTCCCTTGTGTCTTGCTCCCATAAATGGGAGGAACAGAAGTGGGCTGAATTTTGCTATAATTCCTCTTCTGCTTTATCTTGATGTCTTAGTCTCTGTGTATTTTATTTAGATAAGTAGTTACCATTAGTTCTTTGTCTTATCATACATGCTGTTTCAGTTATTTTTGTACATAAAATTTTAAACTAAAACAAATGAGCCAGTCATACTTTATTAATTAAAAATGCAATTAATGACTTTTATTGTCTGTCTTTATGCAAGAGAAATGGGTATGTGTATTTTGTATGATATTGTTTTGACTCATTAGTATACAGTTTAACTGAAAACCATGGAATAAAAACCCACCTTACAAATTGCCCATTTAGTTATGTTTTTCTTATTGTGTAGTTTGTTTTTTTTTGTGGCTAGACATACTGTGATGAAGTATCAGTTGTAAAAATTCCAACTTAGTTTGGTATTTGTCGCTGCTGAGAGCCGCGGCGCGGGGTTCGGGGCCTTAGGAGCCCTAGTCGGTGGGCGGGTACTTGTGACGCTTGGAGTGGAATCAGGTACTGACGCGTTTTGATTGAACAAAAAGGTTGTTTACTTACACTGCTCGTACAGTGCAGGCCAGAAGCTTGCTTCGATTACAGTTGTAAACAAAACTTGGGTCAGGCAGAAATTACAAAGTTCGTTTGGTCGGTCTGCAAAGTGTTCGGGGTGTTCGGGCTGGCAGTCGTCTTGCGTCTCGGGTGGGGGTGTGCTAGGCCCCCTTGGGTCAGTGACGGGGAGTCCTTAGTGGTTGATCAGGCCGCTAAGTTCGCTCTGAAACACGCGTGGAGTTTGCTAGGCTCCACAGTGTACTCAGAGTTCTCCACGAGGTGTGTGTGGAGTTCTCCAACTTGGGCGGAAACTGCTTCAACCTCTTATATGGCTAGCAAGCCAATCGCTGGTCGCCACGTAGGAATAATTTAAAACTGGCCAATAATAATGTGAATTTGCATATGAGTGGCGGGAACTTTTTTCTAAACTGTAATTTTCCACTACTGTAGCATTTGGTTACTGGGTTCAGGCATAGCGGAATTTTCCTCCATGACCTAGTTACTGCCACCAGAATGATTGACAGCAAAACTATGCCATATGTATCGAACCCATGGAATTTTCCTCTGTGCTGTGTCATTTCTCCTCTGGGCTGTACCAATTCTCCTCTGGGCTATACCAATTCTCTGTGCTATAGGCATCTAATTAATGGGTTCTGACAGTATTGTGTGTGTGTGTGTGTGTGCGCGTGCACGCAAGAGGAGATGGAGCAGTCTCAAGTCATTTTACTGAAGGTGTAAGCTGGGGTATGTCTTAGCCCCTGATTCTGCCAGTGAGAGTCTGTCTTAGGGCCTTGTAGCATGGGACGCTAGGAACTGTTTTTGTGAGATAGTACTAAACACTAGTGTTTTAAGTACAATTAACATGTCCAAAGCATAACATGAAACATGGCTCTTAGTTTTCATTTGTGGCTTACTTTTTTCATTTAATTAATTACTTCAGATAGCAATAAACTTCTGTATAAGAATGGAAAAACGGAAATTCGAGTTAACCTGATTTTGTGTGCACTAGTACCTGCCTTTCCAAAAGCACATTTATAGCTCTGTTCTAAGCATCTGAAATACTTGAACTCAGTGATAATTCTCAAAAGTAATTTAAATTTTAGCTGGCTAATAACATGATGGGACTTTGCCTGCCAACAGAGAATTGTTTTGGTCTAGTATAGAGCTTATGACGATTAGCTACATGTTTGATAATAATTGACAGCAGTGCTTTCTGCTAAAAGATGAAGGCACTGGTTCTAATCCTATGAGAAAACTGCCAAGCATGAGAAATCCAAAATAACCCTGAAATTCCTCTTGGGAAGCACCATTTTACTGTTAATTTTGCCATACATCATTTTCATTATGGCTCTGCAAGTTGTAGGCCTTGACACCTAATACTTTTCCAGCTGAGGGGATGAAAGTTCAAGGTGGGGGGATAGTCTTTAGAATACTGAACACTTTTTCACTCCTCCCCTTTCCCTTCTTTCCCCTTCAGCTTCCTTCTCCAGTGCTGCTATTCCTGAACTGTGGTAATGATGATTCAGTTGCATGAAAAAAGTGGACTTGTTTTGTCCTCAATATGGGCCTTGTTAGACCTTACACTGTAAGTTGGACAAATGTTAATTGGCTTAGTGTTGTTCAGCTTAGTGGAGCAGTCACATGGTAAGGCAAAAAAAATTCTGCTCTGACTGTCCTTCATCTGCAGCCTTGGAGCTCACTCACTTTGAGCTCTTAGGGCCTCGATCCTTTTTCTCCAGAGCTCACGTGGTGCCTGCTGTCCCACTCTCCACTGGCTGGGCTGCTAGCTGACTGGGCACTGCCTGAGCTCCAAGGGGCCCATTCCCTTTTTCTCCAGAGCTCAGGCAGTGCTCATCCCCTGCGTTGCCACTAGTGGGAGCAGACTGCATCTGGATAGTGGTGGGAAGCACTGTGGCTGCTGGGCACTCCAGGGCTGTTGTGCTTGCTCTGCCTGACATCTCTGGGGGGCGGAGGTGACCATCATGCCCAGTGTCCCTGTTTGCCCTGAGTCAGGTGGGGCCACTGCATTCTGGGTTACCGGAATACTTCAGCTTGGACAGAACAGTTGTGGGAAGCGGCCACACAATAATAGGACTAACAAAATTAGGCAGATTGGAAATAATTCTGCTCTGCAGTGGGAGTGGTGTAACTTTGAGAATGAGTGCTTTAAGACACTTAGAGGGCTCATCTACATATGCACTTTGCTGCAGAGCTCTGTAGTAAAGTGTCACAGTCTACACATGCGCTGGTGTTAGGGTGCAGTAAACTAATTAACTGCATTGTAGGATAGTATTATCAGGGGCAGTACTATCTTAAAGTGGAGTATTTTACTGTGCCAAAATGCATGTGTAGATGCTGACTGGGTGCATTAATTGCTCTTGGTCAGCCCAGCCAGCCAGGGGCCTGCACTGTTCCAGTTCAAATTGCTGCTATCCCAGGTGTACATGCAGACACTGCACCTGGGAGCAGTTGACTTTGGCATGAACAGTTTTGGAGTTTATCACGTTGCATTAATTGCACATGTAGATGTAACCACTAGGTGTAAATGTGCAGCCAATCCAGGATTTTAAGATCTTAAGAGGCCACCTAAACTTACTGAAAAGGCCCTATGAGATTCAAGACTCCTGAGTTCTAGAGCAGCAACATAGAGCAGTGGTCAGCAATCTTTTAAGAAGCCATGGGCTGGAACAATCTGGCTCAGGTAGGACACAGGCTGGGTGGTTTTAGGAGGGGGTGTCTTTCTTGTACCCATGCTGAGGTCAAACACCTGGGAGCAGCGCTTGTGCCACAGCCACTTCTCCCATCCTCCCACCCCTGACCCCCCACTCCTTGGCTGCATGCAGACTGAACTTCCAGCCAGTGGGGGGCCACACGGGCTGGGGATCTGCCAACTGCATCCACACTACCATGGCTTCTCTCCAGTTCCCCCACCTCCACCTTGCTCCCCAGCTGGAGCTCCTCACTGTCTGGCCCCAGCACAGGGGCAGATGGGGGAGCTGTGTTGGGGCCATGCAACTTGCAACTATGCCAGCACTGCTGCTGCTTCTTCCCCTGGCTACAGCATAGATGCAGCTTCCAGCCCAAGGAGAGCTGTCCCACAGCTGGGCAGCTTCCTGCAGTGCCTGTGGTGCAGCTGGAAGGTGGGGTGTGGGGGGTGGGGCAGGGAGCAGAAAGAAGCAGGTGTAGTATGGATTCCATTTGCACCTCCTAGCTGTGGTGCAGCCTCCCACACTGGCTAAAAACTGAACCCTCATTGCAGCCAGGAAGCAGGCAGGGAGTTGGCTGAAGGTAAAGCCCTCCAGCTCCATGGATTGGATCC
This sequence comes from Alligator sinensis, assembly GCF_000455745.1. NCBI lineage: Eukaryota > Metazoa > Chordata > Crocodylia > Alligatoridae > Alligator > Alligator sinensis. The sequence continues at coordinate 464,733 of NW_005842140.1, forward strand.
AGCCTGTGGGTTTTATGTTGCTAGCCACTAATGTAAATCATGGAAAGGTGACTAGAGATGGTCATTTTCTCCAAGAATGTCAGGCCTTCCCTCTTTTTAAAAAAAAATTCTCCTTAGAAAGTGACTAATAAAAACAAGAAGAACATTTGGTCCCTGCTGACCCTAGTATTCTGATTTGGAACAGAAGAACCGTTTATTAATTGGACTAAGTGTAACTACTCTTAACCTGTACTCTGGTTTCAGCCCATTTAGATAACCTTTCAGTTCATGAATATAAAGGTGTTGTACCTGGTGGTTTTCCTCACATAGTTCCTTCACTCTTGTTGATCTTACCTTGTTTATTTTTGATTAAATGTAATTTGGCTGCAGGGCTTGCAGTGAAGAAGCTGCTTCGCTTTTAGTCTTTCTGTTATACTTTCATTATTGTGTGTATTGGTTAGTGCTTTACTGTTTCTTCCGCTCCTGCTCTTTGTGCTCCAATGAGAAGTGTAATACCCACATTGCTGACAAGTCATATGGAAAAAAAATTCTACTGTTTTCTGTGACCTCCCATTTAACCTGCCCTCCATCTTTTGTGAATTAGCAGGGGTGGGGGGGGCGGGGGCTACTTGCAGGTGTCATGGTGCTTAACTTATGCCTTAGAAGGAATCCTGAAGCATGGAAACTCACGAAGATAATTGGTTGCCACATATAAAAAGCAATAAAAAAGATGACCATTACTACTAGATTGAAAAAAATACTTTATTTCATTATAATTTGAAATTGATAAAATATTCTCTTCTAGTAACAAACTTATGTATTGAAGAAAAAAAATTGCATTTAGAATAATCTATAAGAATAAGACTTTGACAGTATAATCAGGCATAATCTATTTAGAACTTTTTCTTTCAGGCTTGATTATTTGACAGTTTAGATGTAACATACATTATGCTACCAGGATCATTTAAGTTCTAACATAGTAGTGTTTCAGTATAAGTATATACAAATTATTCAGAGCTGTATTGAAGACTGTATTTCAGAATATTCATATTTCACCACACTATCTTGTATCTTAATGAACTATATTGTATCTAGATGATCAAGAGTTGGGAATCTCGGGCCTGCCAAGCAATTCCATTGGGCCCGCAAAGCTGGAATATAGGTGTCAGTGGTGAGGGAAATCAGTATTTTAGTGGTAGGAGGAACAGTAGTGGCTTGCTGCTCCTAAATGCTTGGGGTTTCTTAAAAAACAGCCTTTGCAGTAGCAGAATCATGAATGATACTGTTCATTAACTATTTACAAATCATAAGGCAAAATGGGAAGGCCAATAAGGAAGAAGAGTGGATAATTATCCTCTTCAGAAAAAAAACTTGCTGTTCAGCTGAATTATTTGTGGAGTTCTGACTATTAAGTTACTACTGATCAACTAAAAAGGAAGTTAGGTTTTTTTAAGTTGCTTTGGACTAATCTGATATTTAATTAGACCAAGGTGTTTTTTTTTACCAGAATCTGTATTGTGGAAGTTCAGTTTGGTAGAGCTGTTAACTGTAGGAAAAATAAATAAGATTAATTATGTTGGAGACATTGTACTTTAAAATATTGCCATGATATGGCCATTTAGCTGTGCAAGATTCTGCAAACTGCTCCTGTCTGGTGCATATTCTTGATAGTTTATAGACTAACAATCCTGGAAAATAATTCTCTTGCATTTGAGAGGAAGATCTAGTGTGTCATAACTACAGCATTTTACAAAGGTATATCTGTGATGCTTTGTTCATCCAAATCAACATTTGCAAGAGTTGTATTATTTTGAGATGCACTTGCTACTTTGCATTTATGTGTATATGTCCTTATAATGAACTGATAAATACGTTTCAAAAATAAGGTCTTAGACTCTTTCAGTACCTTAAACTCTTACCTGATTTATTTTTAATTTGAAACAATTATCCTGTAAATGTTCCAATGAGGAGTTTTCTTACACAAATCAATTCACTGGCTGTCATATCTTACTAGAATGTTATCTCTTCTGTAGAGATCAGAGTCATGACTATAACTGTAGTATCTTTTACATGTCTTACATAGGGGATGGCCAGATATAATGCTTAAATTATTTTAAATTTTAATTTAAATCTATATTGCCTGCACTGAACCCGGTCCATGCTGTTACTACTGATTTGGGGTTCAGGGAGTGGTCATTTGGGTAGAGGGGGTTCCCAGGGTGCTCTGGGGGACTGAGCAATCTCTCTGCAGTTTTTAAACAGCACTTTTCCCTAAGCCACAAGTCAGTTATATTCCATTCTTGGGCAGTGGTATTCCTGGTTATTCCCCAGAGTAGCCAGCACCTTTATAACCCAGAAGCAGGTGTTTGCCCTATGCTGACCTGGCTACACCCTTCCCCACCCAAACTCATCCAAAACCTGGTCATTTGCCATGAATGGAATGGAATTGAAAAATGGCAGCTCCCCAAGAAGGGAGAATCATGGGTCCAGGCCGCCCGCAAACCTACTGACCACACTTTTGTCCCTAAGTCAGCCTGGGGTGCACCACTTGTAAACTGCCACAAATTGAAGTAAATTGACGAGTGGCTTGGGGAAATCCACAAAGGCCCTGGCAGACCCAGAGCACCCATCTCCTAGGTAGGGACCTACTGAAATTGCGTTTTTGCGATTTTTGCAGAAACAGTGATTTTGGACAAGGTCTGAAAAAGCCCAGGCTCTGTGCTTTTGGTGTGCTCCCTGAAAAAAAAAATACTGAAAATAAAATGTTGGCTCCTTTTCATAGAATCATAGAAGTAGGGTCAGAAGGGACCTTGTAGATCTTCAAGCCCAACCCCCTGCCTGGGCAGGAGGGAAACTGGGCTCAAATGACCCCAGCCAGGTAGGCATCAAGCCACTTCTTAAAGACCCCCAGGGTAGGAGCCAGCACCACTTCCCTTGGAAGTTGGTTCCAGATCCTAGCTGTCCTGACTGTGAAGTAGTTCTTACGGATGTCTAATCTAAACCTACTCTCCAACAACTTGTGGCTGTTATTCCTTGTTATTCCAAGGGGCGATAGGGGAAACAAGGTCTCCCCCAACCCCCTCTGGTCCCCCATAGTGAGTTTATAGACAGCCACAAGGTCCGCCCTCAGCCTTCTCTTGTGAAGGCTGAACAGGTTCAGGTTCCGTAACCTCTCATTTTAGGGTCTGCCCTGCTGTCCCCAGATCATGCGGGTGGCCCTCCTCTGGACCCTCTCAATGTTGTCCACATCCCTCTTGAAGTGGGGTGCCCAGACCTGGACACAGTACTCCAGCTGTGGCTTTTCCAGTGTTTCGTAGAGGGGGAGGATCACCTCCTTGGCCCTACTTGAGATGCACCTGTGGATGCACAATAGGGTCCGGTTAGCCCTGCCGACTGTGACCTCGCATTGTCGGCCCATGTTCATCTTGGAGTCAATGATGACTCCAAGATCCCTTTCTGCCTCCGTGCTCTCCAGAAGGGAGTTTCCCATCTTACAAGTGTGCTGCTGGTTACTACTGCCCAAGTGCAGCACCCTGCACTTGTCAGTATTGAAATGCATCTTGTTTTTGTTAGCCCACCCTTGCAACCTATCCAGGACTTTCTGTAGTCTTTCCTTCCCTACTAGCGAGCCAGCAGTCCTTGTGGCTGCTATGGCCTGGTTATGCAGCCTGTCAGGGCGGGAATCAAGGAGGGGGCTGCTGGCATAGAAAGATCATTGCTGCCTTCACCCTTTGCCACTGATTGGCTGCAAAGGCTGTCCACTAATAGACAATGAGGAGTGGGACCACGTGACACTTGGCCCTTGCAGCCAATGGGAGGAAAGAGGTAGAGCTGTATGATAGAGAGCCCTTGCAGCCAATCAGTAGCAAGGGGTAGGGCTGCATGATGGACAGCCCTCGCAGCCAATTACCAGTGAGGGGTGGGGATGCCAGGCTTCCTCAGCCAATCAGAGGCATGGGCTGAGGCTGGAAAAATGGTTGGAAAAATGGGCAGAACAAAATAGGATGCAGTTCAACAAAGACAAATGCAGAGTGCTGCACCTGGGCAAAAAGAACCACCAACACTTACAGGCTAGGGGATGACCTTCTCAGCAGCACAGTAGCTGGAAGGGATCTTGGAGCCATAGTTGACTCCAAGATGAACATGAGTCGTCAATGTGATGAAGTGATCAACAAGACTAACTGCACTTTATCATACATTAGCAGATGCATAATGAACAGGTCCAGGAAGGTGATGCTTTCCCTCTATGTGGCACTGGTCAGGCTGCAGTTGGAGTAGTGTGTCCAGTTTTGGGCGCCGCACTTCAAGAGGGATACGGAGAATCTTGAGACAGTTAAGAGGAGGGCCTCTCATATGGTCAGAGGCCTGCAGGCAAGGCCCTATGAAGAAAGACTGAGGAACCTAGATCTCTTCAGCCTTCGCAAGAGAAGGCTGAGAGGTGATCTTGTGGCTGCCTATAAATTCATCAGGGGACGGCAGCAGGGAATAGGAGATGTTCTATTTACTATGGAACCCCCTGGAGTAACTAGAAACAGTGGCCACAAATTGACGGAGAACAGATTTAGGTTGAACATTAGACAGAACTTCTTCACAGTAAGGAAGAATCCAGATGTCAGTATCTGGAATGGGCCTTCAAGGGAGGTGGTGCTCTCCCCTACCTTGGGGTCTTCAAGAGGAGACTAGACAAGCACCTAGCTGGAGTCGTCTGACCCCAGCACTCTTTCCTGACAAGGGGTCAGACTCGATAACCTACTGCCCTAACATCTATGAATCCAGGTTTGGGATGGGACGCTTTTGGGAGCATTCCTGTAAGGAGACACACACACGCAGATAAAGTGAAATAGACATACTGACATGTGCCACTAGTTAGGCACTCCTGTGATCCCCCCAGCTGATCTCTACTCCTCAAACCCCCCCAGCTGATCTGTAAAGTCCCCTGGGTTCATATATTTCTGTTGGTCATTATGCACAAAGCCCCCTAATGTTGGTGTGATGCTCAGAGTAGTGTTGCCACACTCTCCACCCTCTGTCAGGTGAGGATTCTTTTAGGTAACAGTCCTTTGGAGGTCTTTCTGGCTCTTTAGTGTGACATTAGATGATATTGCTTCTGAAACCCCTTTAAAAAAAAACAACTTATGACAGTTACCATATAGGGTTTAAATGTGTCCTAGTGTTCTTCTCTGTCACTTGGCATTTACTTAACTGTTCCATTCCAGATGCACAGGTTGTATTTCCTATGCCTCACAGGCTGTCTACCATGAGACTGTCAACAGTGGACCCAGAGCAATTTGGTATTTCTCTAGATAGCATGTATACTAGAAGAACTGACAAATATATACTTGTAATGGAAGCAAAATAGTGATATCTAGTGCATTTAGGTATAATGTTGAAGAAGTGTTTTTTTTTCAGAATTGTGGAATATGCTGGTATAGAAAAAACACTGAAATATTGAAAATGACGCACATTACTGATTTCCATTATTCTTTTAATGGATTTAGAACGATCATGCTCTGCCTAATCTATCTAGCCCCATGGGCCACATGAGTGGCTCAGGGCTGGACCATGGGTGGATCCAGTGCAGAGTTGGTACATGGAGCTGGTCCAGAGGTGCAATCTGGTGTGCTGGATCCAGTGGTGGGGTGACTGTGGGTGTTGGCTGAACCACATGCTGGAGTGATCTAGGATGCAGGGCCACTTCATTTGGTCCATGGAACTGGAAATTTGGCAGCATGGGAGCACCTGCCACCATGTATCTGCCACCAAATTTCCTGACTCATGGGGAGACTTATAGGCTAGAAGACAGGGCTGAGTGGGCTTGCTGTTGGGCACCACTGATTTAGAGTCACTATATCATACTTTCTCACATACATTCCCCTGAATAAAATCCACGCCTTGTTTTTGCATGGCAAAATGAAGAAAAATGATCTGTCCTTGGAAACCTCTGCTGGTGGTGGTGGTGGGGGAGGACAGTGGGGGTGGCCAGGGCAGGGCAGGGACAGACTGGAGGGGGGAAGTGTCCATAGCCAGTAGCTAGGGAACCCGGCTTGCGCCATGTGCAGCTTTACTTTTGGTTTCCCCTGCAGGAGGATAAGGAGCAGAAACTACTGTTACTTTTTTTCCTTTATAATCCTAGTTTCTAGTATCTGATTTTTAGAAAAAAACTACATGTTGTATGGGGGAAAATATAGCAATGAAACTAAAATTCTGTATGTTCTTGATTACGATTAGAGGTGGTATATAATTTTGAGTAGCAAGAGGATTGTAGCATAAACAAAAAAAATGGACTGTTAACGGATCCTTTTCATTTTTGATTACCGTGAGGCCTTGATGGCAGCATATTTTCTTTGAAATAAATATATTTGGGAGTTGAGGGCTGGGGCATATTTTTTTTTATATCTTTTATTTGACTAACTGTCTAGCTAGGAGAGAAGTTGGACCAGTTTTTATGCACAAATTGTCCTTCTTCACACCTGTTACCCCATATGTAAATTAAAACAGTCTGTTTGAATAAATGAGCAAGGTCTGTAACCTATGAGCAAAGAGATGTTATTAGGAATGGTTACCAGCTGGAAGTGATGTAAAATAGGCAATCTAATTCTTGAAAGAGCAAGACCATTCAAGAAGTAAGATGATTGTTATTACCTGTGGGGGTCAGGCAAATTAGAGGTTGTGGGTAATAGATTGTATTAAGGCATACAGCTATTATCTGCATTTAGTCCAGATTTAGGGTCCAGTAAGGTTATGAATTCCTGTTCCCACACCTGTCTTCTGAAGTTACTTTGTAACTTAGACCACAAGGACTGCAAGATCAGAAAGAGACTGCTTGTTCTGTGAAAAGTCTTCCTGTACTGGTGTTCATCCTTTACTTATTTCCTGATTTGTGAAAGTCCATTCTGAACTTCTGCCTGGTTTCACCCACTTAGTTTCTATGAGAGTATTTGGTACATTTTATGAGATGTACCACATTCTGCGATAGATGGGTCGGATCTATGAATTCTGATATTTGGAGGAAGGAGGAGGATGTTGATAATGGTAGCAGTAGGGATGTGTTGACAGGCTTTGCATTTATTGATTGTATTCCACTGGGTCCATTTCCTGGACTGTCATGTCTACAACAATACTCTAATCCCACTAAATATGGCTGATTAATTTTGATTCAAATATAAAAACAATAATGGTGGTGATGTACTTTAAAAGGGTATTTTGTTTCCCTTGATGATGTTTAGGAACCAGAAATATGTACTGGATGATGAAAAAAGAAAAGAGGATCCAAGAGAATTTTCTTGATCAAAGTGAGTTTTATTTCAGGAGTGATGATGGAGTTTGCAAACCAATTTTTCTTGTCTGGTTTTCTTCTTAAGAGAGAAAATCATGAGACAGACTATTTGTTACTTGCTGGGAAAACAGTTTGGAACGTAGAATTATTCTCCTTCCATATTTAAAAGTCTGTAGAATAGATTAAGGGTGCTCAGCCTCCAGCCTATTAGCCACATGCAGCCCACGGAGCCATGGCATCCAGCCCACGGGGCTTTCCATGGCTAAGGAACTTTGGTGGCAGAGGAGTGGTAGCAATTAGTACTGTCACTGTCCCTTGCTTCCAAATTCCCAAGCCCCCCATGGTGGCTCAGAGCTGAGCCATGCCCCTTCCCCCTGAACTGCTGGATCTGGCCTGGCCACACCCCCTTGCCTCCATGCAGCTGGGTTGCTCTCTTTTCTCCCCATGGGCCTGGGCCACACCCTGGTCTCCCTGTACAGCTGCTCTCACTTACCCCTGCATGGCTGGATCAGGGCCAGGCTATGTTCCTTTCCTTCTGTGGGGCCAGGCCACACCCCCTTTCCTTCTCCCATGTGGATTGATTGGAGCTGGGCTGCTCCTGCCCCCTTCTGTGTGGCTGAATAGAGGCTTGCCATGCCCATGTTGAGTGCCAGATTGGACCCACCAGCTGGATCTGGCCTGCAGATGGATCAGGCACTACCCATGCAGTTTGCCAGGCAAAAAGCTTGAGCATCACTGGAGCAGAAGAAAACAATAAGCAATTAAAAATATTGTGAATTGAAATTACAGTGAGGGTCATTTTAGTGATGCAAAATACAAATCACAAGTAGCTGTAAAGCAGGGAGGTTTCATCACAGAGGGCTATAGAAATAGAAGGAATGCCTTATAGCCAATTTTTTTTTTGCAATTCCTGGTAGTACAGACCACCTTCCTCCTTTTAGGCTAGGTATAGACATTCAAAAAGTCGGCAGTGGAATCAATCTGTTGCATGGTTTTCTGTTAGTGGTGTAGTTTAGCTCAGTAGCAAACAGAACACACGTTCTCCCTCTTTTGGAGAGGGGGCAAATCTTAGATCAGGTTCCACCCCTTTTAAACCAGTCTGCGTGCACTCAACTTCTGTTCTGGTACGGGAATAATCTGATTTCTTATCACTTAAACTAGTAATAGTGTAATGTCTTTACTTGGCATTAATGATCAGATAAGTCTTGTGTTCCCTAGAGCAACTACTTACATAACAAAATAGTGTTTGGAAAGTCTGTTAAGGTTGTTGATCAGTGGGAAGCTAGGAGGTTATCTTCTGTTTTAGGACCATCTCCATTTTTGAGGAAAATTTAAGCAGCTCTCTTTTACCACTCTGTAGACAGTGATTTGGGGACCTGTTGGTGAAACATACCATGCTCTTCAAATTGCATTACCAGTAATATGGAATCATTAGTTCTAATGAGGTTGGTTGTAATCAAAATGTTCTTTTTATATGTGAATTCTAAAGTTCTGAACTTTTTTTAACATGATTTGATATGAGAGGTATTGCCGTCTGTTATTAGTTCTTTAGATTGTTCGCTCTTTGGGCATAAAGAGAGATATTTTAATTTTGGTTTATACCTTACCCTTAATGGATTGTTCTTTACCTCCTTGGAAATGGTTAAGCAAAACAATAACACATTCTTTAAATAAAGGCAACCTGTGAGGTTATTCATGTTTGACATCTATATTTCACATCAACCATGATGTCAGCATTGAGTGTCAGAGTTGAGTTACAATTTCCTCACTTCCAGGACTGTTCATCAATATTTCATGCCACATCATATTAATATTTTCTTTTCTTTTTTTTAACTGCAAGAAATAATAGAAACAGCACTGTGTTGCAAAGAATTCAAAGACCACAATATGTCAGAAAAGGTTTTAACACTATGAATTCCAGTTGGAAATCTTTGGATTTGGCTTGTGAGTCATGTCTGCACACTGAATGGTGCTAAAACTGTGCTACATCATTGTAAGGATCTCAAGGCATGCAGGGTTGAGAACCACCACTTTAAGGGAACCCTTACTTGTTTTTTTAGCTTTGTAGTCATCAATAGTCCACTGACAAAGCTCAGGACAGGATTTTGGCTTAACAATGTATCAATTATTACCCTATGTTCATAATTTTAATTTTCTTTTTGGAACTGAATTCTAGGTAGATGCAAAACCTGCTGCTTTTTTACTTCATCATTGTCTTTGATTGTTAACACTTTTATATTAAAATATCTTTTACTATTTGTGTAACAGTACAAAAGTACTAACCAATTCCATGGAGTTCATTTGTTTTGAAAAAGTCAATGTTTCTGATGATACCCATCAGAATAGAGAGCTGCAAATTTTGGTGCGTTTAATTTTCAATAGGTAATATTTACTTTCCAGATACAGAGAGGATAGCAAGGGTAGAATTACTGCCTCTTGCTCTCTGTATCCACAGAAACTCCCCTTTGCATATTACCTGCATAGTGGGTCCTAGGACAGAAATCCTTAGTTCTCTGTCTGGAGCTGGTTTCCCCCTGGTGTTTAAATGGGCACACTTGGGAAATGGACACAAAAGGGTGGCGATAAACTAGCCAACAGAACTCAGCTAGCTCAGCTGGACTGCTACTGGTATAGATAGGTCTATTCCAGTATAATTTAGTAGTTCTTTCTATATCATAAATGAAACTTCACTGAACTCTCTTGTAGCAATTCCTACTCTGAAGCTAAGAATGATTGTGGGTCACAATCGTCTCCTGGCTCTGTGCCTGGGGCAACAGAGCTTTATGCCACTCTTTTATCAGAATAAATTGCAAGTTTATAATCTCTCCTGTATGTTTAAATGTTAGCTCCTAGGTAGCCTAGTGTATCTAATTCTGTGCCTTGTTTTGGAAAGCATTATTACAGAAGTTTAAACTAATTTTTTTGTGATTCTGTAGAGAATGAGACAAGAATGATTGCTTTTTACGTCTCAGATTATTATTGGAGAAAAATAAATCAATGATAATTAGGCACTGCATAATGCATAAAATGGGTCTGGAAAGATACACGGCTTGTACTGATAGGCAATTGGGAAATAGAAACGTAGGAAAGCTAGTAGTCAGCACTCTTTTCCAGATATATAAGCTCTACCTATTTAATTTTACTACCTCTCTCATTTCAGTTCTTGTCTATATGGATGTATTAAAATTATATTTTTTCACCCTCTATTTTGAGAAAAGAGATTAAAAAATGTTTAGTAAAATGGAATTTAAATCATCTACTGGTAAATATCTTTTTTCTTTTAAGATGGTTTGTGTCACCCTCCTTAAATATGTGGAGGTAATGCATTTTGCTTATCATATGACTTTATAATAGGCATATATATTAGGCATCTTAATCTACTTTACCTTCCCTGTCCCCATAAATAGCTTCTCTTTTAAAATGTATTCTAATTTCCTAAATAAAATTTTAATTATTTTAAGATAAATTTTCTCTGCTCTTCCCTGAAATCAAGAACTTCTTAAATTTCCTGGTCTGGAGAGGGAATATATCAGACTGATTTAACTGGTAATTTTAATGATAAATAAGTATTAAATAACAATTTTTAATATATGGGTACAACACTGTCACTAGCTGATTGCAGTTGAATGAAGTAACTTTTTTAAAAGCAATATACTGATGAATATGGTGAATATTAAAGAGAGTAGTGCTTCGATCAAAAAACAAACGTTGTACAGGCCTTATAGAAGAGTGACTACATCATGGATTAAGTAAAAAGAAACAAGAGATTCTGATGTTTAGTTTACTCATTATCATTATTGTCTAGTCTGGTAGATAGTAAGGCCCTTGACATTTATCATGCATTAATGCAAACCAGCCACAGATATGCTACTTGCTAAATGTGGACTATTTTTGTAGCTGATTGTTATCCCATTTTAATTTGAATGTGTGGCATATATTTGAAGTGTCACCCTGCCCTACATTTTGCCTGGTTTGGTTGTAAATTTTTCAAAGAAAATCTTTCTTCAGTATCTGGGGTGAGTTTAAGTTATTAAATCAAGAATGTCAGAGTCCAGTTATTTGCATTATTATTTTAATTACATTGAGGATGGGAAGGAGAAGAGGACCTGGAAATTGCTTTTTGCTATGTTGTTGTAAACAGTGTGGGGCTACCCAGCATTCAGCCTACACAGGGGGTACAGGTTGATTTAAAGTATTCAAGCTGCAGGACCTGATTTTTGCCTATTCGGTTATATCCAAGGGAATCAAAGGAAACAACAGTGTAGGAGTTCTGCCTTCATTTGAGTGGTGTCATCACATTTGTCAAAAGATGCGACAAAGCAATTGGAAATACAAAAAGAAATAGTCTAGAATTAGAAGCCTCTTGTGAATGTGAAGTCAGTATTCACTAACAACATCATTAAACATTATTCATGATCACATTAAATTTGTATTTGTATACATTAAATTTGTATTTCATTAAATCTACTTATGATTAAACTACTGTAATTGCAAGTAAGTGATATATGGCAAAATGGCAACTGAGGCTAGTAACATTTGAGCAGTTTTATATATGTATCCAAGCCGTATTCCCTATCTGAAACATTTTCTGAGTCGTTAAATTAATCATGATTTGAAATCCATTTGGGGCTTCTTTTATTTTCTCTTTTCTTCATCTTGAATTTCAAGGTTTTCCCTTTTGCTCTCCATCAACAATCTCAGCAGTTCTATTAAGTTCTGGTGAATGGGATGGTTTTGTTCCCAAAGGAAGCCTATCCGCTGTGACGCATGATGAAATATGTCTGGAAGCACAGTGATGGAAAAGTAGCACTTTCTTTCTTTTTTTGGGCATGCTTCTTGTTAGCTCTGTTATCCTTGCATGCACCAAAAGGGTCATTGAAGAGATGAACTGTTAATTCTGGTGCTTGAAGGTAAAGCTATGTTTGATAGATATTTTTTTTTAAAAAGCATACTTGAAAAGGACTTGAAGCATGCAGACTATATTAAAAAGGAAAAAGTCAAATCAGTCTTACTTAATACTTTTACTTAATTGTAGTGATTAAATACACTAATTGTAATTACACTAATTGTAATCATGAGATTTTTTTTACCTGTGCTTTTCTCTAATGCCATAAAATGCATCATCTGTATGTTTCACTTTAAGTGGGTGTGTGTGTGTGATATAATATATGATACACATGCATATATAGTCCCACTGACATCATACAGAAGCATATTCTAGAACTTGAGAGATGAAGTGGCATAGAGAGATTTGTTAGGTTATTTTGGTTTCATTTTGTTGAAAAAATAAATTAATCATTACTAAAATCACAGACCCAGATTCGCACTGCAAGATAAAGTACTTTCATTGAATTTGCTGGAGTTGTATGCATTTATGCCCACTAGTAGCAACATACCCTATAGATTTTAGTGTGTGATCCAAACCTCCTTGAAACAAACCAATAAATAAATAAATGCAAGGCCTTTCCACTAACTTCAGTTTCATTTGGATCATTCCTGTAATCTTACTGTGTACTGAATTGGAAGGTTATCATAAAAGAACAAAGCACAGAGTCTTGTGAAACCTCTTGGTTCAACTAGATCATAACTTTGTCAATACAAGATTATCTGTATTTTCTAGTGATTTTTCCCACTTTTAAAGTGAATGGATAATATATTTTCTTCTTCTGGGTGGGCTGATGAGGATCCCATAGACTAATATACTTGCTTTTCAACATTGAGTTATTTCCATTTTCATTAAATTTTCTTTATTTTCATTATCCTGTTGCTGAATTTTTCCTTTTTGTCTTAATTGTGTCTGCTAATCTAGCCTTCTGATACTGGTACCAATAGAATCTTTTATATTTCTACCTTTTGTTTTTGGAGAACTTCCATATGGTCCTAGGGATTAAAGGTGGAAGATAAATTCACTATGTCATACCTGATTCTTTACCTTTCTTTCTGCTAACAGACAAGTAGCAAGTGGATCAGAGTTTTCTTGCGTTTATTCATCATTCAAATCAAGGAAATTTTATAAAACAAACAAAAACCCTCCCAGATTTTGAAAAAAAGCAAATTAATCATTACTAAAATTACTGACCCACATGTAGGCAAGCTCTTACTGGCTTTGTTAATCATTTATCTTATCTGTAAATATTCATTTCTTTTAAATATTATTCCTAACTTCTGTAAGTGCTATTTATATATTTTCTCTTTC
>NW_005842140.1:478193-483377 GCF_000455745.1 Alligator sinensis
TGGGTACTGCCCAGAAGCATGTGACATTGTGAAAGACTGTTATTTTCCTTGTTCACAACCTGCTTCTGCATATTCTGCTCAAGAACACACTGATTTATTTTCCTGTCATAGCTTGCAATCTTTCCTGATGTTTATAGCCAAAGCATACCCACAGCTGTGATTTATACAGAACTTGTCTAAAACCTGACAAAACTACAGAAACAGTTTCTGACTTTAACACATTCACAGTGTAATGTCACAGGCTATTGAAGCACAAGGCATCTGTTTCTTTTTCTGTGATATGATTCACAGAAGAGATATAATATAGATTGCATCAAATCTCAGAAGGCTCCATTAGATATTAGTCTTGTTCTTTGCTCCATGCATCTCAGCCAGTTAGCTCTGGGTGCAGTCTGGGAAGTGTTAGGGTTTGTGAATTTTGAAATACTTCAATCACACCAGCCTCCCCTGGTTCCTCATGTGAGAAATAAGTCCTGCTATCTTAAAAATCTTTAAAGTATCTCCTATTTTGACTTAGTATCATCCTATATAACTATAAAAGATGCCAGAGAGATTTAATTTACTTGAAAGTATGGAATTGTCTACTCTCAGACAGTTGTTATTTTCTCTTGTAAACTCATGAAAATGTTTAGGGACATATCATACTTAGGTGTGGCAGGACTCAGTTTTTATTGATAAACATAGATAAACAGTCATCAAGCCATACTACCAACAGAGACCATTCACATGGGTAATAATCAAAATTGGCAGAAAGGGGGCTGTAATAGGGAACCCTTGCTCCTGTTACTGGACAGTGGAGAAAGAGAAAGGGGGACAGAGTGGAGGAGTTAAAGAGGAACACAATGGGCAACCTAATAACTCATCAATTAAGCAGTTAGCTGCACATTCTGGCCTAAAGACTCATCAATTAAGCAATTAGCTGCTTGTTCACAGGTGCAGGAAGGGGGGCTGGAGGGAAATAAGAGACTACTTAAACAAAAACCTACCCAAAGGGGGGAAGCTCCCAAACAATTCTTTTCACAGGCGGATTAATGCATGGGCCTCTGCCAATCAAGGGCCCCCTGGGAAAAATCTCTAACACTGCAGGAGCTGATCAGGGTGCTTGTCCCATGAGCCAATGTTGGGTGGGGATGGTGGAGTGGGACCAGCCTCTGCTGGATGGGCAGCCCCCATGTTGCTCCGGAGGTCCTGCCAGGGGGTCTCTGCCAGCCAGCCGGAGCACACAGGAGCTCCTAGGCCATGGGGAAGTGCCTTCCCCATCTGATGCCTTCTTTCTGGACCCTGCTGGGAGGCTTGTTTGGTGCAGAGCCAGGCTCCCACAGCCCCAGCACAGTTACTCAGCTGAACCCTCTCAGTGGCTCTGCTCCCAGGGCCTAGCTCTCCAGGGAAGGCAGAGCTGACCTCTCACCACAGTGAGTCCTTCCCCTAGGCCAGAGTTGCCCAAGCAGCTGCACAGGTGAAGGGAGCTGCTGGCAGGTTCTTCCTGATACCTCTGCTGTGGCCAAAATCAGAGCTGCCCATGCAGCCACAGGACCAAGACAGGCTGGAGACAGTCTCCAGAATCTCAGCCCAGGACCCTCTCCCTGTGGTGTTCACAAGCATGATCATTTAAAAGGTAAGACACATTCTCATGAGATTTTATGTGTTAGTATTTTTTCACATTTTGGTTACATAATTATATGATGGTAGTATTAAAACAAAGGTGTAATGGATGTATAAAAGAGAGAGATTTTACAGTATATGAAGTTTAGCACGTTTCATGTTTCAGGAATGATAAAAAACCTCAACAATTGAGATGTATTGTGTAGGCCTACTGCTTTATTTTAGTAGCAAGAATCACTGGCAATATTTTTAGATTTATACTTGAGGCTATTGGTATAGCCTGTGGTTTTTTTTGTAGTAGTTTACCATAGTGTAGGTGCAATGTAAAATGTATATTTAAAAAAAAAAAAATAGTCAAACAAGAATATACATGACCACTGAATTAAAACATCATTCCTTTCGTGTTAAACATTTATGGTAATCGTGTGCATTTGAATCATTTTCCAGTTTTTTTCAGTTTTGTGTGTGGCAAAATTGAGCAGTTAATTTCAACATCACGTGTTGTGCGTTAGTTATTAATGCACCGTATAAATGTTTAACGGGTATATTAAATCAGGTGTGGGGGACCTGCAAGTTTCTCAGGGCCCCAATAAATTTTCATCCTTCACTGATTCTTCTGCTTGGAAGAATTCCATACTTCCAAGAAGATTAACTCTCTGGCATCTTTTATACTTATATAGGATGATACCAAGTCAAAAAGGAAGGGGGAAGAGTATTGCATGCTCCAGCCTGTTGGCAGTGGGGTCCTGCCTGGGCCAGGCAGGCTAAGTGCAGGGAGGGTGGGGAGGAAGAGGCTGAGGGTGGCTGCTGCCACTCTGGGTACCCAGAGCACTGCTAGTGCTGCTGCCCTCCTTTTCTGGTCCCCGCCCACCTGACTCTTTCCTGATAAAGGAACAGAATGAATTAAAGTAGGTATGATTTACTGATTTATGGACTTTTTTTTTTTTTACATCTTGAAATGTATACTGTCATTACTAAATTGTCTGGCCCCCACACCCATAATTTTGTGCAATCCTGAAAATTTAAATTGATAAAAATCAAAATAAATTCTTAAATATAAACATTTATTTTAGCTGTTGAAATTATAAACAAATAAAATCCTGCAAAGCCTAGTCATATTACAAGGATAGCATGAGAACTGTGAATTGAAGAGTCCATGAAGCATGGATTTTTTTTTTTTTTTTTTAGTATTTATTGAATTATTTGGCTCCTAAAATTTTAATCCCCCTTCAGTTTCAGCCAAATAGGCCACTTCCCTTTGCCTTTCTTCCCTTTTAGAAGATTGCTGTTTTGTTTTTCACCTTTAAAGCAATTTTCCATCTTGGCAAATTGCATAGAGCAAGAGGCTAAATTTGAACTTCATGTTGTGAATCTGATTTAAAATTCTTTTGCTTTTTTACATTTCAGCTCTGCATATCATCCTGCTCTACCATGGCATTGCTGTGCACTATTAGCATGCAGCAGTACAGATTGTTCTGTAAATTTCAGTCTCTTTTGCACTTACAAGCATTCAACTTGTGGGCACAGATACTTTTTATGTTAACTGTGTTACTAACTAGGCAGCATATTTCTCAGCTTGAAAGAATCTTACTTCCTTTAGAGAAAATGACTTGGTCAGACCATATATCATCAGGATGTCACCACAGGGATGATATTTTAGATCCTGATTCAGCAAGGTATTTGAGCTTTGGGGCAACTTTTATGCATGTGAGATCACTTGTATGCCAAAGTAACTTTGAATTAGAAAGGTGGTACTCAACCTTCTGGCCCCATAGGCCTGATGAGTGGCATGAGGCCAGTTTGCAGGCCATATCCTGCACAGGGTTGGGCCCACATTTCTGGACTGGAACCTGCAGTGCCTTGGCTGGGTCCTGCAGGTGCAAATCGGTCCCTGTGTACCCAGATCAGGCCCCACACTCTCTTAGCCTGGCCCCATGCTTCCTCAGCCCAGCCCCACATTTTGGGATCAGGCCCCATGCCACACTAGCTCTGCTTGCCCAGATTGGGTTCTGCATTACCTCGGCTCATCCCTACGCGCCAGGATCTGTTCACACTCTGTCTTGGTTCAGCCCCACACACCTGGATTAGGCCCCATGCAGTTCCAGCCCTGTCTGCCCCAGGCACCCAGATCAGGCTTCATGCTGCCCCATCCCTGTACATCCAATCTAGTGTTCAAGGCCCACATTATTTGACCTGAGGGACTTCCTACAGGTGCAGAAATCTGGCAGCAAGAGAGCAGCAATTAACGTTGACCTGCTCCCCTGCTGTCAGATTTTTGCATGTCAGATGACTCCAAGGGTTGGACCTGGCCTAGGGTCAGAGGTTGAGTGCCCCTGAATTAGGCCCTAAAATAATGGCAATATAAAATAACAATTCATGTAGTGTTTTGATAAAGGAGGAGGGTAAAGTCTTTAACTTTTTTGTTTAAAAATGATATTGCAAGTATTAGGCAATGTGTATACAACGATTATCAGTTTGTGCACATGGGGGACCAATTATGTGTTTTCTTGAAGTCAGTACTTTGAAGAACAGTTGCTTCAAAGTGACATCCTAAAAACTATTGTTGCAAGGTTAAGCAAGAAAATGTACCCATATAATGGCAGCAAGTATTAAATTGACTTGTTTATTTAAAAAAAAAAAAAAGGAAATGTGGGGAAGAAAAAACAAAAAGAAAAGCATATACTATAGGAAATTGGCTGTTGTGAGTCTGTTGAATGTCATAATCAATGTATAAATGTATGGCATACTCTTTATGCTGTTTACTTTTTAAGGGAATAACTGAGAGTGTCAGTTATTTCCTTAGTTCCAGTGGAAGGGTTCTATCCTGTCCCCGTTTCAATAAAATAGAAGAATTAGAACTCCTGGGAGGCTAATTGTACATCCCATTATAGGAATAACAAAAACATGGTAGAATAGTAGCTATGATTGTAGTAGCATCTTGAAATGTACCAGCTGTTTAACACTAATAAAAATGTGGGCAAAGGTGATGGGGCAACACTATATATAATGAAGGGATGGTGTTAGTGAAGATGAATAAACTGATGGCATACACTAGTGGTGACATACACTGATGGCATACCTTCTGGCCCCACGGGCTAGGTGAGTGGCAATGGGTTGACCTGTGGGTTGTATCTTGTGTGGGGTTGATCTTTGGGTGCAATTCTATGAACCAGCCTGACTGCATGCTTGCATTCCCTGGCATGTAGGGCCATATTAACCAGCCTACAGGGCTCCTGGCAGGTTGGGAAATTTGCCACATTTTCCCTTCTGTCAAATTTCTGGACCTTTGGAGAGCCCTGTGGGAACTTTGGAGAGCCCTATGGGCCATTATTTGAGTACTTCTGGCATAGATGAAGCAGAAATGGCTTAGATGAAAATTCACTAAGAAGAAATAATAGAAGAGGCCATACAGGGATTGTATTAGAAGGGACTTCCTTGTAGATCTCAGGTCGGACTTAGAAACGGATAAGCATTTCTTTAAGTTCTTTGGACAATCTAATATTAGTAGAAATTGCATAATGCAGGAAAATATAATTTCCCTGATAAAGATTAGGTAGCATATGCCACTAGTAATTGTAGGGA
>NW_005842140.1:483408-491551 GCF_000455745.1 Alligator sinensis
TCTCAGTGTAAACATTAAGCATACCTCGAGTCATAAATTAAAAGAAAACCAGAAAGAAAGAAGTGAAGTTGTTATATATTGATGACAGGGTGGAGATCAAGGATAACCTTAGGTGTGGCTGTAGTCTTTAATACATGTGCGGATGTAAGTAAGGAAAATAGTGTACCAACCGTACAGAAATAGGAACATGATAGAAAATACATCACCTTGTTTGGAAGCAAAATCTAGTTGCTTAGTGTCACAAAAAAACGGTACAGGATAATCTTCATCTCAGAATTATGAAAAAGCTGTGACTTGAATAGCAAGAGAAATTGAAGTGAAACATAAAGGATAGGAAAGTAATAGGACAGGAAACCTGAAAACGGGACAAATACATTACATGTTTTTTATGCAAGAAAGAACATATCAAACCTATTTAATGTTCTTTTCTGGCAGGATCACTAACTTCTCCAAACAAGAACAATGCGGTGGACCTGATCAATATGTAAGCAAAGCCTTTTGATGCCATGCCTCAGGGGAATTTTATTAGGCAAGCTAGTAAGGATGGGGATTAATGCTGTAATTGTGAAGTTGATAAATGGAGTATGTTGAAAGGTGAGTTATCCAACTGGAGAATGTTTTCTGGTGGTCTTCCTCAAGCAGGGATCTTAGGGCATATCCTACTTTAACTTTTTCATTAGCATGTGTGGTGGAGAAACTGGATGTGTATTTATGAAACTTGTGGATGCATTAAGCTGAGTAACACTGCTGCTATGATCAGTTTATTATGCACGAAGTCTTAGATAACATTGTAGAGTAGCATATTAGAAATGGAATTAAAATTAATAATTAGAATTAAGTTTAATAGTACAAAGTGCAAAATCATTCACTTAGGAATTAATATGAAGAACTTTGTCTATAACATGGGGCCTTATAGAGTAGATGAACAGATTAAGAGCGGTACCTAGATCATCAATCATAGGATGAACTTGAACCACCAGGGTTATGCAATGGTTCAAGTAATAATAATAATAATTATTATTATTATTAGAAGGCTAATGCAAGTCTGGTGTGTACTAGGGTAGTAGAGACAAGGCTAGAGTAATACTACAGCACACTCATCGGTAAAGCAGAACAAGCAAAAAGGGTTGCTACAATAGTTACGGGAATGGAAAACTTATCTCATAAGAGTATATTAAGAGTTTAGCTTGCTGAACTTCACAAAACAAAGGTGGGGGGGTAGGATTCGTTTTTAAAAATCCATTGACATGGTGAATATTAGGGGAGGAGAAAAGCTAAAATTAAATAGCAATAGTGATGTAAGATATAATGGCTCTAAATTGATAGAATTTGATAGAATTAATAGACAGAAATTTTAAGTTTAAACTGGTTTCCCAAGCAGACTAGTTGGGGTAAAGACCTGAATTACTTCAAATTTGAAACTGACAGATGTATGGAAGGAGTACTGTAATGGGATTTATTTTTGGATCTGTGCTTTATGGGGATTACCATCTTGGCCCAACCAATGTTGGGACTGAGGGGTGACTCTTCTTTGAAGTGTTGAGGTGCTATTTCTCTGTGTGAAGTCCTTGGTAGTCCCATGCTTTGGCACTTCTGCTGGTCAACTGGAGAGTCCAGAAATATTTTTTTTCCCTTACTTATGAATGTTTTGTAATATTCTGGTGTGGTGGGTTTTTTTTTGTAGGTTTGCTTTTTTGTTTTGTTTTTTCTCCCTCTAAAACATTAGACACTGGCCACAGCTAAATATAGGCATTCTGACTGATGCTGGTGTTCCTGCTAATCCTTAGAAATCTCTCACATACTTGGGTAGAGGGTCCTACACCTGTCAGGAAGCAATCATTCCCCAGGGTAACCTTGGCAAAGTATTTTTCTTCTTCTAGCATAACAGACAGTCTACTTCTTGATATCATTTGAGAATTTTATCAATTCATTATTTCTCTGCTTTTGCAGTGGCAAGGTATTAGCAGTCTCCTATCTCTTTATTTTTACCTGCAGCATATTTAGGCTTTTTTTGGCTTGTGGCTGTAGTATGGAAGAAGCTAGAGTGGACTTCTTAGACAGACGACTACCTGTACTGCAGGGCCCTGAGAGACCCCTTCCCAGTCCAGTGTTCCTAACTGATCAACACCTGTGTCTTGCACAAATGCAGTGGTTGATACTTGATCTGCTCCATTGCATTAAGATATAAAATAAATTCAGCGCCATTTATAGCTTATAAATATGGGAGACTCCAAAATTTAATTGAAACAAGCATTATTTGCCTATGGTATCACTACAGGAAAGCTTTAATAGGTAGTTCATTAGCTGTACTGATGGGGAAAAGATTTAATAAAATCTGATGACCTGTAATGAAATATGAAGGTTCATTCTGTATGACACGAGCATAAAATATAGTTCCTTACAGCTGGCAGCATCTTTGGAATAATGAATGTTTTGAATCATTGTGCAAGAGAAACTCAGGATTTATGGACATGTTTGCCTGAACTTCTACTTCTGTTCCCTCTGATATTGTTTTCATTTATTTCTACATGGAGGATGCATTTGGGCCTCATTTTCTTATGTTACCCTTTCTTGACTAGACCAGTTTTTGGTTAGATTTAGATTGCTGGAAAAGTTTTATGACCAGAAACTTTTGAGTGCTTAACATAAAACATCATGAAAGGGCCTTTTGTTTTTAGAAGATTTGAGAACTTGGTACTTTTTGAAAATCAGGGCTCTTTTCTGTAGCTCAATTAGTGTGCCCAGAATTGAGGCACCCAGAGTCCTTATTTGAACACTGTAATAAGGTTTATTTTTGTATGTGAAGTGCTTTTAAGATTAAACTTGCAAGTTAGCATTTTACTGTCTTCAGGAGAGGAGTACAATATGCATTACATAATAAAATATTGTATTCTTTTTATATAGTGCAGGTGGGAGATGAGAGCACCACATGAGAAATACAGAAAGTGAGAGGCAGAAACAAACATTAATGTGGCATCTAAATATTAATACTGCTATTAAAATAGTGTCCTAAAGTCACTAGTAATAGTGAATACTTTGAAATGAATTATAAAAATGATGAAATATTTAACATAAGAATATATTAATTTTAATTAAAAAGTGTATATTATGCTAAAGGTTGCTGTTTTTTGCTGTGCATGACTGCAAATGAACAGTTGTTAAATGTTTTATAGGAACTAAATTTTAACATAATGCTTTGAGGTATCATAACAAGATGATGTAAATTTTTTTTGCCAGGTATTACAAACTACAAAATTGTTCATGTGATAGTCTGAAACAACCATTGAAAATGTATCTAAGGTACTCTTTGCTTATAATGCTATAGGAAAGCACGTTTACTGTATTTTGTTTATATTGCCTAGGGAATTTGGGACAGAAAGCCATAAAGAGAAACTGTATCTGAGCAGTCCTAGAGTTAATCATAGTTGTAGTTTAATATGAGGGAATTGGCTTAGGGATCTAGGGCTGAAGGCCCCTATGCTGTGACCATATATGTGACTAAATAAATAGATACTAAATTGTTGGTGTTTCTGGTTGGTGATAGAGAGAAAATACTTATTCTGGCCAATAAATATGCATATTCTTACTATTATATTTGTCATCCTTTTCCGAGTCCTATTAATCCTTTCACTTTATTAGTGAGTCACAGCAAAGTGTTCCCCAGATGAACTGTGCTCTCATATGCATTCAGAAGTTGTCACTAGCTTCTTTTTTATTTTTACTGGATGAGCCCTTCATTTACTTCCTACCACCATGATACCAAGTCAGAACAGCAATATCCCACTTAGTATATTTTAGTGTTTATTATTTTTCCTCAACAATGTTTTTCCGTTATTCATAGGATCCTTTTCAGTCTTAACTGACTGAGAACTTTGGCTGCATATGCACATTCAAATGACCTGGAAGAATTTGCCTGGGTTTGTTACTGGTCGAAAAACTTACCTGGAGACACCTGAACAGACGTTCCAAAGATAAACCCTTCAAGAGCAGAGAGATTGCAGTGCTGACACTGTGTAGCCACCCCTTCCCTCCACCCCACCACACACACATGTACACACATATCTTAGCTTGCTCTTCTGGTTCCCTTAGTCTGCCTGGATACAAATGGAAACAGTGTACTGGGCACCTGGATTGGCTGACCCAGACTGCTGAGTCAGCCCACATCTCTCTGAAGTACCATATGGGATTGTGAAGGGAACATGGCTGGGTAGAGTCCAGCTGGAGTCCAGCACTGTTTGTCAGGGGGAAGGGAGAGGAGCAAAGCACCCTGGGATGCTGGAGGGCTGTGATACGGACTTTCTCAGCTGGGTAGGTTGTGCAGACATTTGCTCTCAGGAGAATCTCTCATGGAAGTGATTTAACCCTCATTGTTCCCAGGTTATTTTTCTTCTCAAACAGTCATTTTTGCGTTGTGAGAAAAATCTTAAACATCTGTATACTCATGGTTTCTCCTGGGATATGAGCAACTGTCCCAGGAGAAACTGATTGTCTGTTCATGGCTCTTGTTATACATTCACTTGCAACAGTTGCAAATCATTTGAATGTTGTGATGTACTAAAGTTAGTACGTGGTAGGGTGGTGTGAGTTTAGTTGCAAATCATTGGAATGTAGTTACTTATTAGCATGTGTTCCGAGATAACCCTCACCTGAAAAGAAACAACTTTTCAATGCCATGAGGGCATTTAACAATGTGCTAAATTGTTTAAACATGCACTGGCTTGCACTTTAATTGTACATTGTAAGGGTTAAGTTGAACATGTGACACCATCCTGATTTAGAACATTTTGTTTTTCACTATCTCCCTTCCCTCTTCAAAATCCCTGTGTGGTGCCATTAGGCAGTTCTCAGTGCCAGCAAACCTCATGATGAAACTTTAGTTCTCTGGCTTAAATACCTGTCCATTTTGCAAAAGTATTGTTTATAACAGTTAATTCTTGCTTTGCCTTGCCTTAGAGAGAGCCAAATACCAGACTACTACTTTATTGCCTGCTAGTTGTTCTCCTGGGATCATAAATTGATAGATATGCATCTTAAACTCTAAAATAATTGATGAGGGTCACCTTCAATCTCAAAGTGGTGCCACTATGATAGAATGCTAAAGAAATAATTCTCAGTAAACCTTCCTTATAATGGACATGATGCACAGACATCTGACATCAAGAAAGTACTAACATAAGTTCAGTAAAAGGTTGAACATGACACAAACAACTAGTATGAAGGGGCAGATATTTAGGGCATGAGCAGAAGCATGGATCCAAGCACAGCTCACTGTTACCTACCTGCCATCTGTCCGGAGTCTGGGGTATTCCTGAGCCAACTTGGTCATATCAGCTTAGTGGTACAGTCTCATTTACAAATTCAGGTTTGGCAAAATGGAGCACAGTACCAGCCTTGATGCTGGTATTGATGTTATCAACAACACATATACCAGAATAAAGGCTGATTACATGAGAAACCTAGACCAAGATCATATTCATAGTTTCATAGTTTTAGGGTCGGAAGGGACCTAATAGATCTTCTAGCCCGACCCCCCGCCAGGGCGGGAGAACAACAAAAGAACCCTAAACAAAAAACGGGACTCAAATGAGTCCAGCCAGGTAGGTATCCAGCCTCTTCTTAAAGATCCCCAGGGTAGGGGCCAGCACCACCTCCCTTGGAAGTTGGTTCCAGCTCCTAGCCGCCCTAACTATGAAGTAGTTTTTTCGGATGTCCAATCTGTACCTCCTCTCCATCAACTTGTGCCCATTACTCCTTGTTATGCCAGCGGGGGCTAGGGGAAACAGCGTCTCCCCCAAACCCTTCTGGTTCCCCCAGTGAGTTTATAGACGGTCACCAGGTCCCCCCTCAGCCTTCTCTTGTGGAGGCTGAATAGGTTCAGGTCCCGCAGTCTCTCACTGTAGGGTCTGCCCTGTTGTCCCCGGATCATGCGGGTGGCCCTCCTCTGGACCCTCTCCATGTTGTCCACATCCCTCCTGAAATGGGGCGCACAGAACTGGACACAGTACTCCAGCTGCGGCCTGACCAGCGTCGCATAGAGGGGGAGGATCACCTCCCTGGCTCTACTCGAGATGCACCTGTGGATGCACGACAAGGTCCGGTTAGCCCTGCCAACCATGACCTTGCATTGTCGGCCCATGTTCATCTTGGAGTCAGTAATGACACCAAGATCCCTTTCCGCCTCCGTGCTCTCAAGTAGGGAGTTCCCCATCGTATAAGTGTGCTGCTGGTTCCTACTACCCAAGTGCAGCACCCTGCACTTGTCCGTATTGAAACACATCCTGTTCCTGTTTGCCCACCCCTGTAACCTATCCAGATCCTTCTGCAATCTCTCTCTCCCTGCTAGCGTGCTCACCTCCCCCCAAATTTTGGTGTCATCAGCGAATTTAAACAGGTTGCTTTCCACCCCAACATCAAGATCGCTGATGAAGAAATTGAACAGCGCAGGCCCCAGGACCGAGCCCTGGGGGACTCCACTACCCACCTCCCCCCAAGTCGAGTATGATCCATCCACCACCACCCTCTGAGTGCGACCCTTCAGCCAATCTGCAATCCATCTGACTGTGTAGGCATCTATGCCACAGTCGCCTAGTTTATTAATTAGGATGGGGTGAGAGACGGTGTCAAAGGCCTTGCTGAAGTCCAGAAAGACTACATCCACCGCGACACCTGCGTCCATGGCCTTTGTGACCTGATCATAAAAGGCAATCAGGTTGGTCTGACATGATCTCCCCCTAATAAATCCATGCTGATTGCCCCTGAGCATCATTTCTGATGCCGGCCCATCACAAATGTGCTCCTTGATGATCTTCTCAAAGAGCTTCCCCAGGATTGAGGTAAGACTGACGGGCCTATAGTTGCCCGGGTCCTCCCTTTTCCCTTTCTTGAAGATGGGGACCACATTAGCTACCTTCCAATCGTCTGGCACCTGGCCCAAGCACCACGATCGCTCGTAGAGCCGTGCCAGGGGCCCTGCAATAACCCCAGCTAGCTCCCTCAGCACCCGGGGGTGGAGAGCATCCGGACCCGCTGACTTGAACGCGTCCAGCCCCTCCAGAAGCTCTCTAACCCGGTCCTCCCCAACCTGAGGTCTGAAGGCGATCCCCTCGCGTCCGGCTTCTATCACAGCAGGGAAGTCCCGGTCCCTGCACAAGAAAACGGAGGTGAAGAATTGGTTAAAGAGGTCCGCTTTATCCTCTGACGCAACCACCAGATTGCCCCGCATATCCTGCAGGGGCCCCACATTACCCGGCGCCTTCTTCATCCTCCCAATATATTTGAAAAAGGACTTTTTGTTATCCTTAATCCTGGACGCTAATCCGAGCTCTATATCCGCCTTGGCCTTCCTAACAGCCCGCCTGCAGGCCCGAGCAGAGGAGGTATACTCCTCTTTGGAGATTACACCCCCCTTCCACCGGGCGTACGCCACCCTTTTGGCAAGCAGGCATTCCCGGACACCCTTGGTGAGCCAGGGGGGCTTTTGGACACTCCTGCCCGCCTTGCTTCTTGTCGGGATGGACACCCCTTGGGCCCCGAGTATCGTTTCCTTAAGGAACGACCACTCCTCTTGGACGCTGAGTTCCTCTGCCCTCAAGGACCCCAGTTCCTCTCCCACTAATCTCCTCATCTCACTGAAGTTGGCCCTCCTGAAGTCTAGGGCCACCACCTTGCTGCGGGCCCTTGACACTCTACGCTGGATGGTGAATTCCAGCACGCGATGATCACTATTGCCCAGGTGGTCAAGAACCTGGAGGCCTCTTACCAGGTCGTCGCCTGCGGCCAGGACCAGGTCCAGCAGGGCATCTCCTCTGGTGGGACTGTGCACCTCCTGAATCAAGTGGAGGTCCTGCAACTCGGCCAAGAACCTCCTGGAGCGGTCCGTCCCGGCTGACTGCTCCTCCCAGCAGATGTCCGGGTAATTAAAATCGCCCATGACAACTACATCCCTTGCTTTTAGTGTCTCCGCAAGCTGGCCTGAAAATTCCCTGTCCAGCTCCTCCTCCTGATTGGGGGGTCTGTAATAGACCCCCACCGTCAAATCCCTCTCGCCTTGCCCCCCCTGGATCTTGACCCAGAGCACTTCAGCTCGCCCTTCCCCTGACCCCATACTGCTGGCAGAGGATGTGTAGTGCTCCTTGACATAAAG
>NW_005842140.1:492800-503373 GCF_000455745.1 Alligator sinensis
CCCTGGCAGCTGCGCTCCGCGTCTGCATCACCATGACTGCAGAGGTGCGCCCGCTGCCTACTCCCTGGAGGAGCTACCCTGTGCAGCTCCCTCGCGCCCGCCTTCCATCTGTTAGGCACCTCAACAGGCTTAGGCCATGTTTAGTTTCTACCGGGAGAATTGGCATTCTCCCGGTAGAAACCAAAAGCATGCATATGTTCAAGCTTTTTTTCCTGGAGCAAAAATAGTTGCTCTGGGAGAAAAATAGCTTGACAATACCCAGGGAGAAAAGCTTCCTGGAAGACTCTTCCCTGGGAGACTGAACATCTGTATGCTTTGCCTCAGTTTACCTCCTCCTGGAGACCAGGAGGAGTAGAGTAGGGGGAAGGACTCCCATGTTTTCTAGAGAATTAATCATCTTGGCCTAGAGAAGGTGTCAGGGGCAGTTGCTGCCACTTGTCCTGTGGGCTCCCCAGGAGGGGAGTAAAGAAGCAGCTGCCAGCTCTCACTCCAGAACGTGTGTGTGTGTGTGTGTGTGTGTGTGTAATATTTTTAAAAGAGAGTATCAGATTGGTATAAAACATCTGACTGTCCTCATATACTTGTTTTATTTATAATATCTGTATATTGGTATATATCTTTATGCATTCTGCAATTCTGTATATTTTCATAGATTCATAGATTGTAGAGTCGGAAGGGACCACGATGGATCATCGTGTCCGACCCCCTGCCCTGGCAGGAAAGAGGACCGAGGTCAGATGACCCCAGCCAGGTGGGTCATCTGACCTCTGACCCTAGCCTCTTCCTGAAGACCTCCAAGCTAGGTGATAGCACCACCTCTCTTGGAAGCCCATTCCACATCCTGGCCACCCTTACTGTGAAAAATTTCTTCCTAATATCTAACTTAAATCCACTCTCAACTAGTTTACACCCATTATTCCTAGTCACTCCCTGGGGTGCCCTGGTAAACAGCGCATCCCCTATTCCCCATTGACCTCACCTAATAAATGTATAGGCAGCCACAAGATCTGCCCTCAGCCGTCTCTTGTGAAGGCTGAAGAGATTCAGCTCTCTCAACCTCCCCCCGTAGGGGCTATCACGAGGGCCACTAATCATGCGAGTGGCCCTCCTCTGGACCCTCTCCAGATTCTCCGTGTCCCTCTTGAAGTGCGGCGCCCAAAACTGGACACAGTACTCCAACTGCGGCCTGACCAGTGCTGCATAGAGGGGGAGCATCACCTCCTTTGATCTATTAGTCATGCACCTGCTAATGCATGACAAGGTGCGACTGGCCTTGTTGATGGCCTCATTACACTGCCGGCTCATGTTCATCTTGGAGTCAATTATGACTCCAAAATCCCTCTCTGCCTCTGAGCTGCTGAGAAGGACACTCCCCAACATATATGTATTTTTCAATGCATTTTTATGCAACTTTGGGCCCAACCCAACCTGTTCAAATTCTGTGCTAAAGCTATTGTCTTCAGTGGAAATGAGATTAGTCTATCACATACAGCAGAAAGAGAATTTGCCTTTTGAACATAGGTGGCTGTAGTTTGTAATTTCAAATGCTAGCAAAGTCAAGCAACTTGGCTGGTAAGCTACTGCAGTTTAGTTGAAAGAAATTAAAGTTTGAAGATATAGCAAAATGCATTACAAAGTGTAATGTGATAGTCGTCATCTTTGATAGGCATGGCATTTGGCTTGGAGGGGAATATAAAAAATTAAGATTTTTCTGTTATTAGATTAAATATATAATCAATCTAATTCTTAGAACCATTTAAGGAACCAAATGCCATCTGGATCTTAGAGAGACCAGCTAATTAATTATAATCTGCGTGATTATGCATCTAGCTGCATAGATGAATTATTTATGCATTTTAAGGTTGTTTTTGGAGTGACAGAAAATTATCTTAAAGCTAACCTAAAATGGTAAATTTATTCGTCTGGCATGGAAGGATTTTTGGCTGGCTAGCCATCCCTTCCTGGCCCTTCTTGTCAGGAATGAAAGGGACATGTGTGGGTTTGAGTACAACATGCTGTAAAGATCACTGGTAAGTGAAATTATTCCTAGAACACGGTTCTAATTCAATCTCAAATGCTTTTGTGTTTTTCTAAATTATATCAGCTGGTTTATGATTTAAAGTTGAGACCCACTTCTCATTCTACTGCTCTATTCCTCTACTGCTTCAGGAAGGATCTTTTCCTTTTACAAGAATATGGGAAGGAAATGAACACTAGTAACATTTTTATTCCTATCAGTTAATTCAAAGCATTAGCTGTAAGTAAAATATGAAGAACTGTGAGATTATAGTAAATAGAAGTATGTATAATTAAATCCTAGATCTCTTTTAACTTGCAGATGCATTTAATTATTTGTAACAAATGGGCATTTTCTGCAGTTTGTTAGAACTAATCCTTTAATTATAACTGAAAAAGACTGTTATTCACTGGTGATCTAATCAATGACCTTCGCAGTGCTCTCAATAAAAATATAAAAAGCTACTTACAAATGATGCTGTCCACATAACATTGATAATTTAAATATCATATAAAAATGTTTACTTTGCAACATAAGAATTTCTCACCATGATCAGTGTGCCTGGAAGGGACTTCATGAAATCATCTAGTCCAGCTATTCAAGGCAGGAACATCCCTGACTTAAGTTATCTCAGCCAAGTGTCTGTTCAATCTGCTCTTGAAAATTAGGTAGGGATTGTACAACTTCTCTAAGCAGTCCATTCCAATGCTTGATTACCCTCATGGTCCAAAAGTTCCTCCTAGTCTACAACCTTAATTTTTTCTGCTGGAGCTTGAGGCCATTGTTCCTAGTTCTGTCCCATATGGCGAGAGGAAAAAACACTATCTCCACCCTCTCTGTAATTGGCCTTCAAGTGTTTGAATCTGTCTAATCCCTGTCAGTCTTATCTCAAGACTTAACCTTATCCCTTTCAGCCTTTCCTCAAGTCATGTTTCCCAGGCCTTTAATCATTTTTGTTGCTGTTTGTTGGCCCCTTCCCAATCTGGCCCCATCCTTCTTGAAGTGTGGGGCTGGATACAGTATTCTGGGTGAGACTTCACTAGCACTGAGTAGAGTGAAGGATCACTTCCCTTGATTTGTCAGTGACACTCCTGTTAATACAACCTAGTATGTTGTTGGCTTTTTTTGCAACAAGATCACACTGTTGGTTCATTATGTCTATGGTCCACTATAACCCAGAGGTCCTCTTTGCAGTACTGCAGCCTGGACACTCATTCTCTAGTCTGTATTTGTGCATTCAGCTATACCATCCCAAGTGCAGGATGTCCTTGTTGAATCTTATCTTATTGATTGTGGATCTTTTTGCCACTCTCTCTAAGTCTTCCTGTCCTCTGGAGTGTCTGCAAGTTCACCTAATAGGTGGCATCTACAAATTTGCTAAGCATGTATTTGATCCCATTACCCAGATCATTAATTTGGAGAGGCCCCTGGAAAGCTCCAATCAATACCTCCTCCCAACTAGACATTGAGCCATTGCAACTACATATTGAGCACGCTTATCAGCCAGTTATGTATTCATGTTACAGTACTTTCATCTACTCTTTATTTCCTTAGCTTGATAATGAGAATGTCATAGGAGACAGTGTCAAAATACTTGCTAAAGTCAAGGTATATCACATCCACTATTTTGCCTCCACCCACACAGCCAGTTACCTTATCACAGAAGAAAATCAGGTTAGTCAGGCATGACTTGCTGTTGGTGAATCCATGCCTGATCATCTTGTTCTCCTGTAGGTCTTTCACAATAAATTCCTTGAGGACCTGCTACATGATCTTTCTAGGTACCTTGGTTGGGATGATTTAGTTGGGGATGGTCCTGCTTTGAGCAGGGGGTTGGGACTAGATAACCGCTGACATCCCTCCGTAATTTTCTATGATTCTGTCAAGGTCGGACTAATGGGTTTGTAGTTCCCCAGATCCTCATCCTTTCCTTAAAGGTGCGTACTATATTCTCTAGTCATATGGGACCTCACTTGACCTCCATGAGGTCTCAAAGAGGATAGCTAATGGCTTTGAAATTTCTGCAGCCAGTTCCTTCAGTCCCTAGGGTACATCCCATCTGGCCTTGACAACTTGAAAACCATTTAGCTTCTCTAGGTTATTTGTCTCCTGTCATTGCTGCCAACTGCATGCGTCATCTGGTAGCTGCCCCTATTTATGAAGATAAGTAGAAGATGAAATAGATGAAGATGAAGTAGAAAAGTCATGAAATACTTCAGGTTTCTCTGCCTCATCCATAACTAGATTTCCTTCTTCATTCCATAAGAGACCTACGGTTTCTTTGGTCTTGTAGAATCCTTTTTATTGCCTTTGTCCCTTGTCAGTTGTATCTCAAATCATGCTTTGTCCTTCCCAATTTTCTCCTTGTACACCTATGTAATACTCTTATACTCTTCCCTAGTACTATGACCAGTTTTCTCCTTGTAGAATTCTGTTTTGAATTTCAACTTACTGAAGAGATTGCTGTCTAGCCAGGCTGGTCTTCCATTGTGCTTCGCATTCTTCCATTGCATTAGGATAGCTTCCTCCTTCACTCTTAAGAGGACCTCCTTCAAGTATAGCCAACTGTCTTGGACTCCTTTACCTGTCAGACTTGCTTCCCTGGGGATCCTGCCCACCAGTTCCCTGAGTTTGTTGAAGTCTGCTTTTCTCAAGTCTAGTGTCCTTATTGTGCTGCTCTCCTTTTCTGCTGCTCTCCTTTCTTACCCTTAGGATCTTGGACTCTATCATTTCATGTTCACTGTCACCCAAGTTACCATCCACCTTCACATTCAATTTCCCCTCTGTTTGTAAGTAGTAAGTTAAGAGCTCCCCCCCCCCCCCCACAACTGGTCTCAGTATCATCTGTATCAAAAAGTTATCCCCAACACATTCCAATAATTTTTATGTTACTATTAAATCTGTGAGAGCATGGGAAGATCCCAGAAAAACTTCTTCAAGGTAAGGGTGGTCAAAATTTGGAATGGGCTTCCAAGGGAGGTAGTGCTCTCCCCTGCCTTGTGGGTCTTTAAGAGAAGGCTGGATAGACATCTGGCTGGGGTCATTTGACCCTAGCACTTTTTCCTGCCTAGGCAGGGGGTTGGACTCGATGATCGGTTAAGGTCCCTTCTGAACCTAGCATCTATGAATTTGAAAAAAATATTCACAATTTTTTTTTTTGTTAAACTGCATGAAAAAAATGTAGCTTTTGCCTCCTTACCAACTTTCTATTTTTTAGAAAAAGTTTTTGTGTTGCCTTTAAAAATATAGAAGAGAATGCTACTTCTAACAAAAATTTAGATGAAAATTTTCAGCTTTTCCTATCAAAATCCTATGCAAGTGCAATCAAAATTTAATTCAGCTCTGATTTCCACTGCATCTCCATCTCTATGCTTATGTTGATATATCTTTATTCAGCAGGTTGCTCATATTGTGCATCATAAATTTGATGATGGAGAGATCCTTTTTCTTGACTTGCAGATGGTATGACTGCTGCATGATTCTAATTTCCAGTTCATAAAGTAACTTTTTCTAGTTTAATGTATAGCTTGGATTATTTAAAGTGGTTAGCATACTGAAGTGAGCAAATGATGGGAAGTCAGGATGTGATAAAGTCAACCTCCACCCCTCTCTGCTCTTTGCTTGTGTGGTTTTAGACATGCTGCTCCCCATAGACCTTCCCCACACTGCCCGCCTTGCAAGGGCTGGGTCTTCTGGGCCATGAACCTTCAGGGCTTTGCGTTTTTTCTGCTTTGCCTTACCTGTAAAGTGGCTTCATTTACAGTAGCCCTGTAAACATTTATTACAATGGCTAGGTGTCGATGGTAGGTGTTGTAAAACTTTGGGGACCTCTTCGTCGGTGCCTTGCCCCACAGTGATGTCAGGGTGAAACCCTATTCTGGTGCCACCTAGATGGTCTGGGCGCTGCCCCTTTTTCTCTCCTGCCATGTCTTCAGAGTTATCTGTTGGGGAGGCAGTTCCCTGTTTGGAACTCGGAAAGATCTCGACCCTGGGGGTGTCTTCGTGGGTCTCCAAACGTCCCCTTTACCCTACCCTTACCACGCCTTCGGCCTGTGTTGATGCTGCTCCCCATAGACGTTCCCCACACTGCCCGCCTTGCAAGGGCTGGGTCTTCTGGGCCGTGAACCTTAAGGGCTTCACCCGTGGTATTCAGGCTGGTTTTCCCTCTTCAGGAAAATAAACTTGCCCCTACTGGGGTCATCTATAACTCAACTGAAAATGCCGGCGCCTGCCGGTGGAGCTCCTGAGATTGTCTGTCTGTCTGTCTGTCTGTCTGTCTGTCTTCTCACGGGGCTCCTTTCTACCCCTCCCCCAGGGGGGCTTGTTCGTCCTCTCCCATTTAACTTGTGGGGGTACTGGGGGTGCCCTTGTGCCTTGCCCCTACCAGTTCTTCTGGCATCCCCGCCCTGGAGCCAGGCTAACCTGAGGTCCTGTTGTCTTGGTCCCTCTTGCCAGCGTCACTCCTTTCCCCCTTTAGGGGGCTCATGGTTCTCCGTGCTCTGCTCCCTCTGGAGCTGTCCAAGGATGGTTGAGGGCTTGTGGATCTGCCCTCAGCCATGGTTCTGGAGCTCCTAGTTGGAGCCCTGCTGCTCCCCAGTGGTGTCCCACCTGATTGCTGCCTCTCTATGGAGCTCCTGGGCTCCTGCTGACCCCCAAGCCTGCCTCGCTGGTCGGGGTTTCCCAGTAGATGGCTGACCCCTTCTCTGGGGAGCTGGGGCTAGAGCTGGAGCTTCCCAGCTTCCAAGTCGGTGTCTCCCAGCTGGTGTTCCACCCCTCTCTCCCCGGCTCCCTGCCAGCTGTTTCCCCAGCCTTTTGAGTAGCCCGTGTTGCTCGGAAGTCACGCCCCCAGCTCTCTGTGATATGCAGACTCAGGCAGCTGCAAAACTGCCAAGCCTGCACCTGTGCCTGCATCCGTGTTCTGGTCTCCCCCACTGCTACCCATCTCTGCTCCTGCAGTGAGTGCTGTGGCGCTCTAATTAGGGGTGCGGGCTATGCTGGGGGGACTCCTGTCTCCCCTCTCACACTAGGTCAGGAGATGTATATCACCATAGCTTGTTGCAGTCAATGGATCAACTGTCAATTTAGACCTGCTAAGAATCTTGGCCTTAATGCCTGTTCAGCACTTTGAATATGTAAAATGTAATATAAATGCCAAGTATCACGAATGTTTTCATTTAGTGATTTCATTTTACTATGGTGATATAAAGATTAGCTTCCTAATAGACTGTAAATAAAATGATTGACATAGATTATGCAGTTTACTATCTTTATCCTACTGTGTTTATGGTTGGGGGGAAATGAGGATAGTTCACGTTGCAGCTCAATTTGGCTTGATGGTGTTTTAGAATACTGATGAGTCACCCTTGCAGAGTTAAATAAGTAGTTCTGTCTGTAGATATACAACAGATTCACAGCTGGGGACCTCATGCCCTGCCACTCCAAGATCAAAAGTGTTTTTTCCCCCTTAGTTTTCATTAAAGTCCATAAATCTTTCCATAATAGTGGATTTAACATTTTACCAGTTGTCTCAAATTTCGCAAGACAAACTGGAGAATTGAGTTATTTTAACCCACCTATTCTTAAGGTACTCTGTACCCAGGAACCTGCAAGACCCACTAACAGAAAGAAAAACTCAATACAGATCTATTTTTTCTCTGTGTCCAGGAGTAGTAATTGCATTTCTTTGTAGCTGTCTTCACTTATGTAAATCCTTGTCTCTCTCTCTCTCTCTTTTTTTTTGCAAAGGTAATATACCCGCCTGTAGAAATTGGGGTTGACCTTAGAAACTTTGCATACAGTATTAATAATTTCATTTACTTCAGTGAATCTGGATATACCCTTATCTAATTATCATAAGGAAATAAATGCATAAGAGTCCTGGAAAATAAAAGGAGTATCTTTATTTTACATATTTTAATAAATTATTATGGAAAGTACAAAGGCAAGCAATTAATTCCCAAGAGAATAAAAAAACAAACAAACAACCTTTAACTCTGGCTTGTAAATTACAGTTGCCTGTTTATTGTGGAACTCTTAGAAAAAAAATGTTTGAGATGCCTTATGAATTTGACTTTCATTCTTGCTTTTTAACTTGCTGTGAAAATTGAGTAAACAGAAATTGTCACAAAGAATCCAAATTTATTCTTTTTTACTCCAGCTTTAAAATTTCTCAAAGGCTTATTGAAAAAAAGGCTTTGAGATGCCCTGAGATTTTCTGGAGACAGTTGCTAACCTTTATATGCCGAGTTCACAAAATAAATTCAAAAGCTGAATCTCTAAAAATAGGATTTGACCTCTGCAGAACTTAGAATGCTATCAGAGAAGTCAAATGTGGCTTTCAAAATTTTCTAATTCATATCAATAATTGAAGTCAGAGTAGAATGTGAATTACCAGAAAGAATATAAATACAAAAGGGGGAAAATTGGATTTCCAAAACGTTATTTAGCAAGAAATGCAAGAGAAAAAAATGAGAACATCAGGAAATATGATATATAAAGAAATAAATGACAATTCTTAGAAGGTAATTAAAGACTTTTACTTGTCCTCTTGTGAGAAACATTAAAGCTAGTTTATGGTAGACACCTAATTGAATTCCATTTAAATCAGTGTAATTCTTGGTAAGCAAATATATTGTATACATCATATTTTCTGTTCTTTCTCTAAAAAAAAAAAAAAAAATACCCATTGTGATTGGGAGGCTTGAGTTTAAATCCGTCAGTCTGTCTGTCACAATATATATAGTATTTTATACAGATTTGACTGGTAGTGTGGAAGGAAAACATAGTCTACAAAATCAAAATACTGGGAGCATGTTTTAGATAGTGATGTATATGTTGAGTTAATAGTGGCAGTCAATTTGAAAGTGGTGGAGGAAAATTGTTTTGCTTCTGATGGGAAACAATACATTACAATGATTTATGAAAATTAAAGCTAAAATACCAATGGGTCTATGTGGCAGAACACCTATGGTATCTTTAAGAGCTGGGATAAGCAGCTGGCAGGTGTGGACCTGGCTCTGATGAGCGGCTATTTTAATATTCAGGCCACCATGGCTGGAGGCAGCAGTTTGCTGCCTGATGCCATAAAAGGAACATCTCTTGGTGGAGCTGCTACTTCTGCAATATCTCGGAGGTGAGGGAGAGGCTATGGGGAAGGAGGAGGCCTCTTGGTCCTGGGCATGACTTGAAACTGCACCCTGCCAGGGAGGGGTGGCCTGGTGGACTCCTAGTGGCATGGGAGCCCCCAGGAAATGCCATGCCAGTTACCTCCCCAGCAAAAGGTGAGGAGGGGCGCCTTAACCCCAGCCACCAACTTTGGGTGGGTTATTTAACACCAGAGGCAGTAGAGGGCCAGACACACCCAGGTGTGGCACCTGAGCCTGGTTGGAGCAAGACCCTGGAGAGTGGGTAGTGAGGCTAAGCATGGCTGTGGCCACCTGACCCCATGTGGGGTGCAAGACCCCAGTGTGTGAGAATTGTGAGCCAGGCATGCCCAGGGTGGCACCTGAGCCTGTTGGGACATAAGGCCCAGAGAGTGGGTGGTGGGGCCAGGCATGCCCAAAGGGGCACCTGAACCACAGTGGGGTGTAAGACCACGGCGAGTGAGGTGAGGCCGGAGAGCAAGGGGGCGAGTGAGGTTCAGGTAAGCCTTTAGGTGGGCTGAAGCCAAAGGTGGGTCAGAGGCCAAGCAGAGGCCCTGAGAGTGAGGGGCAGGAGTAGGAGCCTGAGGAAGGGGCATTATGTTCTGGTGTGGGGCCAGGGCTAAAGTAGGCTCACGGATGAGCAATTGCTCAGTCAGTGCACAGTGGGGTAGTGGGAGATGCCCAAGGGACTGAGCTGGGGCTGACCAAAAAGCAGAGAGCTAAGCCCAAGAATCTTGCAGAGTAGGGTGGGATGAGTGTGGCCCAAGGGGACGGTATGCAAGAGACCAGGTGAGAGCTGGTGGAGTGCAAGAGGTCCTGGTGAGAAAGGGGTGGTATGAATGTGGCCTGTAACATGGCAGTGTGAGAGAGACACAGCTGTGTGTCTAGTTGGGTTCAGCCTTGAGCTGGCGATTGAACAACAGGTCATCTGTGAGGCTTGGTTTGCAGTACAGGGGTGGTTGGAGCTGCATACATAGGCCCAGGAGAACAGGACATTCAAAGAGCAGTCTCTCACCTAATTAAGATCATAATTATTTAACAAGAAGGCAGTTGGCGCACCCAGAGGCAGGTGGGAGACCAGCACTGTGGCTGGTTGGGGAGTTCCCGCTATGCCACAGCCTAATACATCTATATTTCTCTGTGTGTGTTTGTGTATCTTGCATGGTCAGTCACAGCTAGTGTATCATTTTGTTAAATGGTCAGGTTAAATAATAGAAGAGATTTTTAAAATTTAGGTTTCTAAATACCACAAAACAGGTTTCAAAATAATGAATTTAATGATGGTGATGCAGTGCCTCTTTTAGTGAAGGCAGCAACCATGGTGTTAACTGAATACTTATATCTGGGAACCTACTGAAATCATGGCAGAAATGGGCTCTGCGGCAGCTCCTTTAATTTTGCAGGTTCCTTCTTT
>NW_005842140.1:503383-510936 GCF_000455745.1 Alligator sinensis
CCCCCCCCCCCCCCCCGGTTGATTGGCAGATGGGCCCCGTCACTTCCTCCTGATCGGCAGGGAGGTGAGAACTGTGGTTTTAAATATGGTGCCATTTTTGCTTCCTGGCCAGTCGGCAACAAGCAGCAGGGCCACTGGGGACCCTCAGACCAATCACCATGGGGGGGTGGTGGTGTGAAGGAACCTGGAAGATTAAAGGAGCTGCCATGCAGCCTACTTCTGCTGTGATATCAACAGGTTCCTACTTATATCCTTAGGTGCTATGGTTATATGTTACTGAAAGTAACAGTTGGCTGGAACACAAACGTTATTTCTTACTTTTCTCAACAAGTACCACTGTATCTTCCCTCTGCTTTATATTCATTGTTTATATGCATGTTTGATTGTCAGTATGCATTCAAGAAACTTCAGTTATGGAAGGGTTTGTAACTTTCTTCCTTTGTCCAGAACAAGAAATGGTAGCTAGTTACAGAGATTTTAATCAGGATAGCACCTCTCACAGGAGAAATCTTACATATGCCGACCAGTGTATAATTGTGGATTAATTGGCAGCCTACTTAAGAGCAAGTTAACTTCCTTTTATAAGTACCAAGCAGAATTTAAAGTGTTTGTTTGACTTGTAGGGCCTAAACTGACAGTGACTTACACAGGTAAAAGATTAATAATTTAAAATACATTTTTAGTCCTGACTTATGGTTGGTTGTGTTGGGTGCATTGATTTATGGTTGAAGTAGTTTTAAAAAAAGGTGGGGTGATCATTTTCATATTTAAGGATTGTTAGAAAGTGCTTGGAACAAGGATACGCACACTCCATTCTTAAGGCCTATCCACAGGAATCAGACAAGATATACTTGGTTTCTCACTCCACAATCAATTGTGTTTAAAAGAAAAGTCAATGTGGGCATGATTATCTAGGATGTCATGACCTACAAATATTCTTTAGGTACTTCTAGCGCTCCTATTAAATATGCATGGCTTAGTCAACCATGCACTTCTTAAAAACCTATTTATCCTTCATTTACCCAATGTGCTGGCAATTTCACTTACGCTTTCTTGGTTTGCTTAGTGTTTGTATGTTCTTGCCAGCAGTCAGATTTTCTCATTGCAGGCAGTTATAATCATCAGAGAGGTCAACAGAAGATATTTTTTCAATATCTTTTTCTTCCCCTTGCTCCTTAAGTAGATTAGGCTCACTTGATAGCTGAAGTACTCTAGGTTTTTATAAGTCTTTGGTGAAAATAATTGCTAATACTAAATGCATAACAATTCATATTATGCACATAAAATAAAAAAAGAAATTTCATACTTGAACAAGGTATTCATTTGGTTATACTCCAGTTTTCACATCCAGGTTATATCAAATTTACTGGATAGATCTGCCCCTCAGATTTACGTATGCATACATAACATTGAATGTATGTATTGTGTAATTCTTGAGCAAAGATTTCCTGATTTAAGCATTTGTGCTTCAAGTCATTTATTCAAGTTAATCGTTAGTGTAGTAATAGCTACCATGTCTTTTTCCATGTAGGTACTTTATAGAGGATGTTTTGATGGGGGCTGGAATGATTACATGAACAGGAAGTTGTCAGCCATCTTTGAATTAGCAGTTGCAGTAAAGCTGTTTTGAGAGCAAGAAGTCTCCCTGCCTTTTCCTGAGCTATGAGATTAGCACATAGTCTCAGAAGTGGCTAAATCTTGCCACCAACAGGAACATTAAGATCAGTCAGAAATCATGTGATTCCTAAATGACAGACCAAGCTCCAGCAGCAGCTGAGTCCAGGTCAGGGCAGAGGCTAGCTACAGAGACAATGCAGGCAGTTAAAGTTACACTATCAACTCAGTGTGATTTCCAGTCCCCTGGAACCTGGCATAGACATATCAGACATTTTAACTGCTTCAGGGAAGTGTCAGGTCTGGATAAAAAGTCTGAACCTTACCAAGTAAGTACTCTCATCTACTCAGTGGGGGATCAGGCTAATGAAATTCTGATGCCACTGCCTCTTACAAATGCAGAGAAAAAGCAATATACTGGTGTGGTAGAGGCACTAACTGAACATTTTTTGGGCAAAAGAAATATGATTTATGAATGAGCTAGATTCAACCTCTGTAAAGAGGAGCCTTCAGAACCTGTGGACAGCTTCATGACATCTTTGCATACCTTAGCTGCTGCTGCTTTTTTCATATGGCTAACTTAGAACAACAATTATAAGTCCAGTTTAAGGTTGGTTAGTCTAATGCTCTTGAGGAAAAGGAATGTATCTTTCCAGTGTCGTCATCAAATTTGTATAGGGGGCAGAGTGTTGTTATGTGATCCGTAGGTTGATCAGGGTTTCCACAATCACATTCTGCAGAACTCCTAATATACCATCTGTGCATCAAATGACCACAGTGGCCATGCCCAGTTTGGATCCTTGTTAGAAACTTCCATGTTTTTTACAGAAGGTCAAAACCAGGAGGCTTTATTGTTAGGTTGGAAATTAGATGTTTAATCTGTTTATTCTGAATGGTTGTTTTATTCCACACCTTCCTCCAGGCTGTTGCACTTTTGTGTCCTACAAGGGCTTGTTATTACAACTTGTATATTAGCTGGATAAAAAGTGCACTTTTGCTATCTATCAGCTCACGCTTGTGGGACATTGGACCACACCACAAGGAATCCAACCAGATCCAGCAAAAGTTGCAGCTATTAATGGGTTACCGGAACCCAAGGAAGCCCCAGAATTGCACAGATTTTTAGGAATGGTCACATACGTGAGTTGCTTTGTGCCAAACCTGGCAACAAGAACAAAACCCTTTAAGAGACCTTTTAACTAACAAGTACATATGGCTCTGGAGTCCACTACAGCAATCTACCTTCAGTGAGATTGAATCAATACTCAGCTCATCCCTGATATTAGCCCAATATTATACAAGTATTGCAGCAGATGGTTCATCCTATGGACGTGGAGTGTTACAATGTCAAGAAGTTGGCCATTGGGCCCCTGTCAAGAGCCCTTGCTCCACCTGAAACTTGGTATGCACAAAGAGAAAAAGAAGCCCTAGCAATGACATGGACATGTGAGCGACTCAGAACTTTCGTCGTTGGCCTGACTTTTACTTTACATATGGATCCTGAACCACTCATGCCCCTTCTAGGAGACAAACCTCTCAATGAACTTGCACTGAAAATCCAGAGATTTCATCTCAGGTTGCTGAAATTCACTACAATATTGTGTACATTCCTGGAAAAAGAATTACAAGACAGCTGATACTCTTTCTAGGGCACCATTACAGATACCATGGTCTACAGAAGAACTGTGCCAAGAGTGTGATGTCACTGTTTATGTGGACCTTATTGGAGAAGAGATACCCATATCTGTTTCATTACAGATGAAGATCCAGGAAACTCAAGAAGCTGACCCTTTCTGTCAAAAGATAAAGAATTACTGCTTAGAAGGATGGCTTCAAGTAAGATTCAAAGACTGTGAGCTGGTGAGGTATGAACAAGAGAACCTCAGTTTCCATGTTGTCAAGGATTTAGTCATGTTCCACAACAGACTACTAATATCTTCCACTCTACGCCAAGACATCCTAGAGAAGATTCATGAAGCTCATCAGGGTACTACAAGATATCAAGCCAGGGCTCATCAGACAGTTTGGTGGCCTTCTGTCAGTGACGATATACAGAACTGGGTGGCTAGTTATGAGTTTTGCACTCAACACCAACCAGTCTGTGTAGAGCCATGTCTTATGACTGAATTACCAGATTGGCCATGGCAGATGCTGGGAGTTGCCAACTCTGTACAAGTCTACCAACTACAATTGTTGACTTGGTTCCAAAACTTGTTGATGCACGGACATTTTGTGAAAAAGATAAACTGATAAAGGACCATCAGAGATGATTATAACACTAGGCATGCCTCAAGAAATGTACCTGCTCGTTTCCCACAGCAGGAAGTTTGGATTCCAGATGCAGGAATACAAGGCACTGTTCAGGCTGTGGACACCCCTTGTTCATATTGGGTAAAAACTGGGTCATATTGGATGGAGACACCCAGAGGTGTCTTTTCCATAAAAATTTGAGAGCATCTCTGTCATATTCCACCTCTTTACTTCTCTAGGTCAGGACATATATCAGTTCTGCCAAATAGACTAGAATTGTGAATCTATCTGCTTTAAATTTAAAGGATTATTAATGTTTCTGTTTTGATTATTCTCTTTTTTTTTTAGGGAAGTGAGTGGTAAAGATTCACAAGAGAGTGGTGTGTGTGTATAACTTCTCCTCTCAAGATGATTTTGCAGTTCTGTGGAAAACCTGCAAATTTCTCCTGAGAAAGGGGATGTAGTAGTAAGTCCCTTCCTGAGGGCTGATATGATTACATGAATAGGAAGTTGTCAGCCATCTTTGTGTATGTGTTAGCAGCTCTAATAAAGCCCTTTTCAGAGCCCTTTTGAGAGCAAAAAGTCTCCCTGCCTAGTCTTGAGCTCTGAGATGGCACAGTTTTTATGCTATTGCAACTCAGACCATCTCAAGGGAGAAAGACTGGAGTACTGGGGAAAGGACAAAGTGAAAGGGCACATAAAAAGGTTGGAGAGAATTTCTAGTGGTTTAATGGTAAGGTGACAACTATGCATAACACAAGTGTACGAGTAATTTAGATAATCTTGCTATCCGTGTTTGTGAAGCTCAAGTATGTGTAGAGGGTTATACTTGGGCTCTGGGGATAGGTTGATGATACACTGGCTCTACTATTGTACAACAGTCTGGTAAATATCACATCAAAAATTGCAGCAACAATCCACCTGTTGTTATTCTACAGTTATTTTTTGCTAAAGCACATCAGCATAAAACTTTTAAATGAAATGTTGTTATATTTAGTGTTTGGCCCAGAAATCTAAACAGATTCTTGAAGAAAACATTTCCCGATGCTGTGTTCACTAGATTATCCAAGATTAAATTATATTTCTGGGTTATACGTTCCTGCTAGAAAAATATAATTATAATTATTTCTGTTATGGTAACAATACAACAAATCAAAACTATATTTAATCTTCACTTAACATAAAAACATTTTAAGTAAATCACCATTTATGCACTTTAAAAAAAAAAAAATAAAGCCAGGTCGACATGGTGAATCTGATGCCTCTGTAACAGGGAGACACTGTTTTTGTTTTTTTTCCATTATGGCATTCTTATTTTCTCTCATAAATTTGAGTAGATAGGCTTTGTGCCCAGAGAGTCTGTATGCTTTTTTTGCTGGATACAATCCAGCAGACATGGAGAGCAGTTCTCAGGAGTGCATCTTCTTCTACATAATCAATACTGTAGTACATTTCTATCATACTAGCAGGATGCATTAGGATGCTCCCCCCAGAGACAGGTGAATGTTGCACTGTGAATCAGTGAGATGAGGACAATAGTAGAGCCAGTGTATCATCAACCTATCCCCAGAGCCCAAGTATATCCCTGTACACATACTTGAGCTTCAGAAACATGGACAGCAAGAGTATCTAAATTACTAGTACACTTGTGTTATGCGTAGTTGATTGTCATTTTACCATTAAACCACTAGAAATTCTCTCCAACCTTTTTATGTGTCCTTTCACTTTGTCCTTTCCCCAATATTCCAGTCTTTCTCCCTTGAGATGGTCTGAATTGCAGTAGCATAAAAACTGTGCCATCTTGGAGCTCAAGACAAGGCAGAGAGACTTTTTGCTCTCAAAATGGGCTTTATTACAGCTGCTAATACATACAAAAAGGTGGCTGACAACTTCCTATTCATGTAATCGTATGAGCCCTATGCTGCTGGTTATAGTAGTTTTTTAAATTTATTCTGCTGACAGGAACAGTGAGACACAATAGCTACAGAAATTGAACTGAATGGCTCCCTTTCCAAGCACACCTTCATATTAAGGCATAACTGAGTATTCCTTGGCCATCATTTAATGTTATGAATGAAAAGGAGTTTGTAAGGGAATCAGGCCAATACACAGCCAGAGACTTTCTCCTTACCTTCATGAGACCTTAAGTTATGCAGAGGAAGGAGACCACAGGCAAGTGGAATCCACTTACAGTGCCAGGCAGATTAATCACAAGCCTCTGAGATAACACCTGTTGGTAGAGGGACCTCTGAACACCTGTTTCAGCACCTGTTGCAGTGTCTGGTCAGTCGCACTATTCGTCCCAGACAGCCCTCCTCGCACTGAAGGATTCATTTCTATCCTAACCTACAGTGCCATTGAAGTTGCATCTGTTGGGAAGAAAGGCAATTTATCTCACTGCATCTCATGTCCCACATATTCTTTCTCTACGAGTTTCTTAATAGTTTAGCTGTTTCCTGTTGCCAATTCCTAGTTGCTGTTTAGAGGAACACTTGTGATTTCCCTGGCATTTTTAGCCAAAAGAAAGCAGAAAATATTCCTGTAAGAAAAGGTGGAGAGTGGAGGTGATGAGATTCTATATCTGTTTAAAAAAAGAGAGAAAGAAAATCTACCAAACTTTTTACCATTTTGTTTATGTTTGTTTGGTTTTTATTTGTAAGTATATAGGTTTAACTGAACCTGACCTTTTCTTCATAAAGTGAGGAATATTGAAGAGTCTTAACATTAGTGGCTATCCTCAATATTTTATGGACATTTTGAATATACTGGGATGTTTCAAGAGGAATTTTCTGCTTATGCATATACAAAGCAGGATTAAGAGTTACTGAGAAATAAGCACGCATAGTGCATGGTTGCTGGCCATGGGAAAAATGTTGCTTGGGGTCAACTAAAACAGAAGAATAACATGCTTGCTTCCACTTCTTTTCCTGATGGCGTTTTGAATGTGTTTGCCTGTTAGGTGCATCTTCAAAATAAATTCCAACAGATTAGGAAGCCTGCATAGCACTCTAATTACTTATTGTTCCTTCCATAGCACCAGGTGAACAAACCCAGCAACCAAAACCAACATGGACATTTTTTTTTTCAATGTCAAATGGATTTAGTACTAGCTCTAGTGCCATAGTGTATTTAGCTGTGAGGAAGACACTGCTGACCCTAATGCATGTTTAACGATGGGCCTGCTATCTGTTTAGGAACAGAAAATTATAGACACAATCTCAGAATCACCACTTGTAGTTTAATATATTTTTTTCTATTAAAACATATAAAAGTGCTACTCTACTGATCAAACAGAGACATAAGTGGATATAATAAATTGTGCTGGAAAAAGAAAATATATTTTCAATTTAAGTATAAACTAGAACAGAGGAGACAGAATTCCTGTGCCTAGAGTCCATAATATTTATAGACCTAAACCTTTAAGATCATTTCTGTTAAGTTTTAGCAGTGAAGATTAATGTCTAGTTTGCTTAGCAAAGCCATTGTTCTGTACATTGA
This sequence comes from Alligator sinensis, assembly GCF_000455745.1. Taxonomy (NCBI): domain Eukaryota; kingdom Metazoa; phylum Chordata; order Crocodylia; family Alligatoridae; genus Alligator; species Alligator sinensis. The sequence goes on from NW_005842140.1 coordinate 510,746, forward strand.
TAAGAAGCCTTTAGTCTCTTTTAGATTATTGGTAGAAAATGGTTATGCTTTGTAGTTATTCTGTTTTTGTCTTGAAGATCTAAGCAATTTAATGAATAACTCAATTCATTAAATTGAGTTAATGATAACCACCCATGTGGTCTGTGGGTTGGGGGTTTTTGTTTGGGGGGGGGGGGGGGGGAGGTTTGTTG
>NW_005842140.1:510967-523993 GCF_000455745.1 Alligator sinensis
GGGTAAGTTTGTTGCAATACTAAGAAACCAAAATCTTGAAGATAGTAGAAGGAAAAATACATAGGAATTCTGTTAAAAAATGTTGTTAATTTTATTTTATAAATAACATAAGAATGCCACAGAGACGCAGACAGCTTTCGAAGAATAGTCATTAAATAAATTGGTAAGCCAAATGTAAGTGTACTTTGGTTATGTTTGCACAGTATTTCTCAACAAATTTATTGATTTTAATACCTATTTAGTTTTTAAGACTTGTTCCATGTGGGTACAACCCTATGCAAAATAAGGCCTACAGAAGGGATACAGTAATTGGATTGTAAAGGTTGTGAGGCGGGTAAGAAACTGAATAAGGGTAAGCCAGCAATAGCGGTAGTGTGAGATACCAGGCTTGAGGAATGGTACTAATGGAGTTCCTTAGGATTAATATCTTGGGTCCAATTTTGTTAAATATTTTCATTACTGACTTTGATGCAAGGAGAAGTGAGGTGGTAAAATTTGTTGCTGACACACAGTTAAAAAGCATTGTCACCTGCAGAAAAGGATTGAAACTTCATATATAAGCAACTGAGTAGCCCTGAGGACTGCAGTGATAGAAATGGGTGTGTAATTCAATTGTAGAAAAAAAATCTCAAAGATGGAGGCTCACTAGTTGGAAACAATTGGAGACAATTCTGTATTCATTGTTCACAGTATAATTATGAGTCTCCAGTGAGATGCAGCTGAGAAAAAGGCAAATCTGGTCACAGGATACATCAACTGAGTTATATTCAGATAGGAAAATATTAATGCCAGTATAAAAGGCAACGGTAAGATCCCAACTGGAATGATGTGTACAGATCTGGTCATCCATGCTCGTGAAAGATAAATTGAAACAGAAATGTTTTCAGCACAGATCTAGGGAATCAAAGCCTATTGTATATATGAGAGGGAACCAGCAGGGCTAGGTTTGTTCATTTTAACAAGGCAGGTACTGAGAGAGGTTAGGATTGCTGTCTTATAAATGTATTTGAAAACTAAAATCCAGGGAGGGAAAAGAGCTGTTTAAGCTAAAAGGATAATGTTAGCAAAAGAACAAATGAATATATATTAGCCAAGACCAGATTAGCCAGATATTGACTGGAACTTAGAAGATTCCTAACCATTAGTGCAGTGAAATTCTGGAACAGCATTTCAGTAGGCAAATTGGTTTTAGGATGGCATTTGATTAGTGAATGAAAGGGACTGTTTGGCACTAGACCAGCAATAGCAAGTGAGTGAACTTGATTGAGAAGGGTTCCTTGTGTTCTTAAAACTGATTTGAGGGTTGAAGATAGAGTATTACTATTAACTACCTGTTTACATTATGAAAAACAAAATTAAGAAGCAACTGGAATATAGTGAATAAATACTTTCATGGGAAGAAAATATTAAGGCAAAAGAATTCTTTAATATAGTGGAGAAAGTTATAATGTGAGTAATGTGGCTGAAAGCTGAATCTAGATGAATCAAAAGAGAAATTAGCACAGATTTCAAACAGTGAGAGCGATTAATCACTGGAACAAACTACCAAGGGATGTTGTAAGGTTTTGATGTCTTCAGATTAGCAGTGAAAATCAGTGGCCTGTGATATACAGGACATCTGACTATGTAACCTAATGGTCCCTTATAGAATCAGGGTATGAATCTGTTAAATGAAAAGCATCTCTCCAGATTTGTTTCTTGCCATCAAGGATAAAAGTAACATTTCAAATGACACCTGGATTTCAAGAGCTTAAAATATCAGTGTCCCATTTGGAATATAATTCTTATGAAATGTTCCTGTTAGACACTGTTTTTAGACCTTTATGCTAAAGAGAGTAAAAGTTAAATTATAACCAGGTACAGATACTTAGTTTCTACCAGAAGAATCACCATTCTCCCAGTAGAAACCCCAATGTGCAGATGTTCAAGCTTTTTTTTTTTTCTTTCCTAGAGCAAACATGGCTGCTCCAGGAGAAAAATAACCTGGCAACAACTGGCGTTAAGTTGATTATGGGAGAGTTTTCCTGGGAGACTTGAATGTTTATATTTTTCCCCTGGTTTAACTCTTCCTTCCAGTCTACAGGAATAAGGGACCAGGAGTAGAATGGAGGGGAAAGACTCCTTGCCTTCCAGAGACCAGCATCACCCTAGTTTTGAGAAGGTGTTGGGGGCAGCTTCTCCTCCACTCCTATAGCAGTCTAGGAGGTGAGGGGAACAGCAGTCACTGCTCCTTGCCTCCTCTCTAAACCAGACAGTCCCTGGTTTGGGGAAGAGTCAGGAGGCTTTGCTGGCTCTTGCTGGCTTCCCCTTGCCATGTAGGTGAGCAGCAGGGCAGCAATTTAAAGGCTGGGATTAGGGCTCTGAAAGAGTCTCCTCAACTAAGCTCTTGGCTCTTGCCAGCTCCCTCTTGCTGCTCAGCTGAGTGGCAGAGTGGCAGTTTAAAAGCTGGTGGCTTGGAACAGGGCTCTCGGAGCAGCACAGGGAGAGGCAGGCTGCTGTGCCTCTGCTACAAAGCTCCTGGAGCCTTGCTGCAGCAGCAGAGTGCCCCTCTCCCACCTCTGTGCACACCTTTGGGTCATCTTATAGGTGTGCAAGGAGTAGGGTCATTCTGTGGGGGAGAACCAGGAGGGTTTTCATCATGGGAGAATACCCCACTCCTGCCATCCAGCTGATTGGCAGGGTTGTAGGGTGGCATTCTCAGTAATGGCAGCTGTCGTGAAACCACCATGAGACTCAGGATTTCTATGTCAAAATAACTCTGACTCGTGATCTCCTGATCAAACCCTCAGATCTCCAGATTTTCCCAGCTCATAAGTCTGTGGAGAGGAAGGGGCTGGGGAGGAGGTGTGGAGATTGAGGCCCCCGTGATGAGGGAGGGAGTGGGGCAGAGGCAGGGACGGGTGAATGGGGTCCCAGGGCTGGGGCAGATCATCCAGAGGTGCGGGGGGGAGTGGGGTCTCCTTGCAGCTGTGCGTACCCCTGAGGGAGGCATGGAGGGTGTGTGCCCCCCACAGGGCAGGGCAGGCTGTCTGCTGTGGGCTGGGGCTCTGTGCCCTGCTGCCTTTGCCCTGGGAGCTTAGCCACACGATGCCGGTGTGCTTCCTGCTGCCAGGTGGGTAGTAGACATGCTGTGTGACCAACATGCCCTGTGTCCCCTGCCTGTCCAGTGGGCGGCAATGGCGTCACACAGCTGAGCTCTCAGGGCAAAGGCAGCAGGACATAGCCCCAGCCTGTGGCAGGAAGCCTGCCTCTACCCTGTTGTGGGCATGTGCTCCCTAAGCCTCTCCCAGGGGTGCGCATAGCTTTGGGGGGACACGGCCCCCCACGCCTCTGGACAACCTGTCCTGGCCCCAGGGCCCCATTCACACCATACCTTGCCTGCCCCACTCCCTCACTATGGGGGCCTTGATCTGCCCCCCTCCACTTTCATCGTCCCCCCCCTGCCCATTCCCCTCCATTTACCAGCTGGGCACTCTGTGTCCGTCTGTCTTCTCCTCACTCCCAAGCCACAGTCGTCCCCCCCCCAGCCCTGCTGCTGCCTCTCAGTCCTGACCCACAGTACCCCACATCCTGCCAGGGTGTTCAGGGACCCTCCTTCCCCAGGCTCCAAACACCACACACATCCACAGCCCCCCACACCTTCACAGATAACTCCCCACACTTAAACACTTCAAAATTAGCATCTCATGATGTACATGCCAATCTCTTGATTTTTTTTTAAGAGTTCACCTCATGAATTTTGGCACAGTGTGGTTGGCAATACTGCATTCTCCCAGGGCTGGAACTCGCCTGTCTGTGGCAGCAGCTGCCATTTGATAGCCTGCTGCCTTGCCAGGCAGGGAGAAGACAGGCTGGGCTGTCAATGGGTTCCTGTAAGGGTGGGAGTAGCCCAGGAGCTTTCCAGCCATGGGGCTGGAGGAACATTACTATAGTCCAGCTACTATTGGCTTTTCAACTGGAAGAAATTTCTTTCCATGGAAAAGAATACCCATATGCAACCTCTCTTTGGGGTCTCTTCAGTCCCCCACAAATCATGAACTTCCTAAAGTATGTTCTGTAAATACCAGCTGTTCATCATGAGTCTCACAATAGCCTGTGCTTTTCTTAAGTGCTGCATCCTGTAGTCATGCTACAAAAGTTCTGTTAAAAAAATAAGTTTCCTGCCCTAAGGTTTTCCCAGAAAAGGTGGAGAAGAATAATCCTATGAGCCCAAGACACAGAAAAAAAATTGGCCAGAAGCAGTATTTTTAAAAATCATTATGCTTTAACCCAATTTCAAAAGAAATTAGTTGTCTAAATATTTTTGAGGATATGGGCCAAGGTTATATTTTAATAAAAATATTTTAATTCAAGGATATTATTCCTACACTTGTGTGTTGGGCAAAACTATTTTTCAATATTAGACCTTGGTATGTTCTGACCTTACATAATTAGCTATGAATTGACACAATTTCGTTCTTCACTGAACTTTCAGAACAAACAGATGTAATCATGTCAGTCCAATCAGATCCACACAGGTGAATCCTGCCTGTGCAAATTCAATTGCAGAATTAAAGCCACAGAGGGAAAAAATTATTTGATTATCCATGTCAGACAGATGAAGTTTGACATTGAAGATTTATCACTTTTATTATTGGGACTAGCTTATTTAGGGGAAAAAAACATTAAAATTGAGATTGTTCTATTGATCACCAGGACAAAAACACTTTGACAGGATCAGGGCCCAGGGCGGCTGTAGTGCCACTTGACCCCTGGTGTACCCTCCCTTTCTACCTTGTGTACCGTGTCTTGATGTTATTTATTAGGTTTTGGGAGGCTGCTCCAGGGCCCCAGACTGAGCCCAGTTTAGCTCCACCTTCTCCCTGGGACGCTCCATGTTATGACCTTCCTGGGCCTAATAGTTTTCCAGGGCATCAGTTGCCCTATAGGCTATTTGTGTCCTCCTCTCCACTCCTGTAGCCACACCTAGGCCTTGCAGATGTTACTTTAAATTGTCCACTGGGCCCGGTAGCCCTGTCCGTTAACCAGTCAATCCCTGTAGCCTGCCGAGCCCCTGGCCCTGGCCCTGACAAGGCTGTTTTCTTCTCGGGCCCCTGGTCCTGATCTGGCTTCCACCCATCTTAGGCTTTAGCACCCCCCCCCTTGACTTAAACTTGCTCTGGCTTTGGCTTATCTGTGGCTTTAGCCTCTCTACTGTGGCTTTAACCTACTGCTCACTGGGCCCCTGGCCCCAGTATGGCCCACTGGGTCCCTGACCCTATGCCAGACTGCTCCCGCTGTACCAGTCCTCTGTCCTCAGAGGCTCTAAACCATGCCAGGCTCGTCCCACTGGCCTTGGTTCTCTCAGCCTTGGCCTCTACCTCCTCAGCCTCCTGCGTCCCTGGCCCCAGGCTAGGCAGCTTCTGCTGGCCTTGACTCTCTCAACCTTGGCGTGTACCAGCCCACAGCCTTCTGGGTCCTGGACCCCAGGCTAGACTGTTTGACACAGAGTGCTTTGCGCCTCCATGGTCTTTACACTTCCCCCGTAGCTACAATCTGGTCCTCCAGTTAACCTAATCAAAACATAAACCCAACTACAATCTCTCCACACAGGGTCAGTACTTCCCGTCAAGCTGTAATTCCCCTTTAGCTTCCCCCTGCAGTTCTTTGGGACAGATTGGGTGTTGGGCAGTCCATCTCCTGCAGCCATCCTGCTCAGGGGCACTTCTCCCTGCATCCTACAGAGCCAGACTGCTTGCCTGGTCTCAGGCACTGGCTTTAAGTGGCTTGACCTTCTCTGCTGCAGCTTAGCTCAGCTACTTGCAGCTTTTTGCTTCTGGGCTTTCTAGATGTCTCCCTACTTTGTTACTTAATGTAGTGCAGCTAGCTCCTAGGACAGTCCCTCCCCCAGATATTTATTACTGGTCTGTTTGCTTCCCAGCAGCTAACCCTTGCTCAGCTGCTGGTTCCAACCCACAAGATTCACGTGCTGCAGCATTCTCTTAAAGTAACAGGAGCCTCTGTTAATTACTAAGAAAGTAGTAATACCTACAGGTTGTATTTTTTTTTGTACATTTAATTACATGTTTAAAATAAATAAGGAAGTTGAAGGTTTTGATTCTACTTTTTTCAGTGGGATGATACTTGGTAGATCAGTGATAATGATGATTCCTTTCTGTTTTCTCTCCCTTTCTTTTCTACTATTTACTGAACTTTCCTAATCAGGCCCACTTTTTGTCAGTTTTATCCATTTATACAACATGATATTGTAATTGTATATCCTGGGGTATCAAATGTACATGCAGTAGGCAAGGAAATATGCCATTTTTGTTAGAATCTACTCACTGTATTACTAGAGGAAGTAGTAGGTATCAAGGAAAGGAGTATGGCATCCATTTGCATTAATTTCAGCTAATGCACAACCTTTTAAAAATATTACCTGAATCTCTTGTGTGTGTAAAATTTCACTGGGAATCTGATATATGACTTTTCATCTGGGAGGTAAATATCATTAATATATTACTTCACTATAATTTTTGGTATCTGTCAAAAACTGAGTGGTAAAATGTATTAGAAATATCTATAACTTAAAAAAAGTCCTGATTCAAATTCAAGACTTGATATGATTAAACTCCAGGGTCAAACTTAGAATTGTTTTTTCTATCTCTTTCTTTTTCTCAGTAATTGTTTTTGATTGATAGCTACAAAAGTTTAGTAGTCATACTTAGTACCAAGTAAAACTGGCACAGAAATATTAAAAGCAAACACACACTCTTCTTTTACAGCTGTTATTTCAAGAAACCAAGAAGGACCTGGAGAGATGGGAAAGGCAGTGCTCATTCCGAAGGATGACCAGGAGAAAATGAAAGAGCTTTTTAAAATCAATCAGTTTAACCTCATGGCCAGTGACCTGATTGCTCTTAACAGAAGTTTGCCAGATGTGAGATTAGAAGGGTGAGTTTGCAATGTATTATGTAATTCTCATCACACAGGGCTCAAACCATGTAATAGACTGCATTGTGCCATTAGGTTTTTATTCAGAACTCTTTATTGATTTCGAGGGATGATACAGCACACTGCCTAAAAGTGAATGTATAGTTATTATTTTCAGAAGTGGTTTGAAACTATAACAATATATATTCCATATTCTTATTAAATTTCAGCCAAAGGTTGTAAGGCGGGGGACATGCATGCATCCGTGCATTCAAGAACATACTAACAAAAACAAAAATGAATTTTTTTTTATAGCTAGTAACACCCAATTATGGTGCAGACTGAGCAATTTGTGCTGCTTTTGGTTACCAGCTATTGTATCTGGCGGGGCTTGAGAGGGGGCGGGGGAGGGCAACAATCTCCCTCTTTTTCTAATAAATCTACTTGATACTTGAAACACATTGAAAGAAAGGCATGTTTAATCAATCCTTTGTTTTAGAAAACACTATACATTATTTCAAATTGAAAGGCATGCTGAAAACCAGTAACTACATTGCTTCTTTGGAGATATATCCAGACTTGTTTTCTGGTATACCATTTTTTGTAGTAAGGAGGAATTTTGTTTTTTACATCATTTAGTTTTTTGATGTACTATAAAATATCAGGGTGCATCATTTTACATTGTGGCGCAGGACATAAAGTTATCTAGTATGTCATGTGTCCAGGGATTTAAAAAAAGTGTTTTTCCAAGGGAGATTCTTAATATTTGTACTAACATTTAAAAAAAATACGAATATAGCAAAGTCTGCGGTTTGAACCCTGTAATTGTGCTTACATATTTTTGTGGATGATATCTTCTGTTGGGTCAATGGCATGGTTGGGATAGATTTACACAAGCTTTTGAAGAAACATGCATTGCATTCAGAACCTTGTCAACGTCTATTCTAACCATGCCATTGGTCCAATAAAAATCATCACTCACAGAAATTCTTGCCCCTCACATTTCCTAGACCATCATGGCTACATCATCACTCTCAAAACTATGCTCATAGATGGCATTTAGTGCTGAAAAAATAATTATGGAAACTAAAACTGTACCAAAGCTGCCAGCTGGCTTATACCATAGGGTTTAGTTTCATTTCATATTATCTTTTGTTCACATAAGTTTTGGGGATAACAAAAATTCTTAAAAAGTTTAATGGGAACAATGTATTTGAAGCATGTTCTTCAAATATGCAGTCTTAAGTGATGTTTAATGGGTTGGTTGTATATATGACTGAGTGATGGTGAGTGGCATGTGCCCCCCCCCCCCCCCCCCCCAGTCAGTGGCGGGGGGTGTCCCTGACTGGGGTGGGGGGAGGGAGGGGGTTCCCCATGGGCAATCTCACTTACCAAAAAGTGGGCGTGCTGCTTCCGGAAGTCCCGTGGCCACTTCCAGAAGCAGTACGGCCATTTTTGCTAGAGGCCCTGCTCCCTGGCCAGCGCTCACAGGGGGAGCACTGGCGCTCCCACCTGCCCCCCTGCCCCTCGCCTAAACAGGGAGCATGGCCTGACAGGGGGCACACCAGTGCTGTCAGGGGGGTGCACCACCTATGCATAGTTACTGATGTTTAATGAAATCCACAGGATAATGTTCCATTCATAGGTCATGTAATTGCACATGTGTGTGTGTGTATGCATGTGTGCATTGATGTATATTGCAGTGATGACTCTCATCAGCAATGCCCATGTCATTAGAAGTTAATGTGCTAAAAAGATGGCCCCCTGTATACTACAGCTTATCTGGTAACAGTCAATACTACATCTAAAGATTCAGTAAGAGGTGGAAAAAGGCCACCTGGCTGCCTATGGTGTTGGGAGTATATGAGTGAGTGTAAAAGGAAACATTTATTTCTGTCCTCTTCCCCCCCACCCCTCAATTAAATATATGAGCATAAACATATTAGTTAATGTTCATATTTCATTGAAGCAATTGAATTACTCCAACATAAAGCTAGTGTAGTGGACAGAAAACAAGATATCTAATTTATTCATTTTAAAACTTTGGATAATTGTATGTAAAAATACAGCAAAATATAAATGGCTGTTCCTTTGAAAGAACATGCAGTAGAAAGAATGTGCAGTAGCTTACATGCATGGAGGATTGATGTGGTTCAACTCTACCATTTTGTTGAACAGAGAGAGGTAGTTAGCTGTGTTAATCTGGAGTTAGGCAGAAGGCAAGGTAGATTTGTACTTTATAGACTAAGGGCAGGTGCAGACATTACATGTAGATCAACCTAACTAGGGTTAGGTCGATTTAAATGCTGATCTGTGCAGATATTCAGGGAGGTTAAATTGGGCAAAAAATGGTGGGCCTGATATGAATTAGTGCACCTGAGGAGGTGAACTAACTGAGATTGGGAACTGGTCAGGCGGATCTAGTGAATGTTTGCATGGGTTCAGTGTGAAGCCCCAGGGCTAGGAAAGCTCAACCACTCACCCTAGCCCTGGGCTGTGTTCTTCCAGCCTCCCCCCCGCCTCCCCCATCCAACTCTGACCAGGCTATTTTTAGCCCCCAGACCTCCCCATCCCAGACAACCCTTCCCTGTCCCCTATGGACCCCCTAGAACTGCCCCCGGTCCTGCCTGCCCTTCCCCAAAGTTACTTATACTGGGTTCCCAATGTCGCTCCCGGAACTGACAAACTACATGTTGCTCACAATCTCTATTATCACACAGCTTAAAGTAAGCCATTTGATTGTAGACCAGGTGTGGTGAATTTTTCTACATACTCTAACTAATACATCTCCAATTTTGTTAGTTTGTCAGGTCGAATCTACCCTACCTTCAGTTTTATTAAGATTAACATCTAGGTATGTATTAAGATTAATATCTAGGTATTTATTTCATAGGTATTTATGGAGGGTAAAAGGAGTTTTATTTTTCATGTAATCCATATTGGAGTTTAGGGATTGATCTTTATTTTTTCTCTTCTCAGTTCGCTTTTTTGTTTTTCCCCCCATTCTCTGTTTGTGACCAAGGTGACTGATAATGACATTTATAGACAGAATAAATTACTGAACTCAAACGCTCTATTAAAGGACTTCCGATTGGATTTCTCACTGTTGTTGAAACTCCTATCACCGGACAGATGTTTTCTGAAAGGCAACATTGCTCTCTGCCTCTGCATTCTGTGGTTCTCCCTCTCCTGACAAGGTCTCTTCAAAGACAGACACATCAGGTTTTGAAAGTTAAAAACTTCACATTCATTCTTGATCTTGTTAACTTAGCCACCTAGAAATAGGAAAAGTTCTATTCTTATTTTAAGAAACCTAATAAAAGTGCAACTGACAGATAAATTGAAAAACAAGATGCTAAATAAGACTGCTGTATTATGTATTCCATATGTTTTCATTTTGATCTGGGAATTAGAATGGCTTTCATGTGGAGGCTGAAATCCTATCTGAAGAGATAAGGAGGGATAAGAAAGCTTGTCTAAATAGCTCATGTATCCTAAGACTTACTATTTTGCAACAGTGTAGATGGCTGGCATGTGAATCAGGATCATGTCAATTATGTTGTTCTGTTTTACCTAATCTCCCAGTATTGCCTCAGAACAGTGCTCATTAGTCAAATTAATTTGCTCTACTTATAATGCTAATAATAGAATATTTGATTTTGCAAATGCTTGAACATGTACTCAGGAGTTAATATACTCAGCTGAGTGTTTGCAGAATTGATTAATAGAATAATAGATTCTTTATGAAAAGCATGAGAGAAACTATAAATCATCAACATTCTATTTATCAATATTTCTGTTTTTATAAAAAACATTCCTAAAGTAATATATCTTACAGCTGAATCTCAGTTGCAACAAATATGAACAACATTGCCAAGGGCTCCTAAAACTTCCAGGTATTCATGCTCTTAAAACTGGATTGTCACTTAGCAGAAATCCTTCACTTTTTACATGTTTAGTTTAAAAGCTGACATCTCCTGCTGTGAGTGAAATTTAAAATAAAATAGCACATACTTACACATGTGCACACATTCACAAAAATCCTACTGTTACGAGAGATCCCACACGTGAACAATGTATGTGAGTTGTCTGTCATCTTGAGTTGTCATTTGAAAATCAGTCCTTGCCAACTTATCACGAAGCTGTATCTGAGATTTACTCCACACAAAGAGTATTTTTGGTAATTGTGTGGTTATTAATGGCAAACATTAACTGTTTAGTGGCTTATGGTGTACATGTCCTACCTGCTATCGTGCTTTATATGTGTAGATTAGTTTCTGGGCAGAAAGTGGCCTACTGAGGACTTTTAACTAATCGGAGATGTAAAGTCAGGTTTCAGTTCTTGATTGCAGCTCAGATGCTTTTCACTGCACCAGGGGTGGATTTTGGTATTAAGCAAACTAGTTGACCCTTGGGCAGTGAAGACCTGATGTAGCAGCTGCTAGGCTGCCAGCCAGTTTTTGGTGTAGATACATTTCCAGATGAAAGGGATTTTAGCCAGATTTGATCTACCCTCTGCTGCTCCTCAACTAATTCTTTTCATTGTGGCACAGCTAGCCTAATTCTGTCCAGACTACTCAAAGTTAGGCCTGCAATCTGTCTGGTTGCACAAAGGTGAACTTTTCAGATATCTTACTAAGCTGTGCCATGCAGTCTTCAGGTCTACTTCCACATCAAGAGTCAAGTGCTGCATGTAAGCATAACTTAGAGAATCTTGGCAAACACAACAATTAGCTTTAAAAGTACAAAGTGTGAGATTCAAAGTACTTGATATTTTTTTTAAGTTTTCCTGTTCCCCTGTGAAAGGCAGTAGTTGGTGGGAGGAAGATGAATGGTAAAATTTTGAATTTACCAGACAGCTCTATTTAAACAAAGGGAAGAGAAGGGACCTGTAAGTGCTGAAAGAAATCTGTCTTCCAGGATCAAAAAGAGTGTTATGTTTGGGTTCTGTAAAAAAGATAGGAAGTGTTGAGGGATTTTAAAGAGAGCTTTTCCTCCATTTTTTCCCAGACAGATGCTTTCTGTACACACACTATCTTTAGGGAGTGTTAAATTGTTCTCAGCGCCAACTTGTAATGCTTTGTTGCTAGGGAGGAATATGATTTCACGGTTAATATATTTAGCATATGAGAAAGAGAAAGACAATTTTTATTGAAATGGGAGATGTAGGCATATGTCTGATGATCTGTGATTGGTGTCATACTAGCTATACTGTCTCGATTACAAATTCAGCCTTATTCTGCAGGACTTGGAGAATTTTCAGAATTATTGTTACTATGGCAACATTTGATGAATGGAAAATTTTGTTAAATTTGAGTATTCTTGGTAATTTGTGTATAATTTTATATATAGTATATGCACACATGTACACCCAGAAATACATTATGTTTGGCATCAGATTACAAAAGTATTGTACTGGTGCACTAGTGACATTACTCTATGAACTGAAAAAAGCTGGACTGTAACAAACATCAGAGGGCTGGAGGCAGTAACGATAAAATTCTTCAAAAAGATGGCAGGTGTAATGCTGAATGATTTGAAGACAAATAATGAAATCAGACGGAAAAAAAGGATGTGAAATCAAGGTATGGAATCAGCTATATGCATATACTGCAGCTCCCACCCCTGCTCTTCCCAAGACAAAACGTAGGGTGTTTGTTGTGGGAGACTCTCTCCTGAGGGGGCAATCTGCCACTCCGACCCCTTAGCCCGGGAAGTCTGCTGCTTCCTGGGGGCCCGCATCCGGGACATTGCGGAGAGGATCCCAAAGCTCCTCAAACCCACAGACCACTATCCCATGCTCCTAATTCATGTGGGCACCAATGACATGGCTCGGAGCGCTCCCAGCTGGGTCATGAGGCGCTACAGGGATTTGAGAGCAGGGCTAAAGGGTCTGGGGGCACAGGTGGTGTTCTCGTCGATCCTCCCAGTCTCAGTCTATGGGCCGAGGGAGAAGAGGATCCACGTGGTCAACCAAAGACTGCGGCACTGGTGTTGTTGGGAAGGCTTTGGCTTTCATGACCACAGCCCACTCCTTGGCGAGAGAGGCAGTGAGCTGCTGGGAAGAGATGGCCTCCACCTCTCTCCCCTAGGGAGGAGGCTCTTCTCAGCCAG